>NW_012133857.1:9467340-9468659 GCF_000956105.1 Propithecus coquereli | reverse complement strand
CTTGCATAGTGTGAGGAGTGTGGCTGTTTGGTGCGGCTGTGTTCTGCCCAGCCCTCTTCCCATTCATTCCACTTCTTTGTCCCTCATCCATGTTGTCTTGGTCCCTCCTTTCAATGGAAGCTGAGCAAGTACTTTAAAATACTGAATGGGGTGCCAAATTAACAGCCTGCAGGTCTGTCCTCTAGTCTTGGTGTCAGTCTGACCTCATCTGAGAGATTTGCGAACAAATCCCACGTGGCCTCATATTGCAACTTCATTTCCACATTTGATTTATGGCCTCAAACTTTATGTATAAAATATACTCTGTGTGAAAATAAATTCCACTCTAAAAATATCACCTGATGTTTATATTTTTTTCTGAAAAAAGTGTATATGAATGTTTGTAAAAAAGGAGGAAGGAGGAAGAAGAGTGTGTGGAGGATGTGCCCACATGTGTCCCAAAGAGGCATAAGAGTTTAAAAATTTATTCACACCACCACCAGGAGGGATGACTTCATTCCTAATTTACTTACATTAATGATTTAAGTGCAGAAAAGTATACAGATAACAAATGGCAAATAACGCCCCTCCCAGAGAATTTCTGTTGACCTTAAAAAAGTAATACATGCGCGTGGTCAGAAAATGGAAACTGTACCTGAAAAGGGAAATCTTAATCCCTCTCCTTGAAGGTAAAGGTAACTGTTTGGGGTTTCCTATGAGCCCTGCTAACAAAAACAAATACACCTACAGCATTCATACATTTCTCTTCACTCCCTTCCTTCTTTTCTTTAAAATTTGACTAGAAGTGGATCATATTTGTTCTATATCTTGCTTTTTTCCATTTAATAAAATAAGCAGTGTGCACGAATGCACACAAATATATACCAGCACAAACATTTTTTAAACAAAAACAAGTTCATAGAATTTTATTATACGGATATACCATAACTTATTTAAAGTCTTCTACTGAGGAATTTAGTTGTCTCCAGATTTTTGCTAATAAAAATGTTTCGATGACTATATTTTGGTACACTTTGCCGGTAAAATCATTACCCTAGTCAGAATTTGTGTTGTAGAGTAACTGAAATTTTGATTCAACTGCATTCTAGAAAGGTTAAACCTATTTATACCTCTGCCAATAATATATAAAAGAATGTCTAGACAAATTCTAAAAGAGCAGTAACCTGCTAGACAAATTCTAAAAGAGCTGTAACACTTAGAAACTTTTTTTGGATTAAAGATATTAACCCTTTGTCATATGTGCAAATATTCTCCCAGTTTATTCAATTTACCTTTTGATTATTTTTGTCATATAAAGTTCTAAATTTTCATGTATTTTA
>NW_012133857.1:9442845-9466270 GCF_000956105.1 Propithecus coquereli | reverse complement strand
TCAGGTTACTTGAACTTATTTCTTCCCCTTATACAATTGCACTGGTAAGTATCTCCAGAACAATGGTGATGATGGGTTTCCTGCCAATGCTAGGAAGCTTCTGGAGTTTCACTAGTGAGCACGATGCTGGTTTTTGTTTTTTATACAAACATACTGCCTAGCCCACATGCCACAAGTGAACTTGCCCTACTGCTAGGAGACACGGGCAACTCAGTCTTCCCATCTACTGTGCACATGAGCACGGCTCTGGCTGATGGGTCCAGGCTCTCCCTCTTTTCTACACTCTTATCACAAGTCCTCTTCTGGGGTCACCTCACCCAGTCAGGGTGAGTACCCTTGGGGCCCTCATGTTTCTATCAGAGGGTCAGCTTGGCTGAGTCCTCTTCACATTTTTTTTTCCTCCCAACTCCCCAAACATAAGAAGAAATATTCCCGTGCAAAGTGGTTTGGAGGCCAAAGAGACTGTACGGGTCCAAGAGGTCCTGGACCCAGAGCTTGTCCCCTCAGATGATACTGTCTTATTGATTTTGTTGTTGCTTAAATTCCTATGTAACACTGGGGATAACCAGTGAGAGATGCTCTGGGCATCTAGGAATCCTCTGTCTCTCTGCTCTCTTTCTCCTACCTGCAGAAAATCACCAAAATGGTGAATTCCAGCATGGCTTCTTTTGGGGGAGGGGGGGAGGTGGACTCTGGTAGAATGTGAAGTTACTGAGCAGTTTCTCCTTTAATGGCAATTTTTGCTGCTTATATCCACCCAAACTCATTATGTCTTGCTCTCTGCAAGACCCTATTAAGAATTCTATTTACTCACTTCTCCTCACTTAATGTTGCTGCAGAGGGAAGAATTAGAAACTGTGGGGAGCTGCCCCAGAGTGATCTTAGAAATCTCTATCTTATTTTTTTGCGAGCTGTTCTTTATTTAACATTGCTTGAATATTTTTGTTTGCTTAGTTTAGTTCTTTTAACCTGTTTGCTTGTTCATATTGTTAGGATTTTGGTTTTGTTATGCCATCCTAAACTAGAGTCCTCTGTATTTACTTAAACTGGTAACTTCAAGGCTGAAGTAAATGCTGAGAGTGATTCTTGTGAATTATGTTTCCTGTCATTTGCTAAAGAAAGACATTCATTTTTCAGGATAGTTGCTCTTACCTGCTGCTTGAGTGCCTCCAAAGATTCAAATTCCAATCTGGCTAGTTTCACCTGGATATGCCGTGGTTTATCAGGTATAGCAAATGCGAGTATAAACTTTAAAGCCAGGAGTGCATGCTAAAAACAAGAAAGAGTATATGTCAATGTGATACATTAGACCACATGTGCAAGGAAATAAATTGGTACCTAAGCAATATGGGGTCCTTTTCATTAATCTTAGATAAGTTCTAATTACTGGCCTGTGAAGTACCAAAGACCAACCAGGCCCGTGAGTTATATTTAGGCCACCCCACTGTGGCCCATTCGATAATTATTGACTTACTCTGCTTTATTCTTTTAAAAATCAGTTATTCCTATAAATTGATATCATATGCTACTCTTAATGTTTTATCGAAAAATAAAGTTTATTCCAAAGTCTTCTACAAATTTTTTTTCTGACTGTGCATTAACAATGTATCTTAGTGTATAATATTTGTGGAATTATTTCATTCTCTGCCCAAAAACATCCCTCTGTGTTGAGCTTTGGGTTGAGTTGTATGAAGTGTACATGTGTCTCAAACATAAGGTACCTTGAATCCTCTACATCCTCAGTACTTTCTGGTGTAGTTTTTCTCATAACGTGATCATCAGTAAACATTGATTAACTGAATGACTAACCTCATGCTGCTGACTCCATGTTAGGTAGGGGAGGTACACAGAAATGTAGAGTGTATCCACTAGAACGTGGAAACTTAAAACTTGGCTATGTATTTCCCTTCCACACCAGCATCATAATAAGGTTCTCTATAATATATGGTATGAGATTTATAATTAAGTCAACAGTATTTCTTCCATTGGTAATTCTGCTCTTCAGATGTATAGCCTCAACCTATTGATACTTCTCCAAACCTAGCATCATCTTATGATGCAGGATCAACACCCACAGAAATCTGAACAACCAAAGGAATAAAGCTGTCCTGTGGTGACAGCATGAACTACTAAGGATTAAAAGCTGTGAGTGTTTAAAGGTAAGAAATAATTAAAAGGCATTAAAAAAATCAATGAAAGAGATGGAACAGTTTTTAAGAAATGTTGCATTGAATTATTGACAGAAAAAGAAGACCGTTGGAAAAAATTAAATGAATTCCTTACTGTGATATTTTCAGAAGGAAGACAACAGATAAATAACAAATGGATATCTCCTGGGAGAAGCATGAAATAGTGAAGGAAATCAGCATGATGCCAGAGCAAGCAATAATTCAATCAAAAGACTTGAAAATCAGCAGAACCCCAGAGCAGGCCAGGCAGTGCCTGGTATTGACAAGAGACCTGGAGTAGACCAGGGACAGGCAGCCTTCATGTAAATGTGAATGCTATAATCGAAGACAACACTGGAAGATACTGATTAGGGGTCTTTAGTAGGAAAACAAGAAAATAATACAGCATGGATCAGATGATACCATATGCTTAAATTCTAAACTAACTGAATTAACAGGAACCTGGATATAATCTCCAAAGATTAAGTGAATAATTCAGAAAGGGCTATACTGTGCCATTATTTCATTCCAATAGAGTACTGAGATATAACTGTATATGAGGCAATCACTTCAGTGGAAATATTAGACAAGAAATAAATTAGTGGATAAAAACAAATCTTCCATACTTTTCAGAAACTGTGTGGCCTTAAGTTGCCGGAGCCCCACCATGATCAAGTCACTGGCCCCTTTCCATCTCTCCTAATAAATGTGTACCCCTTTCTTCTTCCTCAGAGTCTTGGCAGAAGCTAAAAGACAAAACAAAACATCCTGACAAGGAAGGACATGCTTCTCTTGGAGGTAAGGCATCTGGAAAGTGTGTTAACTCTTTGGGAACCAGGATTGGTTATTGGGTGACTAAGCAAGGTTGCCACAGACCTAGGTGCTGTGGTTTCCACATGAAATGTTCGTAAAACTCTCATGAATTTAAAAAAGTTGGTATCGATTAGATAATATTAATCAAAACAAGAGGCCATTTTAATGTTTAAACACACAGCAACATGGGTAATTTTGTGAGTAATTCTCTATAGTTTATTTTTCTAAAATTATAACATCTTCACAATGGTTTTCTTTGGATGATGGCACTATGGGTGATCTCTTGATCTTTAGTCTTTAATGGTTATGAGTTACTTATATAAAGGGGGAAAAATCTTACATAAAAAAGAACACAGGAATTCATCACTTAATAAACAAATTACACATGCCTTGCCAGGCTCCTAAGCCCACTTGGTCATGATTGCTCATTTGCCCAGTAAACAGACCAAAATCAGACAAAATGAAGCTCTGAGAACTTTGCCTTTTTAACTGGAGACCAAGAATAAAAGAAGCTGGAGAAAGTAGTCATTTTGTATTCATTCACACTGCAAATATGTAAACAGCACTTATGCAGGGCCAGACTGCTTAGATGGTGGCCTTTGTCCATCACTTCCTAACCTCCCCAGTCTGTCATACTGGTTTTTCTCCTACTTTGCTAAACTCCCAGAAGTTTCACCAATTATAGGTTTATTTGCTTCAATACACATTTTCTGTAAAAAGTGAAAACACCCCTGGGAAGGTTAAGGAGTATCAACCATTCACAGATATTAGTTAATTAATTTAATTAGTTGGTACTAGCAAATTCTTTCTCTCTGTCCTCCATCTCTTGGCAAATAAAATTGAATACTTGGGAGTGGGGTGGGAAGACACCATAGCAGAGATACAAGCAGCTTCAGCAGTAGGGATCAGTTTCAAGGAAGAGGGGTAAAGAGAAGCAGAAAGGAACCAATGTTATCTCCATGGTCAGGAAAGGGTACATCAGACCTTCCCAATCCTGATCCCCTTCTTACTGGCTTCTTTTCCCCAGGAACTAATTCAAGTTGAGCATCATAATGGATTAAATAAGCTTCTGTAGTCTAGCCTGGCAACCTAAATAACATTTATATCACTGCATTTCTTAGGATCAATTTTTTGGATATTATTTATATTTTCCATACAGCAATTCTGTTCCAAGGCTGAGAACAGCTTTATGCTAACAGATCTGAGAAAAGAAATTGTAAAAAGCATTCAGCCATTTTGATTTGTTTACTTAAATAAAAGAAAACCTAAGACGAAATAGAAATCTACTTATATTTGAAGAAAAATACACTCATAATGAAGAGTTGGGTGGAAGGAGCTGGTCTATGAAAAGTGAAGATATTTTACGGGCCATGATTGTGATTCTTCACCAACAGTTCTCTTTTAAACTAAAACTTGGAAAATTATATCCTAAACAATGTAAGGGAGAAAAGAAACAGTGGGGGGCAGGGTGGTGAGATGGGCAGAATTTTTAAACCAATAAATACAAGAAGTTGGCTTCTCATAACAGTATGTTTTAAACAATGATTATAGGATGTCTCACTAGGGAAAGGGAAAAAGAACAGGACCAGAGAAAATTAGCACTCAGAGAAGCTAAATGTTTTCCAGTGCCAGCGGTAAAGTACTGCCTGCTCCGCTATTAGAGTATTGCTCACCTTTGGTCATGGCAGGGCTGTCAAACCCTGGGAATCTCATGCCAGGTGTACAGAGAGTGAGTAAAACTATTTTATTCTGCAGAAACTAGAAAACTCGTGATATGATCAACAGTAGCAGCTGTGTTTTGTAGCAATGTGTCCCCAACCCTGTCTCTTCTGAAACAGAAAATGCAAATTAGAGTTGAATTCTTAGAATTCTGAAAAACTAATCTGATTCCTACAGTGGTGTGTCTGCAGTATTACCTCTTTCCATTCAGAACTCAGCCACAAGTGAACAAAAGAAACTTCTTCAAAAAAGTATCCTCTGTTGATTACCAGACAAATAGTATGCCAGATGTCAATTAATAAAAATGACTAATGGAGCAGAGATTGAAAAAATATTAAGGAATTAGGTTCTTAAAAAAACAACCTTGGGGATTGTCATTTTAAGATGGTAGACCAAGCATGAACAGCTACTTCTTCCACCTCCCAAGGGTACCCTGAAATGATAGAAATATATATTCTAAAAGAAACAAGACTGGAAAATGAGAGAAGTTGCCAGAACTTCTGAGAATAGGACCAATGAAGTGAAAAGTGTAGCTCAAGTCACCTGAGACAAACGCAGGTCCTCCCAAAGAAGCCCAGAGAGGGGCCAACGTCAGATTTAACTCTACAAAAAGAAAAGATTGGGCGTGGGAGTCAGCACTAAAGTAAATGCATTAAAGAACAGTCTCCAGAAAAGCTGGGGCCATGGGAGCCCTTTTTCATGCCACCTGTAACAAAGCAGCTAGAGGTTCTACTCTTGCCCTAAAGTGAGAGATCTGCCCTTAAAGGAAGCAAGTGATCTGCTGGGAGAGCTCCTCATGTGAGGCTGCTGGGTTCAAGAGAGAAGCAAAGAAGAACCCAAGGTCATGTCAGATTCCAACTAAAGCTCAAAGGAAAGAACAGCTGCATTGAAATGGGTAAGAAAAGCAACTGCATTTCACCTGTGGTAACTCTTCCCCCAAGCCAGCACAACTTGGCGTGACTAGGAGAAAATATTCGACTTGTGATTTCTTGCTTGGGAGGGAAAAAGAAAGTGGAATGTAAGCCCAACATTCTACCCTTTCCGGGGGCTGTCTCAGGGACTAGTTTCTGTCTCCCCAGACTGGGAGGGCATGGGAACCGCTATATTTTGAATGTATGGGGGTTGCTGAGAACAAAGAAGAGGTTGGCACTTGTTGTAGCACCAGAGAACTTGCAGTATGTGGACAGACAACAGAAGCAGCAAGAGATTATGAACTTCTAATAAAGAAACTTGCAAATTTTCTAATCGGGAAATTATATGCATAGGCCAAGAGATGACGCCCACCAGAAAACGCTTGAGAAGCCCTCTGATTCTCTAGCCAGGCTGACTGGTCCTCCTCCTTGTATAAATCTAGTCTATAATGACAAGGAGATGTGATAATAATAGCTGAAAATTTCCCAAATCTGAGGAAGGAAATGGACATCTAAATTCAAGAAGCTGAGAGGAATTGCTAGAATTCTAGTTTGATTTCAAAAGCCAAAAGGAAAACTGGAAAATCCATGAATTATGGAAATTAATCAATAAACTCTTAAACAACCAATGGCTCAAAGATGAAAGCACAAGGGAAATTAGAAAATATCTTGAAGCAAATGAAAACAAAAACACAACATACCAAAATTTATTGGATGTACCAACAGCAATACTAAAAGGGAAGTTTATAGTGTTAAATGCTACATTATAAAAGAAGAATGATCTCAAGTGAATAATCTAACTTTATACCTCAAGGAGCTACAAAAAGAAAAAACTAAACCCAAAATTATCAGAAGGAAGGAAATAATAGAGATTAGAACAAAAATAAATAAAATAGAGAATAGAAAAACAATAGCAAAAAAAATCAACAAAACTAACAGTTGGTCTTTTGAAATCTATAAAATTGACAAAGCAGAACTATGAAGAAAAAGAAGACTCATAAACTCACATACCAAAAATCAGAAATGAAAGGAAAGACATCATAACTCATGCCACAGAAATAAAAAGGATTATAAGAGACTACTATGAACAATTACATACCAACAAACTGGATAAAATTAGAAGAAATGGATAAATTTCTAGAAACATCAACCTACCAAGACTGAATCATGAAGAAAAAAAATCTGAACAGAATTATACTAGTAAGCAGATTGAACCAGCAACCAAAAACCTCCAACAAAGAAAAGCTCAGGATTAGAGAGCTTCATGGGTGAATTCTACCAAACATTTAAAGAAGAATTAACAACAATACTTCCCAAATTCTTCCAAAAAACAGAAAAGATGGCAATACTTCCAAACTCATTTTAAGGTGTCAACATTACTATGATGCTAAAACGAGACAAACATACAACAGGAAAACTACAGACCAATATCCTTAATCAATACTGATGCAAAATCCTCAACAAAATACTAGCAAACCAAATTCAACAATACATTAAAAAGAAATTATACACCATGACCAAGTGGAATTTATTCCTGAAATACAAAGATGGAATGACATACAAAAATCAATCAACACAATATACTACATTAATAGAATGAAGGACAATCACATGATCATTTCGATTGATGTAGAAAAAGTATATGACAAAATTTAATTTTCATGATAAAAACACTCAATAAACTAGTAGTAGAAAGAAATTACCTAAACATAATAAAGGCCACATATGAAAAAGCCCAGAGCTAACATCATACCAAACAGTGAAAAACTGAAAGCTTTTCCTCTAAGATCAGAAACATGGCAAGGAATGCTCACTCTTGCCAGTTTTATTCAACATAGTCCTGGAAGTCCTAGCAAGAGCAATTAAGGGGAGAGGAGAGGAGAGGAGAGGAGAGGAAAGAGAAAAGGAATAAAAGGCATCCAAATCAGAAAGGAAGTAGTAAGATTATTTGTTTGCAGATTGCATAATCTTAAATGTAGAAAACTCTAATTACACATACATACACACAAACACATACACACCCATTAGAACTAATAAATGAATTCAGCAAAGTTATGAATACAGAATCAACACAAAAAATCAGTTATATTTTACACACTAACAATGAACAATTTGAAAAGGAAATAAGGAAACAATTCTTTTTATAATAGCATCAAAAAGAATAAAATACTGACAAAGTTATTCAAGGAGGTGAAAGACCTGTACACTGAAAACTACGAAACATTGCTTCAAGAAATTAAAGAAGATACAAAATAGAAAGATATCCTGTGTTCAAGTACTGTACTAGAAGACTTCATATTGTTAAAATGTCTGTATTACCCAAAGTGATCTACAGATTCAATGCAATTCCTATCAGAAAAGATTCTCTTAGTTCAGAAGAGGACCAGAAAACTTCTAAAGAGCCACACAGTAAATATTTTAGGCTCTGCACAGTCTCTGTCACAACTAATCAACTCCGCCCCTCCTTGTACCATGAAAAGCAGCCAGAGAATACATAACCAAACGGCTGTGGCCGGGTGCCAGTACTATATTAATAGGTGGCAGGAGGATTTGGTCCTGTGGCTGGAGTTTGCTGTCTTTTGGTATATGGTGTGCAGAAAGACTAAGAACTCTAATTATTTAATCAACTGGTTAATTCATATGAATATTTGTTAAAAGATAAAGTATCACAGAATTTGTGTCTGTCTCAATAACATAATGACTGGGACTCTTCTGTGGAGTTCACGAGGAGGCTTCTCACAGTGTCTTCAGGCCCTACCCCCTGGTGGGTGGCCTGAGAGAGTCCTTCAGGGCAGGGCAGCACCTGTGATCCGGCACTCTGTGCCCCAGACCATGCGCCACTCCTGGGGCACTGAGGATCCGCACAGGGAGTGACAGGGAATCGCTAGCATGGCAAAGCGCCTGGGCCTCTGGACTGTCCGCACGGACTATTTCCCAAGATCAGTCAAGTGAATGAGGAGTTGAGCTTCAAAGGTGAATGGAAAGCAGAAATCCAAAAGAAGTGCGCAGGGGAGAAAGCATTGGGAAAATGTTAGGAGAGTCAAAATAATGAGAGAGATAAGAGTAACTGATTACTATAAAAGCATGAAAAGTTTTTTAGTTCCTCCTCTATCCCACCACTTAATAGAATAGAGGTTTGGAAAAAAAAATTCGAATTAGACCAAATGAATAGAAGGAAATAATTTAAAAGGTTACAAATAAATTAAACTGTATGTCTCGTCGTCTCTTTCCTTTTAAAATATAATCTCCATTGTAGGGACCTGCTAACAAAGAGGCTGGTTACAGATGAAGGATATCAAATGAGAGGGTCGTCATTTGTCACTGGGGTGGGAAATCTGACTTTCAGGTTTTGCAAGCCCAGTGTCACCAAAGAACACATCTTATGTAGCCTTAAAGCAATTTACATGTGTAAAGTTTGTTTTCCTCCCATTCAGAGCCATATTTCTTGCATAAAGCAGTTTCTACACCAGATTTGATGATGGTAAAAGGAAGTGAAATCTGTAGAAGAGTTATGTTTTATTTGGAGCCTGCTTTGTTTTTTCAGTAATCATTTTGATCACTTGACAAGTAAAAAAAACCAAGCAACACTTAATAACTGTGTGTCCAGAAATATTCTCTAAGGCCTACAAGCAGTGATAGCCAAAGACTATGATTTCATTTTACTGTATACTTACTTCATTTGCTTTAATTGTACCATCAAGTAAGAACTTTCGGTCATAGTGGAGAAACACACACTTGTGTTCCCTAGATCATTAGCCACAAGGCTAGATGTAATGCTCCCAGGGCCACATGAGGGCGGTGGCTCTACAACAGTGCAAGGCCAGACAGTGGACATCATGAAGTCACCTGATATGGCCATGGTGAGGAAGGTGGCATTCAGGAGACTCCAGGTGGTGGAGTCTTGTAGGAAATGGAGTTGCTGCTTCCTATGAGGTACAATTCAGGGCCAACTTAACTGTCCCTTACCTCCTGGCCTCCCAAAACACTATTTATATTCAAAAATATACAGGCATAGTGAACACCGGAGGAATCTGAAGTTGAAGTCTGAAGGTACAAGGGTGGTGGGGAGCCCAAGCCACAGGTGCAGGAGGGGAGGGGAGTTCTTCTCCCTTCACTTTTGTGACGGCAGGGTTTGTTTACGGGCTTATGGCACATATGTGACATGATGTTGTACCCCAGGATGGCTCTTTGTTCACGGACTTTGTCTCCCTCCCTGTAAGTTTTTTGTTTTCTTTCTAGGTTTTTGTTTGGCCGTATTTAATAACACTCCATTAAGTTCCAACTGTGAAGTAAAGATACCTGGTATTTTCTTTGACACTATTGGGCAAAAAGTCTATCCTGTCTCCTTAGTTCTACCTGCCTGCTTTGGCCCAGCATGAATTTTCCAAGGCCTCATCTGGACTTAGCCTCTGAAACGTGCCCTCTCTGGGACCGCTGGTTCCACCCCATCTCTGACAGGGTTCCTGCCAGGTTCATGTTTCTTCCTCTTCCCCCAGGTTATTGTCTTTACTCTTAACACACTATGACCTGCTGGATAGTGATGTCTGCTGCCATGTCAGGACTGCAAAGATTTTAGAGCTAAAAGATTCTTAGAGGCTAATTAAAATTAATCACTTCAAGGGGGAAAAAACAGTGACCTTCAGGGACTACACGGCAGGGCTGGACACAAAGCCCTAGTTCTTCATTCTACACAATGCTGTTTCTGCCCACAGTGCCTTTCCTGGTGACACTGGATGAATGGCGACTATGGGAGAGCACGAGTTTGGAAGGCAGGTAGATCTATGTTCTGACACCTCCTGCAGGACACTGTGTAGCTTTGTGAGCCATCTGAGCCTCCTTTTCCTCATAGGGGACTGCAACGTGCCCACTGTAATGCCTGATAGCATGGATAAAAACATGCTAATCTCTAAAATTACCGTGTGACAATTTTGTCAAATTGGTCTCTCTGACCACCTTCAACTCTGTTTGGGCCTCCAAATCTTAGCGGCAGCAATTAACTATGAGTGATTCTTTTGAAGAAAGAAATTACTGCACAGAATGTTCATGTCCTTTAATGGAACTCCCTAAGAATCAGATGATACCTGTTCATAAATGAAAAGACAAAGCACCTCTCTTACTTTCATAAGTCTTTATTCTAATCCAGCTAACACTGGTCATCCATATATATAAATGTTCTGCCAGAAGCCAAAGTGTCACTCTCTACAGTTTGAGAAGTGCCTCTGAACAAATGTTTCTAGCCAAAATATGCTTCTAAGTTCAGAACTTATGCCAGGAAATCATGGGCTTTACATCTCAGGCATCAACTACACCAGTGGCATCAGCTGACTGATTACCTGGGTGATGAATGACAAGAAGGTCCTAAACTGAACCTCAGATTCATTATCATGGGTAAATCTGCTCTGCAGAGAAGAAAAGCCTGAAAGACTGGGAGAGGGTGTGTGCACTAGGCTTCTGCCTACCCCAGCGTGGACCTTTCACTACGGCTGTCATTGACCAAATACATAGTTTGCTTATTGAAACATTCTGTTTAAAATGTTTCCCTGAAGCATAATTTAGCATATTTACTACTGAACATATGCTTCGATTTACTATTTCTGTAACTGGCAAATTTATACAAAACTAAATAAAATCTCTTCAAAAAGACATTTGAGCATTTCTTGTTTCAGATCCAACATGGAAAAAGCTTGGAAGTTGTTGTTCCTCTCAATACAACAAGAAAAAGCTGGACAAATTGCAAATCAAAACTTTTCCTGAACCCATCTGAGAGCAAACCATCCTCCAAAATTGGGAGGGACAGACACATCCAGAGAAATACAGAAACCAAAATACGCTTCGCTGCAACAGAAGCTGCTGGACGCATCAACTCGCAGGAACACTTACACGGTCACTTTGATGAACTGCTGGAGGCTGCGTGTGGACTACCACCAGTGAGAACCTGTCCTGGGGGCCCCCACACTTTCACAGACTTTCCTTGCAGGTTCTGAAGGATCCTCTTGTGGGTCTTGTGGGGGCGGGGACGGGGAGAGGAAGAGTGGCTGTTGTGAAGTATTACTCAGAGACTTCTCCATAACAAAGGCTCACTCTCCAGGAGGAAGGACTTTTCCAGGGCACAATTCTGAAACTAGATTACAGATGGAGAAAGGAAATCTGCCCCCTACTCCAGCCCCCTCCAGCCTTCCTATTTCACTTAGGGGGAAAAAACAAAACAACATGAAATGGAGTTGACACCAGTCAGGGCTTCAGAGAAAAAGATCAGGAACACCGCAGCCAGGAGACAGTAGGAGACAGGGAGAAAAAGCTATACCACTGGATGAGCAGCTGTGGAGGTCACAGTCCTGTCTTGAAACACAGCCCCACTAAAAGACAGATTTAGGCTGGGTGTGGTGGCTCACGCCTGCGATCCTACCACTTTGGGAGGCTGAGGGGGGAGGATCGCTTGAGGTCAGGAGTTCAAGACCAGGCTGAGCAACATAGTGAGACCCCATCTCTACAAAAAAATAAAATTAGCTGGGTGTGGTGGTGCACACCTGTAGTCCTGGCTCTTCAGGAGGCTGAGGCAGAAGGATTGCTCAGGCCCAGGAGTTTGAGGTTGCAGTCAGCTGTAATGACGCCACTACACTCTAGCCCAGGCAACAGTGCAAGACCCTGTCTCAAAACAACAATAACAAAAACCCCATTTAATCAAAAGATTATAGAATTTGCCCCTTCCCAACACCTTATCACCACACCACCAGGGCTCTAGGATCACAACAGTGGATTACAGCTGAGGGAGCTGCAAGACACAGACTCTCTCTGGGTAGGAGAACATAGGGAAGCCCAAAGTAAAGGAGAGACAAAAACAAGGGCACTAGAGAAATTTAAAGCCTCTGGTACCTATAGCTAAAATAAATGTTAACTATAGCCCAACTTCCAGCCAGATTAACATAAATCCTCACACTAAATGCCTATTTCCCTTAGCTGTTATTACCTGATGCAGTACGTCTGGCTTTCAATGACAAATCATAAGAAAAACACACGTGGAAGAGAAGAAGAAATCAAAAAACCATAAGAACTAAGACATAATAGATTTTGTAATTTCTGACAGGGAATTTCAAATAACCATAATTAATATATTAAGGACTCTAATGGTAAAAGTAGATGAAATGCAAGAACAGGTAGATAATGTAAGCAGAGAGATGGAAAATCTAAGAAACAATCAAAAGGAAATGCTAGAAATTAAAAACATTATAACAGACATGAAAAATGCTTTTGATAGGCTCGTCAGTAGACTGCACACAGTGATCCAGGAAAAATCAGTGATCTTGAAGACAGGTCACAAGAAACATCCCAAACTGAAAAGCAAAGAGAGAGGAAAAAAAAAAAAAAAGAAAAAAATATCTGACAACTGTGGGACAATATCGTACAGTGCAATATATGCGTAACTGTAATACCAGAAGAAAAATAGAGAGAACAGAGCAGAAAAAAATATTTCAAGTAATTACGGCTAAAAACTTTCCAAAATTAATGAGATACCAAATCGCAGATCCAGGAAGCTCATAAAACAGCAAGCTGAATAAATACCACAAAACCTATATCTAGGCGTTATCCTATTCAAACTGCAGAAAAATAAAGACAATGATAAAGTCTTGAGAGAAGCCAGAGGAGGGGAAAACACCTACCTATAGAAGAAGAAGGATAAGAATTATAGCAGACCTTTCATCAGAAACCATTTTAAAGCAACAAGAGAATCAAGTGAAATATTTAAAGTGTTGAATGAAAACCCCACCAAACCAGAATTTATATCCAGGGAAATTATCCTTCAAAGATAAAGGAGAAATAAAGATTTTCTAGATGACAGTGCAAAGAGGGAGAGGGACAGGAGGAGGAAGAGGAAGAGGGGGAGGGGGGAGAAGGGAGGGAAGGAGAGGGGAAGTGGGGGAGAGAAAATGGGTGAGAATGAATATGCATTGTGCCAGACCTGCAAGAAATGTTAAAAAGTAGTTCTTCAGGCAGGACTGGAAAATGAACTTGATCTATAACAAGAAAGGAAGAGTGTCAGAGACGGAATGAGTAAAGGTAAAATGAACAAATATTTTTATCATTTTTAATTGATCTAAAAGATAACTGTTTAAGGCTATAACAGTAACGCTATACTGGGTGATCATAGCACATAAATGAAATAAATAACAATGTCATAATGATAAGGTGGAGAAATTGGAAATAGTTTGTTATAAGGTACCTGCACTACATGTAAAATGATACTATGTTCTCTGATCATTTAAAAATGTATATTTTAAGTTCTATGGGAATCATTAAATTTTTTTAAAAGTATAATTGATAAGCTAACAGAAGAGAGAAAATGGACTCATAAAATGTTTAAGTAAAAATCACAGAAGGTGGGGAAAAAGGTGGAAAAAATACAGAACAAATGTAACAAATAGAAAGTTATTTAATAAAAACACAGTAGATATTAATCCAGTTATGTCAATAATCGTTTTAAATGTGAATGGTCTAAGCATACTACTTAAAAGATAGAATGTCAGAGTGGCTAAAAGGAAAGGCTCGACTATATATTATTCACAAGAAATCTACCTTAAATACAAGGACTCAGATGGGTTAAAAGTTAAGAGATGCACACAGATCTTGGTTTCTAACACCATTCTTAAAAAAAAAAAAAAAAAGAACTGAAGCTCTTTGGAGAAATGGCTGAGTCTAGGACCGGGGCAGGAAATATATAAGATGAGCATTATTAGACAAAAACTAAGAAAATGTGAGTAACATATGAACATTAGTTAATAATAATGTACCAATAGTGGTACACTAATTGCAACAAATGTGCCATAATAATGTCACATGTTAAAAATAGAGGAAACCAGGTATTAAATATATGGGAACTATCAGTACTAGCTTGTCAACTGATCTATAATTTAAAGCTATTCTAAAATAAAAAGTTTATTTTAAAAAGAAACTTTGTCACATATATTTCCTAAAAATTTTCAGATAAAACAATTAAGAATTAAGCTAGGATTCCAAAGAAACCATCTAAAAACAACTCAGCAAAATCTTCTAAACCAGTTCTCAGGTAACAACAAAAATCCTGAAAATGACCTACATCTTCCAAACCCATGACCTTCAGATTTCTCTTTAGCTTTCTGATAATAGTGTGCTGTGCATTAAGTATATCTAGTTGATTTAAGAGGAGAAAAAGTAATAGATCATAAATCAGTATTTTCCTTAAGAAAATGACCCAAAATCTTCCAAACCCATGACCTTCAGATTTCTCTTTAGCTTTCTGATAATAGTGTGCTGTGCATTAAGTATATCTAGTTGATTTAAGAGGAGAAAAAGTAATAGATCATAAATCAGTATTTTCCTTAAGAAAATGACCCAAAATCTTCCAAACCCATGACCTTCAGATTTCTCTTTAGCTTTCTGATAATAGTGTGCTGTGCATTAAGTATACCTACTTGATCTAAGAGAAAAAGTAGTTAAATCATAAATCAGTATTTTCCTTAAGATTCCAGTAGAGAACAGAAAATTGTATCTTTGATCTCTTAAAAATTGTGTAGTTATAAAAAGTTTTAGCCCTTTTCTTCTTTGACACCAACTCTCTATTCAATCGTCTGAAGTTACTGTGTTTCAGAGCAAAGACTGGCCAGTTGGCTTTACTTCTTACCTACTCTTTCTTATGCATCCACTGCCTCTGTACAACCGTTTTTCCCACTTACCTTGCTCTGACAAAGATGTAAATGGTTACATTAAGGCAAAAGCTGAAAAGCATAGGATATTGCTAATAAGTTCTACAAGGAGTAGACTTGAATGTAATATCCTAACGCAACCTGGGAAGTGGAAGGTAGGAAGCATTCCTTGCTGAAATGACATGTGCTATTAGGCCGCAAGGCAATGATAAAACGGAGGACATGAGGACACAAATCCTGGGTTCCCAGAAGCAGATGGCAGCAGAAATCACTGAGTGATCACCCACTCTTTCTAAAAACTCTGCACACCAGTGTTAGCTGTATCTTTCTCTCTCGGCTGGGCTTCTTGTCTTTACCCTCATCAGTGTTTGAACAGCTCCTGACACAGCAATAGAAGAGCTATTAGACTGTTTATGGGTTGCCTGTTTTCTTATTATTGTGTTTTAAGAATTCTTTGCATATTTTGGACACAAGCCCTTTAATAGATATGTGTTTCGCAAATATTTTCTCCCACTCTGTGGTTTGTCTTTTCATTCTTTCAAGATTATCTTTTGTAGGGCAGAAGTTTTTAATTTTATGGAAGTCCAACATTATTTCTTTCATGCTTTTGGAATTGTATCTAAAAAGTAATTGCCAAACCCCAGGACATCCAGATTTTCTGTTATATTCTAGAAGTTTTATAGTTTTGTGTTTTATATTTATGTCTCTAATCCATTTTGGGTTAATTTTTGTAAAAAGTCTAAGGTCTGTGACTATATTTATTTTTTTGCATGTGATTTCTAGTTATTACAGCATCCTTTGTTGAAAAGACACCCTTTCTCCATTGTACTGCCTTTGCCACTTTATTTCAGTGGAACTATTTCTGGGTTCTCTATTGTGTTCCACGGACATATTTGTCTATTCTTTTGCCAACAACCACACTGTCTTTATTACTGTAGTTTTATAGTAAGTCTCTAAGTTGGGTAATGTTAGGCTTCTGACTTTGTTCTTCTTCAAAAACTGGCTCTTCTGCCATTCCATATAAACTGTAAAATCAGTTTGTCAATATCCACAAAATAACTTCCTGGGATTTGGATTGGGATTGTGTTTTAATCTATACGTTAAATTGGGAAGAACTGGCATCTTAACAATAGAATCTTGCTATCCATGGAATATCTCTCCATTTATTTAGATTTTCTTTGACTTCTTTCAGTAGAGTTTCTGAATATCTCTCCACTTGAAATATCTCTCCATTTATTTAGATTTTTTTTTATTTCTTTCAATAGAGTTTTATAGTTTTTCTCATCTAGATCTTATACATTTTTTTTTTTTGGGTGCTAATGTAAATGGTGGTACGTTTTTAATTTGAAATTCCAAATGTTCCTTGCTGGTATATAAAAAAGCAGCTGACTTTTGTTCTACTAGTTTTTACCACTGTGTTTAGAATAATGTCGAAAAATAGTTGTCTATATGCCTATGAATGCAACTTAAGCATGGAAAATCTGATCCCTGAAGGCTGTGAAAAATTACATATCTGGCTTTTCATCCATGCCAGAATCATACATCTTAGAGAATTCCTTGGTTATAATAAGGAAATCTTATATTAATAACTTTTTCCTTTGTGACACAGTTTTAAAAATAAAGTGATAAATGTGAAATAAGATTCCTGAACATAATATTCAAGTCCACATGAACTAAAGCCATAATAAAGGCACCCTGCATTCTAGAAAATATTGGTGGTAACATTTATGTCATCTTTTTGTGATGCAATTGTAGGTTAAAAAGTACTTCCTTCAAACTTTGGCACAGTGCTGAAAAACTGCATTTTAGTGGTAAGTTCTTAAAGCTTCTACTCTATTCAGAGATGAACTTCTATAAATGGCTTAGGTGTCTACCAAGTCCAGGCATTCTTTTCTATTGCTTAGGCTTTATAATAGAGCAGTGCTATTCTATATTGTCTTAAAGTTCACACCAATCTGGTAAGAAGAAACTTCCCTATTTTCAAAGTATATCACAGCATAAATTCAAAGTGTGTAATGTCAAGACTACTCTGAATCATAGCCCCTAAGCACATTCTCACAGAAACAGCTGCTTAAGAAGTTGGGCCTTGAGAAGAGCAACACTCAGACTGTAAGAGAATTTTAGAGGAAGCTGGGACATGCCACCACCCAGATGCCCCATCAGAACTGAAGGAATTATTCCCTCAGCCTCTGGAGTGCTGCTGGAAGACACACCTGAGCTGAAGAGAGCCACCCTGACCCAGTCACCTTTCTCCTGTGGCAGCTGCATCAATGACTAGTCTATTAGGGTGGAGAACAACAGCCTGGCCATTCCAGCTTCAGAGCTCTCCATGGATTCGGGGGCGGGGCAGGACGGGGGACGGCGGGGGGGCCCTTGTTGAGATTGAACTGCTGCCTAACTTCTTCTTCTGCTCAATCCAGCTTCCTTCTCCTCCCTCTTTAGGTGTTTATTCTCAGGTGGTGCAGCTGATGGGAGTTTTCATCTAATGCTTCTATTTTCTTAGTGAAGTAGAAAGCAAAGTTATCAGCCAAGAGTGAGAGAAGGGAAGGAGGTACTGGAGGACTGAGAGAGGAGAGGGTACAAAACAGGCATCTAGGAGGGCAGGAAAGAGAATGGGGCAAGGAAATTTGTATAAGTGCCAGAAAGCACTGGGGGCTGTTTAAGGTCAGTGATTAGGAGTGTAAACTGAGGCCAGCCAGGTATTACTGTGGGGATGGGAGGCTGATATCAGGAGGAAGACAGGCCAGTAGAGGAAGGAGGTCAAGGAAGTCTGCAGCCATGACTGTGGAAAGAGTGACAGGATGTGTACTAGAGAGAGGTTCTGTAGAGTGAGCCAGGCCCTTAAGTCCTCAAGGAATGGGGTAAGTGACCTGGGGTGTGCCGCACTGCTTACTGGAAATCAGCTAGTCACGAGGATAGGAGGGTCATCTTCCACCCCACTGATACTTCTTGGGGCTAGCTAATTTAACTGATCTGACTGGATGGCTGTTTCTTTCCCCTTTCACCACCCTGAGGGCTCTTCCCAAAACTGCAGTGGGCTGGACTGCATGTTTGATGTTTTCCTCACAATTTCTGGGTAAACCATACTTACAAAATTTCCAAACCTAATCAAATAAACATTGGTTCCAAACCTTTTGTTTTTTTAACCAGGCTCTGACCCTAGGTCCTGAGGCACAAAGATGAAAAAGACATATAAAAGAACAAATTATAATATCCTATGGTACATGAGGCATTATTTACTCTCTAGAGCAATGTACTCCAGGCACAGCTATTCTAGAGCAAAATAGAATTTTGCTATTCTAGTTCAAAATGCAACAGAAACAAAGACTTGAATTAGCTCTAATTTATGATGCACAGAGATGAAGAAAAGTAAAGAGAATACTTAACATTTTTAAAAAACCATTTAAGTACCAGCTACATGATGAAATAATTAATTTCTTTAAATAGAAAATGATGTGCTACTTTTGCCTACTCCTCAGATAACTCAGGCTGGTTCCCTCCCTAGGAACCTGGAGCCCAGCAGGTGCAGCAGTCACCAACACCTGCAGAGTCATTAGGAGAAAAGGAAAAGGACGCTACAAAAATAGAATCTTCAGACAGTGCAGTTTATAATTAATGATAATCTTAACTGCATTTTTGAATGTTATCTTTTATATTAAATGTACATATTTTAAAACTCTGCAAGTTCTGTATTATGCTGATGGCCCAGAGTTTTACCTTAAGATGGTAAAAATCTGCTAAACCTGGGCATTTTCTTCACCTGTGCTGCAATGTAAGCTCTTGCACACATCCACAAGGAAGCAAATACAGGACTGTGCATCCTTACATAGCGCTGGCTTTAGAAGCAAAGAGCTGCCCATCACTAGGAGAATGGATAAGAAAATTCTGGCATATTCAGAAGATAGAAACCTATGCAGCAGCTAGAAGCAATGAACCAGATTAATATACAGCCACACAGATAGATATCGCAAATGTAATACTGAGTGAAAAAGAATTAGAGATTCAGAGCCCAGAATCATGCTCATAAATTAAAACCCATGCCAAACACCACAATTTAAATAAACGAGTAGAATGTGGAAGGGAAGGACATACACTGAATGTATCAGCGTGAGTGCCTATACAGGAAAAGGGCCACAGAGTGGGGATTAATAAAACACAAAGATGCCTGTGCCATGAAGCAAGGTGTAGGATCAGCTTAATTTTGTGTACCTGAGGTTGTGGCGGTCATGAGGGGAAGCAGATAGCACTATTTTTATGAATGAAACACAAGTGGTAGGTATGGATTTATCATACTTACAGCTTTCTAGTATTTGTTATTATACTTTCAAATCTTGCTCCAGAGCCATCTATAATGTACCATGACAATACACCCAACAGTATTTTACCATCTATAAACTTGACATGTTTTGGCACAATCATTACCTCAATTTGTGGATGGTATTTAATAGGAGTTAGGGTAAGAGTTGCCAAAAGCTAAATTGGCTAATGCAGAATCTAATGAAGAGTAAAGCTTTCATCATGCTTTGAAATAAATTCAGAGAGAAAAGTAGAGAAAAAGACACCTATAGTATTGAACTTGACACCGTGCTGTGATTAATAACTTAGCACATGAAATACTTCTTAGCAGATGGTTAAACACACATATCAGAGTTAACCCTGACAGGTATAACTTACTGCAAAAGTGTACCATGGTTCACTTTAGAATTAGTGTACGTTTCCTATAGGCTCCCAGTTTACCACATGCTTTTTGTTTTCCATCTCTAAACTACAAATTATATTCTAAAATAAACCAACTGCAAGATCAGCACCAGGTGTTCTGAGGAGCCATCCCTTGAAATGCTCAATGCTACAAGGAAAGCTCTGCAGTGGTATACCTGGGGCTTAGGGAGCTTGTGATCTTATCAACCAAGATGCACAGCTCCCCATTCTGACGCTATGGGAGTTTGTGTAGGATCTTGGAATAATCACTTAAGTTTTTCTGCCTCCCTTTCATTGAGTGACACTGAGATCCTGGCAACAAAGACAGTGAAATGAGCGAACACTGGAGGAAGGAGTCAGGACCCTCATTTTGTCCCCAGCTTGTTACCTATAAAAGGGGAGATGACAACATATCCCCATTGTGCTATGTATGATCTTTGTTCTTTATAAAATAGCAATATTAAAACCCTGGAGACCTGCTACAAATGCTAACCCTGGAGTCCTATTCAAGAGACCTCTTTTAATGGAGACCACTGTGCAAAGATATCTTTATAGCAGCCCACAGACGAATTTCCTTGAAGAGCTAAGACAAACACATTTTATAAAAATCTGTTCAAAGGAGAAGTTTAACAAAGATTCTAGAATACCTTGCTTTTTCCTTCTTGGAAGATGTTCTTAGCACAAGACAATGCAGCCCTGCAAAGTTTTCAAATTTAAGCTGAAATAATTTGATTTGCTCCACAAAATTCCTCTACACCCTCCTTTTACTAACTGTAAATATAAAATATTCTGAAAATATTTCTACACAGGAAATACTTCTACATAAATTCTCTTATGAATTACAAATTCCCACTAACATCAAATGAAGAGGCAGCAGACATGAAATGCGGAGTATTCAATCTCCCATCAGGCTTAAACCAATTTCTTATATGCCATGAGCTTCTGAACTAATGTCTCTACAAGGGTGAGACAAAGTCTCTGAGCCCTGTGAGTCACATGGAATCAGGAAGAACATAAACACAGGAGAGTGGAGAGGCAGAACTGTTTAATGCAAGGTGGACAAACTAGCCCAAAGGCCATTAGGTGGCTCCAGAAGCAACGGCTGGCTGCACAGTGTCACCCTCACCTGGTGTGGCACTTCTCTTTTCCTTTTTCTGATCCACTTTCTGTCCAACTGCTTCCACTCCACTGCCTGCCACCATGTTGTTTTCATCCTTTGTTCTATTCTTTTGGTAGCCACATGCCTTCCAGGAGTCAGTGTTGTTGAGTAAAGAGGACTAGGCCTGCACTCAGATCCCATTTCTACCTGATGCACTTCCCTGGTAAATGGAGGGTAACCAAACTGAGCATCATCCGATTCAGTGGGTCATAAACAAGGTGGTATTATCAGGGAGGGGGCAAGGTTTCTACAGATAGTCTTCTGTGAAGAAGGCTGAGGGTGAGGGAGGGCTTCTTGGCAATGGAACAGGTTCTAGAAGGCCCACAGAAATGTCTGCCTGTGGGCCACAGTGGAAGAATGACTTGTGGGGATAAAGTTCCAAGCAGGAGGGAGGTGAATATGGCTAGGGAGGTGACATGGTTGAAGGGTGTGGCAGAACTGCCAGCTTCCCAGCTGGCCCCAGAGGCTAGTGAGTGCTTCCTGCCAGTGCCTGTCTGAAGCTTCTGCTCGGGGAGCACAGCGCTGGGATGCCCATCACAGCACCGTTGTGCAGCAGCACTGCTCTAATACACACTTGGAGACTGCAGAGCCAACCAGGGTGGGTGTGCACAAACAACTAGGCCACAACATAACCAAGACACAAAAACATTCATATAGAGCTTACTTCTGCTGTAAGTTATTCAAAGGGCTTTATATATAATAATCCATTCAGTTCTCACAACAATCCTACAAAGTAGGTTCTACTACTATCTCTATTTTAAAAAACTGAGACTCAGAGAAGTTAAACAACTTTCCCTGGGTCATAAGCCAGTGAATGGCAGCATGATTAGAAATCAGAAACATTACAGACTACTACATAAATAAGTTAAAAAGAATGCAGTACACTAGTTTAAGATGGGAAGCCAAGGATTCCCATTTATTTCTCATACCCATTTGAAGAGACCACCAAAAGAGTAGGAAAGAAGTAAAAAGGCGCGATTTCGTGATAATGAAGGAAATGGGAAGAAGGCCACCAGCTCATGGGAAATTTCTCTAAATGTCTGGAGTCCAGAAAATAGATGAAAGAGTACAGGATGATGAAACTGAATGTAGAAAATTGCAGCCTAGAACTCAGATGGAGGCAGGCTTTAGCTATCGAAAAAGCCAACCAGCACAAGCAGAACCTTGGAAAGGCTCCATACCCGGACACTGCCCCATAACAATGGGAACAGTGATGTTCCCATTTCTTCCCACAGCCCTGTGTGCAAATGGCTGCCGCTAAGTAACCCTCAGCTGCACACATGCATCTGCCACACACACACACACAGAAAAGAGGCCTTTACTAGAGAAATCAAGTGAACTTTCTAGGGGTGGGAGGCAGGGGGACTAAGGAAGCTCAACAACATGTTCCATATTCTGGCATTGAGCATGACAGTATATTCTGGCTCACCCCCGGTCTTCCATGATAAAGCAAAGCCTCTGCCTCTGGGAAAAAGGCTTTACCATATCACAAAGCCCTGAGACAGCTATGCTACTGGCTAATTCTCAAATATGAACAGATAGCCAAGAATCACCAGATACTTGAGAAAAGCCTTCAAAAGAGAGAGAAACAGATAGACATAAGGCTGTGCACATATGTCCCACGGTGAAAAAGAAGAAAATGAACCCTAGAGGAAACAGATAATTCAGAGAATAGAAGGTTAAAAAAGGGGGCGGGGAATGATAGCTCCAAGGAGAACTAAGAAAATCTTGTATTCATATAGCAAGAACAGACACTCACAGAAAATGAACAGCTCAAATGCCAGAAAGAGTTCCTAGAAATTACCAAATGATTGCCAAAATGAAAACTTCAATAGAAGGGCTGGGGAATCTAGTCTAAGAAATTTTTCATAAAACAGAACTAAGAGGGGATTAGAAAAAAAAAAAGCCAAATTAAGCAGAATGAAGGAAATATTAAACACAAGTGCAGAAATCAGTAAAATAGAAACCAAATAGAAAAAAATCAATAAAACCAAAAGTTTTTTTTAAAGTTCAATAAAATTTATAAACCTCTAGCTAAAGTAAGAATAAAAGAAAGAAGATACAAATTACCAATATCAGGAATAAAAAAGGAGACATTACTAAATATCCTACAGAAATTAAAACACTAAGAAAGTAATGTGAATTTTATGCCAATAAATTTAACAACTTAGATAAAATAAACAGATTGCTTAAAAGAATCAAATTACCAAAACTGACACAGGAAGAAACAGAAAATCCCTATATCTATTAAAGATACTGAATTCATGGTTAAAAATCTTT
>NW_012133857.1:9428920-9430565 GCF_000956105.1 Propithecus coquereli | reverse complement strand
TTAAAGAAATTTGCATTTATGGTCATGACAGATTTCAAGTTGCCACATAAAGAAATGCTGTGATCCCTAAAATCCTTCTAAGAAATCTATCTAATCTAGTCAAGGGTGGGTGTTAAGGCTCAGTTTTTGCTCCAATTTTATTATTACCAATTATCTTGTAGAACTTTTTTTTGTTCTTTGGTTTTTAATTAGACATGATTATTTAAATATATAATCACTATAGGGGGTTAAAAAATAAAAACAAAGAAAAACCAAAAGAAAGAAAATACACAAATCTTAATAGCCAGAGAAAACTACTGGTGTTAACATATGGATCAGCGGTCCCCAACCTTTTTGGCACCAGGGACCAGTTTCATGGAAGACAATTTTTCCACAGTGGGGGCAGGGAGGGGGTGGTGCCACAGCAGAGCTCTGTGGCCCAGACCCTAACAGGCCATGGACTGGTACCTGTCCATAGCTCAGGGGTTGGGGGCCGCAGATTTGGATTATATCCATCCAGGCCATTTCCTATTAAAAAAGCAAATCTCTCTCTATATAGATGTATAAGCTTTTCACTTAGTATTATATCATGGCTGTCTCTCCAATGCTAAAGACTTGTATACAGTTTTTTGTTTGTTTCATTTTGGTTCTTTTGAGACAGGGTCTCGCTTTGTGATCCCAGCTAGAGTGCAGTGCTGTCATCACAGCTCACTGCAACCTCAAACTCTTAGGTTCAAGTGATCCTGCTGCCTCAGCCTCCCAAGTAGCTGGAACTACAGGCATGCACCACCACACCCAGCTAATTTTTCTATTTTTTGTAGAGATGTGATCTCACAATGCTGCTTAGGTTGGTCTCCAACTCCTGACCTCCAGCAATCCTCCAGTCTTGGCCTCCCAAAGCACTATATACAGTTTTATTTTTATAGTGGCAAGGCCTACCATTATAAGGATTGCTGACATTTAATCAATTATCTAATCTTGAACACAGTTCCTTCTCAGTCTTGAAGATTACATACATTAGTATGAAGAACCTGTGAATCTTTTCTCTTAGAGTTTCTTCCTTTGGTGTCATTCTTAGAGTCGAGGTATCCCTATCCAAAGATCAGATAAATATTCACCTATAATTCTTTCTAGTACTTTTGTGGTTTTAGTTTTTACATTTACAAATTTAATTTTAATAAATTTAATTTCAGCGTATATTTTAAAAGACGGGATGTAGCTTTATCCACTCTCCCCAAATGGCTGGACAATTGTCCCAACACCATTTAATAATCAATTCATCATTTTCATATTTATAGGAAATGCTTACCATAACATATACCAAATTTGTATATACCTATACTTTTAACAGTTCTTGACCTTTGCAATCTGTTCCATCTGTCTGTCTATTCTGGTACTAGTACTGTACTTTTTCAGTCACTGTAGCTTTATAACATATGATAGGGCAAATCCCTATCATTACATTATTTTTTTCAAAAATGTTCATGGCCATTATATTGATTCTGATTTACTCCAGAAGCATATATTTTGATATACTGTTTACTCATTATTGCTATTTTATAATGTTAACTGGTTTTCCCTGGGTATTAAAGTGATTTTTTTCCTGTAAGCTTATCTACTTTTTACCTACAATTATCATGTACTTGATAATATCTACTTAAAAACC
>NW_012133857.1:9427112-9428870 GCF_000956105.1 Propithecus coquereli | reverse complement strand
TGGAGAAATGTGAACATTGACCAGCTATTATAGGATATTATGAAATTGTTGTTAATCTTCATGGTGTAATAATGGCAATGTGGTTAAATAGGAGAATATCTTTATTCTTAGGAGATGTATGCTGAAATATTTGGCACTAAATTGTCTTGATGTCTGTAACTTACTTTTAAGAAATTCATAAAAAAGGCATGTGTGTACCTGTGTATGTTTGCATGTGTATGTACATACACACAGATAAGGCAAATGTGGCAAAATGATAAATATGAATGACAACTGCTGAAAACCGGTGAAAGGTATATAACTGTTCACTGAACTATTGTTTCAGCATTTCCATATATTTGAAAATTTCAAAATAAAAAGTTGGGAAAATCATTCACAAAATTGATCTTTAGCAAACTAGTGTGTGTGAAATCCTCTCTGTAAGATTTTTGTTCTAAAAGTATCTTTTTATAGCTATTTTCTCACTAGATGGGATCCAGTCAAAATTCATGCACAGTGTCTCGTTACGTCTCTCTGGTCTAACACTTGATCGGTGCCCAATATTAAACCTCTCATGACCAGACTCGGCCTACTTTGCCAAAGCCTTCTCTCATGCCCAGCCCTGTCGACGCTCTCCTCTTGGATGTCATACACCACATCCTTTATCACTGCGGTGCTACTGCCATGCTGCTCTACCTACTCCCCCTGCCTGCTTGGATAAAGCCAGGTCTGGAACGCTCCAAGCCCCACAGGCACAGTCAGGGTGTCGCCACCCCTGCGCTCTCACAGTGCCACACAGGCCCATAACTGCACTTTTCATGCCACTATAGTTATACGTTGACTTTACTGATGTGCCAACTGCCCAGAATGGCAAGAACGATATCCCATTCATTCTTCTATCCCTTAGTGCCAACAACGCCTGGATATATGGAAGAAAATAGTTGATTTAACTTAGGGTTTCTCAACCTCAGCACTACTGACATCCTTGGACTGAAAAATTCTTTGTTGTGGGAAGCTGTCCTGGGCATTGTACGATGTTTAGCAGCCCTTAAATACTGATCAAATAAACGAATGAATGATCCTAAGGTATTCCTATACAAATGGCAATTATTTGGGGTGGGAGTAAGCTATACATAGAAAATTACAACCTCTGAAGATGGAGAATTTTGGAGTGACAGAGGCCTGATAATGGTGGTGAGAGTGACATGGGTATCAACACAATACAGCCGGGCTGAGGAGAGACCAGAGCAAACACATGCAAATCCTTCCTCCCAGCCAGCTTGTGCATACAATTTTGGAATGACCAAAGAGTATTTTTATATTGTGTGCAATTGAACACGTGTAAAATAGAGAACTTTTTGGTTTTGGTATCAAGCTATCTCAAGCAAAGGCAAAATGATTATTATTGATTTCCCCCTAGGATATAAAGGGCTATCTGTATAAGACTGATTAATAAGTGGCTGCACCACTTGCTCAAAGTTTGAGCTCTTTTTTAAAATTTCTTCCTTTTTCATATTAAAAGATTGTCAACTCATAAGAGAAAGCTGATGGGCTCAGAGGATTCCATCAGACTTGGTTATCAAAATCAATATGTTGTTCCTCCAAGTTGATAAAACACTGGAGGCTCAAAGCAAAAGGGGCAACATTTCCCCAGAAAATGAGGGTTTTTCTTACTGGCAGCTGCTTCTTGGTAGATAATAAACTAAAACAATCTCTCCTTGATTACACTTTTGACTTGTACACATTTTTAATTGGCTAACCAAAGCTTTCATTTAGAGA
>NW_012133857.1:9426005-9427062 GCF_000956105.1 Propithecus coquereli | reverse complement strand
GAGGCAAGGAACTTGATTGTCTGCTTTTGTGATAGCTAATGCCATCTGGAAATATTCTTAGACACACTATGGCTAATCAGTAAATGTAAGGTCTAACAAATATAGATGCTGCTAAACTTAAGAGAAGTATCAAGAATTACAATTATATTTTTAAAATTACATTCTAGTTTATAGCAGCTTTATTCACATTGTAATTGCCCAAATTAGAAGCAACTAGAATGTCCTGCAGTAGGTGAATGGATAAACAAACTGTAGCACGTCTATACAATGGAATATTACTCAGGGGTAAGAAGAAATGAGTTACCAAACCATGAAAAGACACGGAGAAACCTTAAATGAATACTGCTAAGTAAAGGAAGCAGTTCTGAAAAGGTATATACTGTATGATTCCAGCATTCTGGAAAAGGCAAAACTAGAGACAGTGAAAACATCAATGGTGGCCAGGAACTTGAGGGGAAGGAGGAAAGGCAGGATGAGTAGGTGAACCAAAGGAGAGTTTTAGAGCAGTAAAACCATTCTGTATGATATGTAATGGTGGATATGTGACATTATACATTTGTCAAAACCCATAGAATGTATAACCCAAAAAGTAACCCTAATGTAAATGTAAACTACTGACCTTAGTTAATAATAATGTATCAACATTGGCTCATCAATTGTAACAAAAATACCATACTAATGTAAGATGTTAATAACAGGAGAAACTGTTTAGGGGAGTGGGGGATTATACAGAACTACTTTCTGTATGATTTTTCTGTAAAACTAAG
Organism: Propithecus coquereli; assembly: GCF_000956105.1. Lineage (NCBI taxonomy): Eukaryota > Metazoa > Chordata > Mammalia > Primates > Indriidae > Propithecus > Propithecus coquereli. The sequence continues at coordinate 9,426,295 of NW_012133857.1, read as the reverse complement.
GCTACTCTAAAAATAAAGTTTATTAATTTAAAAATTACAATGTAAATCAAGATTACAGTGTTTTTAATGTTACATCTTTAAACGGATATGTCTGGATTGTAAAATAATTTTCCATTAAAGCATTTTTAGAAGAATGCTATAATGATTTCCTCTCTTACATAATACTGCCGTGATGACCCAGAAAATATTCAGAAAATACTTTCCCCCAGTTGGAAATCTATTTACAGAAACATCAAACATTCAATCCCAGGTTTAACTACAGTGAAAGTGTATCCAATTAAAAAGGAAAG
>NW_012133857.1:9424059-9425955 GCF_000956105.1 Propithecus coquereli | reverse complement strand
TCATATGGGAATGCAGACAATCTAGAATAGCAAAATAATTTGAAAAAAGAACAACAAAGAGACTAATAGTATATGATACAAAGACTTAAAACCACAGTAATCAAAACATGATGACACATACAGATAAATATATAATAAAGTATCCTGAAATTGAACCACGTATATATGATTAGTTGAATTTAGACAAAGATACCAAAGTAATCAATGGGTATAAAGGGTCTTTTCAACAAATGGCATATCCAGTAACAACTGGATATCCATGTGAAAAAAACAATGAATCTTAACCTCTATCTCATACTATGAACAAAAATTAATTTGAAAAGGATCACAGCTATAAATGTAAAAGTTAAAACCATAAAACTCAAAGACAAAACACAGAAGAAATCTTCAGGACCTGGGATAACCAAAGATTTTTCAGGCAAGACATAGAAAAGCACTAATCACACATACAAAGAAAATGAAAAACTGTACTTTAACAAAAATTAAGAACTTGTCTTCAAAACATTAAATTAAGTAAATGAAAAGGCAAATCATAGACTGGGAGAAAATATCTGTAATATATATACTACCTTTGACAATGGACTTGTGTATAGAATACGTAAAGAACACATACAACTCAATAATGAAAACACCACAAAAATGGGCATAACACTTGAACAAATGTTCACAAAGAATATATATAAAATGCTAATAAACATATGAAAAGATCAGGAACAACATCATAAGTCAGCTGGGAAGTGTAAAGCAAAACCACAATGAGATATCACTGTGCATCTACCAGAATGGCTAAAATACAAAACAAACCAAAACTGACAGTAGCAAATATGGGCAAGGATTTGGAACAACTGTAACTCTTAATTATTGCTAGTGGGAGTGTAAAATGGTAAAACCACTTTGTAAAACAGTTTGACAATTTCTCATGGAGCTAAACATCTACTATCATAAGACTCAGCAATTCCACTGAGGTATTTACCCAAGAGAAATAAAGACATATGTATATGTTAAACAGTGTGTACAAGAATGTTCATTGCAGCCTCATTCATAATGGTAAAAATATAGAAACAACCAAAATGTTCACCAATGGGTGGATAAGAAAACTGTTGTATATTCATACAATGCAGTACTATTTAGCGATATAAAGAAACAAAGCACACACAATGACATGGATGAATCTCAAAAGCATTATGCTGAATAAAAAAGTCATTCAGAGAATACTCACTGTGTTATTCCATCTATATGGATTTCTAGAACAGGCAATTGTAATCTATAGTGATAAGAAAGCACTTCAGTGACAGCCTATGATGGAGAGGAGGAGGGACAGATCGCAGAGGGGAAGGAGGAAACTTTTGGAGTGATAAAAATGTTCTAAATTTTGTTGTAGTAGTTACATGATGTATACCATTGTTAAGACCTATCAAACTGAACATTTAAAATGGGTCCACTTTATTCTATGTAAATTATACCTCAATAAAGTTGATTAAGAATACTTCATAAGGTAAGATGCAGTGATCCTTAACTTCTAATTTTAACTGCAACGGTAATAATAGATTACGGTCAGATTGAAATATGCACAAACCAAATTGTGAAGATAATTAAAATAAAATACAGAGGAATTTAAAGTTTTGCTGTCAATTTGGAGCTATGAAACTACTGGGAAAACACCGACACTTTATTTAGCTTTCATCAGAGTGATGAAGTTCTTAGCATTGAACATAAGTACTCCTTTGTGGTGCCTGAGGATGTATAATGCAAACATTCTAGGTCATATTTTTAAGTTTTAATTATAAATCCTTTTAATCCGCAGGCTGTTTTTCTTTCATAGCAAAATTAATTACTTTCCTACTTTGGCTACGATGTCTAATAATTTTTAGCAGTGCTTTTCTCGTATGTTTAAAA
>NW_012133857.1:9420244-9421534 GCF_000956105.1 Propithecus coquereli | reverse complement strand
GGAATTCTCCTTGCAAGTCTAGATGTTTTACTCTTGATCTGAAACCTCATCATAGCACTCTGCTATAGAGGCTGGATGTTCAAGGCCTCTGGTTGAACATCAGGGATGTTAAATTCTACATTGTAACCAGCTTTCCTGATGACATTACTATATGTGATACACTTCCATGGATACTTCCATATTCTGATAAAATCCCAAGCTTCTAGACACTACTTCCAATATAATATAGGGACAGAAAAGCCAGTTTAAAAAAAAGAAAAGAGCAAAACAGCATAGGAAATAATCAGATCCACACTGTGTAACCTCGTCAAAGAAGATATGCAGATTACAAATAAATACACTCTAATAAATAAATTCATTAGAGAAACGCAAGTGCAAATACCACAACATACCTATTAGAAAGCTAAAATTAAAAAATGACAATACCAAGTGCTGACAAGAATGCAGAGCAACTGGAACTTTCATACTTTGCTAGTGGGAATGCAAAATGGCACAACAATCATGGAAAACAATTGTCAAATGTCAAATATGCCCTTACTATTTGACTCAACAATTCTACTCCTACATGTTTACCCAAGTGAAATGAAAACTTGCACTCACCAAAAACCTGTGGGCAAGTGTTTATGGCAGCTCCAGTCAAACTTGCAAAGACTGTAAACAATCAAAATATCCCTCTTCTACAGAATGGATAAACAAGCTGTAGTACATGCACACAATGGTACACTACTAAGCAATAAAAAAGAATAAACTATTGATAAATACAGTAACATGGATGAATCTCAAATGTATTATGCTAAGTGAAAGAAAACTGACTCAAAAGGCTACATGCTATATGATTCCATTTATATGATATTCTGGAAAAGGTAAAACTGTAGGGAGGGAGAAAAGATTAGTCATTAAGGGTAGGGGGAAGTTTTGACTATAGAGGGTAGCATGAGGGAATTTGGGGGAGGATGAAGGAACTGTTCTGTTTCTTGATTGTGATGGCCATTACATGAATTTATGCATTTGTCAAAAATGCATAGACCTGTACACCAAAAAAGTGTGAATTCTCCTGTATATAAATTTTAAAAAACACTTTAAAAAAAAATTTTTTTTTTCAGAGTCTCACTCTGTCGCCCGGGCTACAGTGCCGTGGCATCAGCCTAGCTCAGAGCAACCTCAAACTCCTGGGTTCAAGCGATCCTACTGCCTCAGCCTCCCATGTACCTGGGACTACAGGCATGCGCCACCATGTCTGGCTAATTTTTTTTTTACATATATATATATTTTTAGTTGTCCAGCTAATTT
>NW_012133857.1:9419097-9420194 GCF_000956105.1 Propithecus coquereli | reverse complement strand
GGATGTATAATGCAAACATTCTAGGTCATATTTTTAAGTTTTAATTATAAATCCTTTTAATCCACAGGCTGTTTTTCTTTCATAGCAAAATTAATTACTTTCCTACTTTGGCTACGATGTCTAATAATTTTTAGCAGTGCTTTTCTCGTATGTTTAAAAAACATCTGTGGGCACTATGCTGGGTGGGCAGGTAATTCTTAAGGATTTCACACAGAAGTCAACGGTACAACTTAGTTTCATAATTTCCACGATTGTTTCTGTCACCATGATATCCCCAACATGCTGCATAGTGCTGGCACACGGGCTCTCAGGAAAGGCTGAAAGGATGGATGAAGGAACCATCTCTGATCCAAAACACTTTCCTGTGACAGAAAGAGGCCTGAGAGAATGGAAGGTGCCTGCTGCAGGAGTCCAAGAGTATCAGCACATGGGTGGACAGGCTGCACCAGCGGAAGAATGGCCGCTGTATGCCTGGCACGTTTGCATGTGGTCTTCTAGGATTATAGAAAGAAGAAGTGAACTTTTGAGGCTTCCGGAGCTCGCATAAATTTTGAGTATAAATCAAGCTTTACCAAGCTCCCAAAGCACCTAATGTGCCAACTGTTGTGATGAATGCAACCAGGCTGCAAACTGAGCAGTCTTGGCAGGTCATAACATGGTCGTGGTATTCAAATCTCTTCCCTAAACCTTTTAGGTGGGTTTTCAATCCTACATCAAACAGCTTCTTTTCATGATATGCCCTCCTGACAATTCTTTCAGGTTTATATTGATTTCCTCTCCTATTGATTCATCAAATCAACAGGACTTGAAGGCACATGACCAGTCAGGGACCTTTCACTACTCTCTTTTACAATATTCCAGGTCCTATTAAGATCATTGTTTGATTACTTGTGCTGTTACGAATGAAAACTTTGAAGGTTTCTGGAAGTGCCAAGAACCAACACTTTTATCTTCAGAAATGAAACTACACTAATTAAGAGATGCATTATGGTCATCAAGGAGATATCACAGCCAAAGGATTCTTCTCCAGGAATCCTCTTAAGGAAGCCCATGCCCTTAGATCTCTTGATTATTCCCTAAATATACTTCTGTGCTCC
>NW_012133857.1:9405020-9406152 GCF_000956105.1 Propithecus coquereli | reverse complement strand
TGCTCTTGATCTCCAATTAGCAGGGTTTGTAGTGGTCTGCCAGCATGTGTTAAATTTAATTCTCATGACATTGCACCAACTTTCTCAGGAAGGGAAGTCGTGAGTTGGTTCTTGATGTCTTTGAAATTGATCTGTCCTTTCTTCCTTCACATGCTTTATCGGGTAAAAACTCCTCAATGCTTGTATGATGCAATGGACACCACCTCCCTACCAGTTCCCTGTTTTCTCCTTAATTTCTTTGTTTGTTGGAGTTTTCTCCTTAATTTCTTTGTTTGATGGAGTTTTCTCCTTACTTTCCTTTTTCTTTGTAATTTTTGTTGGTCTCTTCCCTTACTTCACCATCTTCCCAGGAAATCCTAAGTTAGATCATTTTGTGGACTTTGTATGAGCACACTGTATCACTAATAAACATTAAAATAATGAGATAACCTAAGATTAACTGTTAAAAAACAAAGAAGTCTAGTTCTAAATTCATGGATGATCATAGTATGGATTTTGGAAAAAGAGAGAAAACATGGCAAACCTGCTTGCTAATCAATAAACAATTTGCTGATCAATAAGTATTAAAAATTTCCCTGTTCTACTCAATGGAGGCAGATTTCCACAGTGGGCAGATTTCTGGGCCTTCCCCAGAGAGAAGCTAAGGGCTCTTCTTACATTATATAATAATATCCAACTGACTAAACAATCTATAAAAAGTCTCTTTGAAAACGTTTCCTGTCCCCAGAACTACTGGGTTATACCCTGCAAGGTGAGCTAAAACTGTTGCCCAACTAGCAAGATGAGTGCCCTCAAGTTGGGCATATGTAATAGTTACATTTTTTTCTTTTAGCATGAGTGAAATTTTTTTTTTCTTTTCAGAAAGTAATATGTATACACGGTTTTAAAAAAAGAGTACACTGAAGAATAGATCTTATACCCATTCCTGCCCTGCCCCCCACCGACCTCCTACAGTGCTTTCCTAGGGAAAGGCCCTGGTATTTATCTACTGGTTTACAAATAAAGAAATCATTCGTTATTCCTCAAATTAAAACTGGTCAGCACTGGCCAGGCACAGTGGCTCACACCTATAATCCCAGCACTTTCAACATAGTGCTCGAAATCCTCGCTACAGCAATTAGGCAAGAGAGGG
>NW_012133857.1:9367652-9402262 GCF_000956105.1 Propithecus coquereli | reverse complement strand
GGGAGGAGGGGACGGGTATTTGTATACACAAGGAGTGCAATGCGCACCACCCGAAGGATGGACATATTTGAAACTCGGACTTGGGGGGGAGGACCAAGGGCAACATACGTAACCTAAACATCTGTACCCCCATAATATGTTGAAATAAAAGAAAAAAAAATACCTGATGGTTAATCTTAAGTGCTAAATCACAGTATCACATAAAATTCATTTGCAAATGAAATGGAACAATCTCAACACGGATCTAAGGCTCTAAATGCTTCCACGGGTCCCAGGACACTGTACTTGTGGATAAGCTCAGAGTGGAAAGGGAGAGAATGGCCTGTTGCCAAATCAGCCCTCATCTTAAATGTCCTTATATCTTCTTGTACTATCCGATGACCTTGGGGCATGATCACATGCAACAGAACACAGGAAGACATAGGGAGCGATGTGACCTTCCTGTTTGGACAAAGCATAACCTCAACACAGAAGGCACCTCTTGCTGGTTATGGGCAGAAAAAGCAGCGAGTATCACTTACAATTGGACTGACCTCTCTGACTTTGGTAGGGGACAGTCAACCTACACACCAAGGACAAACATGGTGAGTGAGGGTGGAATGTCTGGAGGCTCTTTCAGCATGGCCTGTCTCTCAGGGAAACAGTCCCTGCTTTTTCAGTTCATGATTTACTACAGCACTTACCATGTGCCAGGTTCTCTTATAAGTTATTTCCATATATTTACTCATTTAATAACTCACAACAACCCTATGAGGTAGGAACTACATTTATTCCCATTTGACAGATGAGGAAACTAAGGATCAGAGAGATTACATACCCTGCCCAAGGTCACAGAGCTAGTGAGCTATCTACAGAAGCCACACTGAGGTTCTAGGGACAGCAGTGGGGTTGTGTCCGGAACTCATGCCTTCAATTGTCCTTGTTAAAGTGGCCTCTTCTATGTAGTATGATAATACTGAAATCAACAACCTAGAAACAGTAGCAGGAACCACTTACTGAGCCCTCACCACTGTGCTCTATGTTTTACAAATAAAGAGCCTAATACTAACAATCCCTTTAAATTAGGCACTTTAAACCTCCATTTTACACATTAAAAAAATGAAGGTCTGGAAAAGTAATTTTCCCTAGCTAGTCAGATCTGAAGGCAGGATCTCAACTGTCTGATTCCAGAACCCATGCTCTTTTCACCACATCCTAGTGCCTCTCTGTATATGTGAGTGAGAAATTCCAACATCACCACAATCAGAAAAATAGTGGCTCTTTCTACTCTGATGGCTTATGCCTGTGCTAAAGTAGGTTGGTCTCATACCAGGGAGAAGTCTTTGGCACAAGTAATTAACTTATATTAATGCTTAACTTTCACCCTGATGTAGTGTTCATATTTGGTACAGCATAATTTTTCTCATTTTAAAATACAGATTATTCACACCATGCATCTGTAAGCAGATAATTCAATAATAAATTGTGATCTAACATTTGGCAAAAGCTTGAGAGGTCAAATAGTTGAAAAAAAGTCCAACAGATCATTAGACTTCCAAATTCTATCTCTTTCTTAAAGTTTAAGAGCATCTAAAAGGTAAGCCAAGCACCTGGGTGGTAGTATCATATCCCTCTGCAGAAATACCTCTTCTAAGTTAAGGCACTTTAGAAACTATATGGAATCCTCTGAATGACATATTATTGCACATTTTCTAAAACTATCCTTGAGCACATAGATTATTATGTCAAATCAAGGTTCCCTGATCCTTTTGTTTAGTAACAAAAAAGATACACTACCTTTTCCTTTTTACTTGCGCTAACAGAAAAACTGAAGAGCAAGAGTTAAGGTACAACTGTAGAAAGTATCTCCCCTTGTGTGTGGACAAGAAAACATTGTCTCTGCTATTCCAGGTGTTCTCTAAAAGTTTCTGTACCTAATTATCCTACCCACATTTTAAATTTTGTTGTTACTCTCTTCTTCAAGTAGAGGAAGGTAAAAATCAAAAATAAATATTAAACTTTGATGTATTAATTAATTCAGAAGTTGGTCAACCTAAAATTCAATAATCTAGCAAAAATTATCAAACTCACACGACTCGACAATAAAAAAAGAACCAGTGAAGTAATGACCTTTAGTGAAATGTGACTGTTACCTTTGCCCTGAAGAGACTTTAAAAAAAAAAGAAAAAAGGAAGAAAGAAAAACAAAAAGAGAAAGTTGATGGCTGCAGACATTTCTAAGTATAAAGTATTGGATAAACTAAGTAGCAGAAAAGTTAATTAACAAATAGTTAAAATCAAAATGCAATACTGGGATCTGAGAGACTTCTAGAATAAACAGATAAGCTTACTTCTGCTCTCCTCTCCTTCTAAATCTCACTAACATGACAACCCACAGTGCCCAGACCTCAGAGAAGCTCAGGACACAGGGGCCATGAAGGGCTGCAGGAGGGCAGAAGATGCTCCCCGTACCCTCTCTATCCTTCAGAGCCAGGCCCCACGCTCTTCCCTGCCTAGTGGAAGACACAAGACTTCCTGTCCTGAACCACAGGCAGCACTGGGGGCAGACACACAACAATGAAAATGCCTTTCCATTGAAAGGGGAGTTAAGAGGAAACAGAGACAAGGCAGAGAACAGAAGAAAACTTCTGAGAGATGACACTGCCTTCATGAAACAAAGTACAGAATGTAATTTTTTAAAGAGGGTGAGAACATTCAGAGAACCAAAAAGAGCTCTTGGATGCTAAACATGTGATAGCAGACATTCAACTGAAGAATAGGAAAACAGAGTTGAGGAAATCGTCTTAAAACAGACAAAAAATACCCAAACAAACAAGGAGACACAAAATGGGGAAAACACACAACAAATGATAAGTCCAGAAAATGCAACAGAAGACCAGATATAAAGACAGAAGATAGAGAAAAGACAATTCTCAAAGAAATAATTCAAGAAATTTCACAGAACTGAAGAACAGGTGTTCGCAAGTATTAAGTCCCACTGGTGTGGGGACAAGCCCACAAAGGCATATCATTAGGAAATATCAGGACACTAGGGATAAAGAGAAGACCGCGAGAGCTCTGGGAGAGAATGAACAGGCCCTGGGTGAAGGATTGGGGATGGGACTGGCATCTGCCTCTCCATAGCAACGCTAGAGGCAACGGGCAATGTTTTCCAAATGTGGATGGCAAATGGGCATAAAGGTGTTTGAGGACACACAATATTCCAAAATTTACCTCTTGTGTACCTGCCAAAATTGAGGCGTTACAAGAAAGGGGTAGAGGAAGAGAAGCAAAATAAACTTTCAAGGAGTTGGGAAGTAAGGATGAGAACCATGCAGCAAGTCTGAAGAGTAACTTCCCAGATTGGAAGAGAACAACACGATTCCAGGAATGTCCTCTCCAGGAAAAACAAAACACCACACTGAAAGGTTGTCTGATATGTTTAAGCATATTAAGTTTAGAAAAGAATCAATGATAGGTACACAAAAAACCAAGCAAATTAAAAATAAGGCAGTTTTCAATTCGATTATGTTTAAGCAAACAATCATGGCACATTATGTGCTTCTCTACAAATACTATCTGCCTAATAATACAATCACTAAATATGTATTTAACCAAAAATTGTGATGTAAAACAACACCAGCAGGACAGGACATTCATATTTTATAGTAGGGAGTCAAAAAACCTGAAAAATATGTAATTTAGAAATGTGGCAGAAGAGCTAAAAAATGGAGCCATTTACTCCAGGAAATTGAAAAAGGGCAGCAAACCATTCTTTTGTTATTAGTCTTAAAGGAGTATTTGACCTTTAAAATTATAATATATATTACTTTCACAAAAATAAGATATGGTTAGAAAAAGAAACTGAATATGCTTGGTCAACTAAAAGCAAAAAAATATTTGTAAAGTCTAGTTTTTAAATTATGGCAAATACTAAGACTGTTACTCAATTTGTGCCTTTAGAGAACCACGGGATTTCAGGATTGGAAGCACGTGAACAATCACCTAATATGCCAACTGCTCCCCAGTGTGAGACCAGGGACTTCAACTGTGAGCGACTCTGCTCCCAGGAACTGTTCTCAGTACAAGTATGCCTTCTAGAACAATTCAGAATGACATACCCAGGTGAACATGGTAAACCTGCACTACTCACTCCTGAAGACTCTTCTTTTCTGAGTTCCTACTTTTAGCCTCTCTCTAGCTTCCGGGTAGCTCTCTCGGCTTCCCAGACTGTGTGATCAAAAGGACCACGGCCAATAACTCTTGACTTCGCATCTCTCCTACTGGGCAAAGCAGCCAGACCAAGAGGGACTCCTCCTCGTGGCAACTGCAAATTCTCCAAGGCAGGATCACGCAATGGAGCCTAGGCTGGGTGTTCATGTGCTCACCACTAGGCGCAACAGGGCAGGGTAGGGACACAGTCTCCACCAGGACCCTTGGCTGCACTATAGCCAGCGGAGGGAGGGAAGTCAGTTTCCAGAAGAAACTGGCAATGGGAAGGCAATCTAATAAATAGGACATTGATATTAAAGAAAGAGACTGCTTATTAAATTTGTCTCTTAAAAGATCCAATTTTTGTTCATGTTTGAGAATTATTTAATTATACCTTTTCTTATGAACTAATGATTTTATGTTATAAGCTTCCTGTGCTCTGGGACACAGATGGGTGATCAGCACCAAATGCCACACAGCAGGAATCCAACAAGATGATCATTTTTTAAAGAAATGTCTTTCTCATTTCTCTTTGTTTCTTCAGTTGTTATTAAATGAATGACTTCCTGGGTGACTCTACGCAGAGTAAAAAAGATTTGCTTCCAGGCCTTAACCCTTTTTCTCAATGAATTTAGTAACTGTAAATTTTTATAGTATTTTGGCAATCCTACGGTTTTTTTCTTCAGGTGGCGTGTTTTTTGTTCTTTCCATCTGCACGGTAAAATGGCATCTCATCAGAGAAGCCAAGCTTCCAGAAATCGACTCCTGTGTACCAGTTCATGCTGATGCGTCCAGGGCCTGGCTCCTAACCGTGCAACAGACACAAAAGACTACGATCAATTGCCAGTACCTCACACTGCTCAATGGATTCGTAAGCCAGTACTATCCGTATGACTGATTACAGAGGTGGGTGCTGTGTTCTTCCCCAAAAGGCATGACCAACTAACTGAGTAGTTGAAGATTATACATTCACAGCTTACTGCACTGCTGAGGAGGGGCCCGGTATGAGCTGATTACACACGCTACACGGTGACCACTGAAGACACAAGGGGCAAAAGAGGATGCAGCAAGTCTTTGTACCAAGACTATGAAGATTACACAGTTTGACAGAATGAACTCTTCAGTGATTTTCATTTCAGGTGTTCAGAACATTGTTGTGGTTCAAGTTGCTGGTATTGAAAGCTCATGCCAAGGAAAATTATATTTCTTTTCTTTTCTTTGAGCTAGAGGACTGTGCTATAAAATGGTCTCTTTTCCAGGTGATGAAATAAGGGCATAGAAAAAGTCTCTCTATAATAAGACAAAAGAATAGCAGAAAGTGAAGTGATGCCCACAAATAAATGAGGTAGTGTTTTGTTCACTTTCTAATATTACTAAAGGCACCAGGATATTAAAGTGTTACCTAGAGCCTGGCTAATCTTTAAAATTGAGGTTACTTAACAAAATTTTAAACCTATTTTTATTCACTCATGGTCATTAGTAGCCCTGATCAAAAAGGACTACCTTATAATAACTCAACAACTACCTGACCATTTATGAATAAAAGTCTCCTTTCATTGAAGAGGTCTTCTATTATAACCAATCATCTGAAAAAAAAAAAACGTGTAAAAGTACCCTTTGTATCAATATAATGTTTTAAAAGTTTAGAAGTGCTTGAATATTATTGCTTCTGATCCTCCCAGCAATTGTATTAGGCAACTGTCAACATGACATGTGGATGAGGAAAGAACAAGCTGGAGCCCAGAGAAGGCTTCCTTGAAGTCACTTGCCTTGTAATGAGTCAGGGCTGAGGGCAGGCTTTCCACATTCAGCCCTGTCCTCCTTCCTTCCACTAAATCCAGGCTCCTTCTTCTTCTCAGATTTTCAACTATGATACAACAAGAGTCTTGGATGGTGTGTGTCCTCCTCCCCTCCAACTGTTCCTTTCTATTGCAATAAGCTTTCAGCCTAAAAATTACTAAAATTCTAAAACTTTTCATCTAAACGTAAGTGACATAAAAAGCAAAACAACAAAATAACCAAAATCCTGGCAACTTGGAAGAGAGAGTGGGAAAGTATTATAGAGATCTCCTTTTAAAACAATAACATATTTTTAAATCATAATAGTGATTTAAAAGGTTAAAAGCTTAGTAATACCCCACACCCTCATCACTGGACAGTAGACATCATCACAGAACAGAGACTTGCTAGGTACTCAAACTGGTCTGGACCGTAGATAGATGAGGATGGAAAGCTCTCCCCAATTCATTCTTCTAAGAAGCTGGAATGTACTTAATACCAAAATACGATAAAGAAAAGCAGAGACTTGTATCACTTATAAATACTGACGCAAAGATTCTAAATCAAGTACTGGCAAATAGAACCCAGAAGTGAATTAATAGAATAAAGAATATAACAAAATAATATACCACGGTTTATTTCAGCAATGCAGAAATGGATCGACATTAGCAAAATCATCAATATAATTTATTATATTTTTAAAAAGTGAAAAGATAAAAACCGTATCAATAAAACATAGATGCTAAAAAAGCATTTGGTAAAATTCGATAGTCATTCATAATTAAAATAAGCAAACAAATAGAAAACTACCTAAAATAGAAGGTAGAAAAAGATACTTAAGATAAAGGCCATTGGGGGGGCAAGGGCAACATATGTCACCTAAACATCTGTACCCCCACAATATGCTGAAATAAAAAAAAAAGTTAAAGGCCATTTACTACAAACCTACAGCAAACAACTTATTAAATGGTAAAAAACTAACACCATGACTTTTAAGTCTAAGACATGGATGTTTGCAACATTGTTTTGGAGGCCCTAAGCTAATGAAGTAAGAGAAGAAAACATCTGCCCTCCCAAATACTAAAACTTACTTAACAACTACAATCAAAACACTGTGGATTGGCTCAAAAACAGACTAAAAGATCAGGGAAACAGAAGAGAACCTCAAAATGTATGTGTAAAGGTGGTATGTTAGGTTATTGGAAAGGATGATTTAATAAATGATCTGAATACAAATGGCTATTCCTTTGGAAAATATGAAATTAGATCCTACTTCGAGAATAAAAATAATTTACAAGTGAATTAAATATTTAAATATAACTAAGACACTAAGAAAACAAAATTCAAAAATCTAAGAAATTTTGAGGATAATTTGGAAGTCATCTTAAGAAAAATGTATATTTGGGCTAAATAAACATGGAAAAAATGTATGCAAAGTATGATAGAGATAAAATTAAAAGATAAACAATAGAAAGAAAATATTTGTAACATGTGACAATCAAAGAGTTAATATACTTAATATACAAAATTCAACTTCACAAATGAGGCAATGCAAGTGGCCATTCAACATAATGGGAAAGTGTTCATTCTTATTGCTGATCAGGAAATGCAACCTAAGATATTTTTGCCTGTCCAATTTTGGGGGGAAATTAATTAATTAATCATTCATTCATTCATTCATTTATTTATTTTTAGATACAGAGTCTCACTCTGTCACTCAGGCTGGATTGCAGCAGTGTGATCATAGCTCACTACAGCCTTGAACTCCTGGGCTCAAGCGATCTTGACCTCAGCCTCCAGAGTAGTTAGGACTACAGGCACACACCATCATGCTCAGATAAATTTTTAAAATTTTTGTAGAGATGGGGTCTCACTGTGTTGTCCAGGCTGACCTTGAACTCCTGGCCTCAAGCCATCCTCCCACCTTACCCTCCCAAAGTGCTGGGATTAAAGGTGACCACACCTAGTCACAGAGAAAAAATTTTTTTAAATATAAGATGGTAGGGCATAGGGAAATTAGGCTCTCATATATAGCTGGTCAGGACACTTTTTGTAAAATAATCTCACTGTACCTATTTAAATAAAAATTGTGCCTACTCTCTGATCCAGCAATCCTACTTTTAGGAATGTGTACTCTATTGAAAAAGAATATGTGTACAAAAAAGTTACATTGGTGGTAACTCAAAATATCTGAAAACAATCTGAATGCATACCAACAGAAGAAAAGCTGGACCCTGTGAATCATTTTGTAGCTGTTACAAAGAGCAAAATATATATTTATCTGTATATTGACATATGCAACCCCATTGTAGCCATGACAAACATGGTTCCCTAATGGTCTATCCCTAAGGAGCATCAAATTTCAGAAGCACAGATCAGAAACCAAAAAGTAAGCAATTCTACTCTTACTTCACTTTTTTTTTTTTTGCATCGTACTTAACTTACGACATCCTCCTTTCTTCCCACCAGTTTTCCCCACACTCCACTTTTCTGAAGTTTCTCCTTTGTACCTCTCCTCTACCCCACACAACCTTAGCACCCAGCAAAACCAGGCCTAAACCAAGATTCAAATCCTGCACTGATTTTTTTTCTCTTCCCCCTTTCCTCTTCCTGTTCCTGTAGATGTACACTGATTTACCCTCTTATCTACCCCCAGCTCTGGAATCCTATGTGCTCTGACCATCTTCATTTTTGGCATCTAAGTCAAAGAACAACCCTGCTTTGAACTATGAGGGTGGGAGATGGGATTGGGTTAGGAATTGCAGGATTCTTTTTGGCAGATGGGATGAAGAATACATATGTGAGCACTTTTTCTTATTCTGTCACATTTCAAAAGATTTTCGTGATTTTGAATTAAGTGGGGACAATAAACCTTCTGCAGGATAAATGTGTCAATATTAACTCCCCCACTCCCAAAGGAGGCACATGCATGTGCATATAAGGAAACTTCTATATTCTTCACCTGGTTCTGATAAGCAAGTAACACTTCTGTAATTTAAAAAGTAAAGGTAGAAAATGTTAATAGTTTACAAAACAAAGAAAAGCATCCCTAGCCATGTAACTCTTACCTCCCAAGATGCTTATCTTTCACCTCCTCTTTCTTTGGGGAAACTGTCATCAGAGTTTCATCCTTTGGCAAACAGCACACATTCCTGCTGCTGTTTTTCCTGATCACAAAAAACTCCAGTCCCAGAAAAGTAGAGAAAGGGCCTCCCCTTTAGGGTTGTGTTCCCTCAGCGGGGTGGACAGAGGGCTAGTAAAGGTTCCACTTCACTGAATCCCTGTGAAGCTGTTCCTAAAACAGACATCCCCTGAAGAGCCCAAGTCCACTGAGTGAGGAAGGGGAGGGGTCCCTACTACCTCCAGATGCCCTCTGTCCTCCTGCAGGACCTTCCTATGCCTGTTGTTGTTTGCCTGGGGCCGATGAGGGGAAGGGAATGGAGGGGAGCTGCTCCCTGCAGCAAGTTCGTTGGTGGAAATGTAGAATGCACCTCAAATACAGTATTTTTGATAATGCTTTTGTCACGATATATGCAAAGAAAAAAGAAAAACCAGTATAAAATGAGCTAATCTAAACATGAACTTAAAGGACCTGAAAGTGAAATTCATGGTATATATCTTAATGTTGATGCTTAATTTCTAATTTTGTTGCATAATCTCTGTACTTCTTATGTGGAATGACTCACACATTGTGTTCCTATCAGAATAAATTCTCAGCTATGAATCAAGCATTAACAATTTGGTAATTATTTTAAAAGAATTTAAATAGCATAAAATTCTCTGCTCACGTGTTTTTTAAAAAAGCATGAAGTACTGAAGCCTTGCTCTGCACTGTGAAGTGTGCATGTGTCGCAGGTCCAGCCACTGACTGGCCGTGGGCAGGTGCAGCAGGGAGGCAGTGGGAGCTGTTTTTCTGCCCATTTCTTGGGAGGCCACTGGGCATTCTGGCCTTGGGGATTTCGAATGCCTCTCCAGAAGATGGGTAGTACCCAGAAGGCAGGCCAACCTTACCCACCCCCTCAAAATCCAGCCGAATGAAGGGAACTGTGCAGTGGGGGCAGATGTGACCTGACCAGAGAGGACATTTCCAGATGGGAGTGTTACCTACCAATTGTGCTAGTGGGAGAGACTTGCCCTCTGCATGTCCTAGGAAGCAGCAGAAACTGTGATGGGATGGTACATGGAGGTCAGGGAGGGAATAAACATGAATGTCTGTGGCTTTTAAAACCTAGACAAAAGATCCTGGGTCCAAAACTTGGCACAGAGGAAATCAGCCATTTCCTTCCCTCTACCATGCAGCTCACTACAGCTGAGGTTTACTGACCCCTGTTTTTCAAAACATATAATCCTCCCTCTTATTGCACATCCCCAGGGAGGAGGAAGGCAAAGAACAGTCAAAATGGGAATGAGGATTGCCCTTTTCATCAAGTGGGGTTCAGAGGGGAATAAAATTCAGAAAAATGAGTTGATGAAACATTTCTTATACTCAGTGCTATGAAAAAATTTAATCCTTGCTCTATGCATATAAAGTACACACACATACACAAGCATGATCTTTCACCATCAAATGGGTCTGCAATGCAACAGTCCTGAGGTTGTGGTGCTGGGATGACTGGGTTAAGTTTCCAAATCAAAGAGACTTGAGGTGGTGGTGAATACTTAGGAAGAAGCTAAAATTGTACCACAGGCAAAACCAGGGGATCATCTTAGTCTACCAGAGTACCAGAGCTCATGTAGAGAAACCACTAGAAATGGGGCAATTACCACCAAGAAAGAAAAAAAAAAACCTGCCCATCAAATGACTACACGATGTGTTCTTACCACCTAGAATTCTAATTTGAAGGGTTCTTTTAAACTTTTATAGACACATTTTTAAAATCATCATTCTTATACTACATATAAAAGAAAATATAGGCATAATATACTGGTTAATGTACTAATTCTTTTTTTAATACTCAGAGTCCAATACTTCTAAATCAAGTTTTATCTCAGAGTCAACAATGCACAAGTTTTCCAATACAGAATTGTCTTATGTAGCCTTGGCAGTGCAGGTAACATAGCAGTCCTTAAAATAGTGCTTTACCACTGTGTCCAGGATTTCCGTCCAAGCAGCTGACAGCTATTTGCAAGTTTCAATGCTGATGTTTTCCTGATCTTATCAGAAGGGGTCAATGAGAGGTTTACAGCACCACTCAGGACAAATTTTCCTTAGTGACTGAAACTACCAGGAGCTGCAGTTGCCATATCACACTACCAGGAATGTCCACATGCTGACAATGGCGACTACAGCACGGAAGCTACCTACCTGACAGCCACTGTGAAATGTGTTCAATTTCAGAGGTGTTAAAATGGGGGAGAATGTACCCTTAGAATCAGTGAAATGTAGTGGTATCATCTCTTAAGCTTCTGTCCTAAACTATAACTCTACAGATATTGAGAGTAAAACCACCCCTGAATGTAATTAATTAAAGATGGGATATGCCTCTTAAATCCTGAATAATACATTTGTACACACAACCATTACATAAATTATCCCAATAAATATCTTAGCTTTATCAGTGTATGTATTCTGAAATGGGCTGGCATAATCTTAGAAGGTTTAGAAAGGCTGCATAAGCTTCCAAAATCTGTCTGACTTCTTATAGCTCAAGCTAGAATAATGGTCAAAAAAACTCAAAAGGTGAAGCATCCGTAAAAGGTTAGTAAGAAGGTCAGGGAAGGCACTGTGTGCAGAATTGAATCACCTCAAATCTCTCAGTGAAATGGTGACCCATAGGGTTAAAGAAACTGGTAACTAAGAGAAATCTTGAGTTTGTCTTGCAGGATGACAGAAAAAGAAAGCATTTGTTACAATCCCCACTGCTTACAAAACTGGCTGAAGCAGGTTGGAACCAATATACCTGACTAGAGCCACGTGTTTCATACCAGCTCCCCCCACATTTGCACATGTGACCCATGAAGAACCAGGAAGAGGCAAACTGCACATGCCCAGGGGACTTTCCAAACTCCCCTTACTTTCAGCCAATCACTGTCTAGCCCCCAAATCCCACACCCAAAATCATTTCCTTAAGTCTATGGTTGTAAGGTCACTATAGGGAGAGACAGTTGAGCCCAACTCCTATCTCCTTGATCTTCTGCCTAGCAATAAACCTCTCTGTACACAAATCTGGTGCTTTGGTGTTTGGCTTTCCAGTATGCATGGGCAAATGGATCCAGTTTGGTTTGGTGACATCAGTAAAGAAATCAGTGTACACTGGGATAGGAGATGTCTTAGTCCATTTGTGTTGCTATAAAGGAATACCTGAGGCTGGTATTTATAAAGAAAAGAGGTTTATTTGGCTCACAGTTCTGCAAACTGAAGAAGCAGCATGACACAATCCTTTGCATCTGGTAGGGGCCTCAGGCTGTTTCCACTCATGGTAGAAGGTGCAGGGGAGCTGGCTTGTGCAGAGATCACATGGCAAGAGAGGAAGCAAGGGCAGGGGGAGATACCAAGTTCTCTTTAACAACCAGCTATCCAGGGATCTAACAGAGTGAGAACTCATTTGTTACCACAAGGATGGGACCAAGCCATTCATGAGGGCTCTGCCCCCATGACCCAAACACCTTCCATTTGGCCCCACCTCCAAAACTGGGGATCAAACTTCAATAGGCAGTTTTGGGGGACAAACATCCAAATATAGCAGAAGGTGTAAAATTTTATAAATTCCAAACATTTAAAAAAGATGACAAAACACAAAAACAACTCCATTGACAGAAAAATAGAAAATCTAAAGAATCTGAAGCACTGAAAGGAAGCTGAGAAATCACATGGTCAAAACTCCTCCAGGGAAGAGGCAGAGGACAGCAAAAGAAAGAAAAGCTGAAAGAGGCCAAAACACACTCCCTGGGAGCACTGAAGACTAAGATTCTTACCCTGACAAGAAAGACAGTTGATTATTCACCTTCCACCTTGCTTCAGAGCCCAGCATAATATCTATGCATGACTGATATTCTGCTGAATGGAATTAAATCTGTCCAGGGGTTGGTAGAAAGAAAGATGGTAGAAGATGACAGTGACTGTTATGGAAAAGGGGAGGAGAAGAGCCATGGAACCCAGCCAAGGAACCAGCAAAATGTTCTCTCCCAAATTATTTTACCCACATCACATTCTGAGACATAAGAGTATAGGAACACCAGTATAAACAGTTGTCTCCATTTGGTGATCTTCCATTTTTCTCCTTAAAAGCAGCATTGCTAGTGGAAAGGTAAAATTGTATAGCCACTGTGGAAAGTGGTACGGAGGTTTCTCAAAAAATTAAAAATGGAACTACTATATAAAAATTCAACTTCTGGGTATATATACCCAAAAGAATTGAAAGCAGCATCTTGAAGAGACACTTGTACACATTATTCACAATGCCTGCCACAGTTTGGATATATCTCCCCTCCAAATTTGATCCCCAATGTTGGAGGTGGGACTTAACAGGAGGTGTTTGGGTCATGAGGGTGGATCCCTCATGATAGATTAACATCCTCCCTGGGACAGGGGGGTGTGAGTGAGTTCTCACTCTATTAGTTACCACTACAGCTGGTTGTTAAAAAGAGGCTGGTACCTCCCCACTGTCTCTTGCCATGTGATCTCTCCACACTGGCTCCCCTCTGCCTGCTGCCATGAGTAGAAGCAGCCTGAGGCCCTTACCAGACACAGATGTTGGTGCCATGGTTCTTGCACAGCCTGCAGAACTGTGAGCCAAATAAACCTCTTTTCTCTATAAATTACCCAGCCTCAGATATTTCTGTGGCAGCATAAACAGACTAATACAATAGCTAGAATGTGGAAGCAACCCAAGTGTCCATCAACAGATGAATGGATAAGCAAAATGTGGTATATACATGCAATGGAATATTATTCAGCTCTAACAAGGAAGGGAATTCTGACATATGCTACAACATGAATGAATCATGAGGATATGACACTAAGTGAAATAGGCCAGTCACAAAAACATAAATACTATGCAACTCCACTCACATGAGGTACTTAGTATAGTCAAAATCACAGAGACATAAAGTAGGATGGTTATTGCCAGGGGCTGCTGAAAAGAGGAAATGGGGAGTTATTGCTTAATGGGCACAGAGTTTCCATTTTACAAGATGAAAAGAGTTATGGAAATGGATGGTGATGATGGTAGCACATTATCAATTTATTTAATACCACCGAACTTCAAAATGGTCAAGATGGTAAATTTTGTATTTCCCAACTAAAAAAAAAACTGGGGGAAAAAAGAAAAAATGCAAAACAAAGGAGATCACTATAGTTAGGGGATGTATGAATCACTGGTTGGGGGTATCCTTAACAGCAATAAAAATCAAGCTGTTAAACAGTATAAGATTTAGAAACCAGAACAATATGGGCTCCCTCTAGTGGTTTAAAAACGCCTTTAAATACCTTCAGATATTGAATGGAGGTTTCTAATTTATTTTGATTTCTTCGAGGTGGGGAGCAGTATCATCTTGTTCTTTGCCTCTTGGGAAATCCAAATCCTACAAATAGATCACTACTAATATTCACCCTAGGAGATGAGGAGAGGGGAGTAGGCCCAGAGATCAAATGTGATGGCTCCAAAGTCACAAAGCAAGTTTATCTGCTCCCTTCAAGATCGATGAGACGCTTAAGCAGCAGTGAATGAGGAGATGGGGACAGACCTAAGCCACATGATATAGGGAGACTGATACTGGCAAAGGGACAGAAACTATAACCATAACATTAAAAAATGAATTTTCTTATGCTGCTATGAAATTGTCTCTCCAAAAAGAATAGTTTTGAAGAAGTTTTAGGCCAACCCCAGCCTAAGTTTACAGGCTGATACAGCTGCTCTGACAGTTAAAGATTTGTTTGAATTTCTCAATGCTATCATGTAAGGAAGGTCTCATACTTCATAGTCATGTGTCCTATTAAAAACTGCACTCTAGTCAGATGACTTTATGGCTGAGATAGAAGTTTCTTCTTTGTTCTTTCCTTTTTTTTTTTTTTTTTTTACAATGTGGCACGCCTGAGTAAGGCTGTCATTTACACTGAAGCTTTCAGCCTTGTTATGTAACAATGTGTTGAGGATCTACAGGTGGAAAAAAATCTATACAAACAAACAAAAACCAAGGGCAGAAGGATCATGAAAGAAAAGCATGAAATTTTTCCACTAAGAAATGTAAATAACAATTATGAAACAGATGAGCAATGTAATTGGTACCTAACTGATTACAGCTATGGCTATGAGGACATAGATTTTTCTGCCACTGATATCAGAAATATTGTTTTCAAAAAATCAGGTTAGTTCATGCAGTTTAGAGGAAAAAGTCTTTTCAACAAAATATCAGGACGAGAAATGACTGGAAATTATTCTTGAATCAGTTCCTCAAAAAATTATCAACTAATCCAAAACCTCTTTCACAGATGAGGGTAAAAATCTGAATGAAGCTCTTCTGAATTCTCTAAGCACAATGACAGTTGCTCTGATTTGTTTTAGAAAAATAAAGACAGAATACACAAAACCAAAAGCAGCTCTCTGGTACAATATGATGATATGCTGTTAGCATAAATAAAATGTCATGACTGAACACTGGATCTTTGAATACTATATAAGTTTTACACTAAATAGCATGCCACTTATACTTGAAAATAAATATCATTAAATTGAATGTTTATGGTAATTTCTATAAAATGTTGTGCATCAGATCCCTGGTCAGAATTAAAATTCTCTCTCAAATCACTTTTTTTGTGAGAAAATCAGATTCAAATTAAAATTGCTTTAATTGCCAGAGATTTTCCTGCTTAACATGAGGACTGCCTACAGGCTGGATTCCCTCGACATTATTTCACTACTGAATTGACTGAAGTGCATGTGTTTTTCATGAGATGTCATCATCTCCAGGGGTTTACTCAGGTACCAGTGAAACCCAAAATTATATCACATCACAGCCCTTTATTTGAGGTAGGCTTCAAAACTTCAATTGGCTTTCTTACTCATCAGGAACAATATAACACATTTTTTCACATGCTCTTTTCAGTAAGTCATCTTTCAGATCACAGAACCAAAACACTGTCATTTTGTGAGATATTCCAGAGGAGGAGGTGACATACACATTCACAAAGTCGAAAACCATCAACCAACAGGTTTGTTTGAATCTGTTATTATTCTGCAGTTTTCACATCATTTATTTATGTTCAACTAAATAACACGCTCTCTTAGGGCAGAGATTGTACTTCAAAGGGCCAGGATATTATGAGTATGCATAATACGGATAAGAAATACTTGTGGAACAAATGAATTTTATGTTTCAGTCTGTAGCAGAGAGAGATGTACTTTGCTTCTCAGAACAGCTAAAAATGATACAGGATTTAAGATGTAAACAACTAAAGAAAAATGAAAAAAATCCTCCCCAAATTTTGATGATGAATAAAATATATTTAAGATACAGTGCTCCTGTAAAGCTGTAATTCAGAGTGAGTACACTTTAGAGCACTTTATGCTTGTTAATCCTTGCCTTAAAAACAAAGATATAATGCTCTTACAGTATTATCTAGACCTTATTTGCCACAAATCATTTATGATGTTGTCCTTATCTTAAAAATGACAATTCCATTTTCTAAGTTGTTCAGGCCAAACCTGAGGGTCATCCTTGATGCCTCTTTTGTTACATCCCACATTAAACACATTATCAAATCCTCTTGATTTGGCCTTGAAAATCTACCCTGAACTCGACCACTTCAGCCACCTCCACATTTCCTGCCCTGGTCCAGGATACCATCATCTCTGTCCTAGGTCATTGCCATGGCTTCCTACCTGTTCTCCCTGCCTCTGCTCACACCCCCTGCATTCTACAGACAACACAGCAGCCAGAGTGACCCCACTAACACATACGTCAGATTGAGGCCATCCACACTCCTGCTCAGAGCTCTCTGGCAGCTCCCATGTTACCCAGAGTAAGCCAAAGTCTTGCCCATGACCTGAAAAGCCCTACGTGATTTGCCTTCCACTCCCTTCCATTGACTTGTCTTCCTGTACCCTTCCTGTCACTCACTGTAGTCCAGCCACGCGTGCCTCTCTGCTGTCCTTGAACATACCAGGCTCAGATCCACCTCCAGGCCTTGACAGTGCTATTCCCTCCGCACGCAGCCTGTGCTGCTCTTCCTCCGGTAAACACACGGCTTTCCCGTCACTTGCTCCAGGTCTTAACTCAGATGTCACCGTCTCTGGGAAGCCTTTTCAAACCAATTTCTCTAAAGCTGTACTACCACCCCCACCATGACACTTCCCATTTCCCTTTCTCGCGTTAGTATTTCCCATTTTTACATTGAAAATAAATCACAATTTGAATAATTTACAGTATTTTTCACAATCAAGAAAAAGTTTATATTATTAAAGAGAATAAAAGTGGGGGAAAAGAAGGAAGAAGTTAAAAAAAAGAATAAAAATATTAAAATAGGAAAATGCTCTATGTTTCAAAAAAGATGAAATATTAAAAAATCACAAAGAGGACTATATCAAAATTTAAACCTTTTGAAAGTTCATGTGAAGCCATAGGCTGAGAAAAAATATTTGCAAACCACATATCCAACAAAGGACTACTACCTAGGATACATAAAGAATTTTAAAACTCCAACAGTTCAAAGAACAATCCAGTTAGAAAACTGGCAAAAGACACAAACAGACATTTCACTGACGAGGATCTACCCAGGGCAAATAAGAACCTGAAAAGATGTTCGACATCATTATCCATCAGGAAAAAGCAAATTAAAACCACAACGGGATATCACTATGTACCTATCAGAATGGTTAAAATAAAAATTAGCGACAATACCAAATTCTGGCAAGAATGTGCAGAAACTAACTAGATCATACATTACTAGTGGGAACGTAAAGTGGTAAAGCCACTCTGGAAAACAGTTTGGCACTTTCTTATAAAACCAAACATGCAATTACCATTCAACCTAGCAATGTTACTCTTGGACATTTATTCCAGAAAAATAAAAACTTATGTTCACACAAAAAAAGGTACAAAATGTTCCCAGCAACTTTATTTGTAAGAGTAAAAAACTCTGATCAGCCCAGATGTCCTTCAATAGGTGAATGTTTAAACAAGCTGTGGTACATATACACCATGGACTAGTGCTCAGCAATAAAAAGGCAGAAGCTACCGATACATATATTTCCTGGATTAATCTCCAGGGAATTTTGCTTAATGAAAAAATCCAGTCCCAAAAAGTCATATTCTGTATTATATAATATTTTTCAAAAGACAAAATTTTTGGCAATGGAGAACAGATTTTGGTGGTTGCCATGGGTAAGGGATTGGGGGAGAGGGGTGACGATAAAAGGGATCCTGCGGCGATGGAACAGTTCCATATCTTGAAGGTGGTGGTGGATACATGAGCCTCCACGTGGTAAAACTGTATAGAATGAAATACACACAGACACACACACACACACACACACACACACACACACACACACACAAATACAAGCCAAACTGGGGAAAATCTAAGATCAGTGGAATGTATCAATGTAAATATCCTGGTTGTGACACGGCTCTACCTTTCTACAAAATATTACCATTGGAGGAAGCTGGGTAAAGGGTACACAAGATCTCTGTGTGTTATTTCTTACAACTGCATATGAATCAACAATTATCTCAACAAAAATTTTCAATTAAAAAAATCATGAAGACATTATCTTGCCATAGTCTGATTAGGTACCTTCTCTCACATCCCTGGGACCTACCTGAATGCACCACTGTGCACAAGGAAGTGAGTGAGCTTATGCAGCTGAAAAATATATTTGGTTCAACTGATGCTTAATTAAAACCCGTCAAATTTACATAAAAACTCTCCAGTAGTCCTACTAAACCAGTCAGAGTTTACATTCCATATGCTATTCATATCTCCAGCTACAGTTGAAAAAAAAGATTATCTTTTTAAATAGTAAGACATAATCATATTTAGTGGTAGCATAATCATATTATTCTCAAGGTGGCAAAAATGAACTACATAATGCTTATCCCATTTCGTAGTTTAATTAAAAGTGTTAATAAGAAAGATAGTATACTTTGATTAATGTGCCTAATTAGTGAATTTTTATAAGCAACATTCAAAATTTCAGAATCTCTTTAATGATTTCATTTTTAAAGGCTACAACTTTAAGTCATATAAGAGACAGTTAATGCAAAAAGAATTAATGCCAATAAAATAATGGAGTACAACATGCACAAAATAAAAGTCAGTATCATTATATTTCCAACATAATTTATTTATACATTATGGTTGTTTTAGCTTTTTTGCTGTTGCTCTAGTAACACAAATTAGATTTTTAAAAATTCACAAAATATAGTCCATACATCAATTTATTCATTGTCTTGACAGCATCTGCAAATTCTCAGAAAAATGTTTTAACAATGTCCTAGCTCCAGACTGACATTTCCAATTCTGTTTAGACCTAGAGTGGAGTCTGCATAAACTCTTCCACATTGAATTAATGTCTAACATCCAATTCCTATCTCTGCCTGAAAATAATCTTTTATAAAATAAACTTAAGCATCATTCTTCACATGTAAATCATGACTATGGATAAACAGAGTCAAGCAAAAGATATTTGTTTGTTTTTCTGCTGATGCCATCACCCATCATGTCTGGTAGTTACCACCTTAGTACCCCACCTTTAGTTTTAGGATGTACAGCCTGAACTAGCCCTGATGCCCAGGAGGATCAGAGAACCTCATGTTTGTAGTATGACAAGAATGTAACCTATAAGCTTCTCTGGAGGGAGAAAATACCTTTTTTTTTTTTGGTTAGAGACAGAGTCTCATTCTGTCTCCTAGGCTAGAGTGCAGTGACATGATCATAGCTCATTACAGCCATGAACTCCTGGGCCCAGCAATCCTCCTGCCTCAGCCTCCCCAGTAGCTAGGACTACAGGCATGTGCCACCAAGCTCAGATTTTTTTTTAATTATTTTTTATAGACGTGGGGTCTTGCTATGTTGACCAGGATGGTCTCAAACTCCTGGCCTCAAGCCATCCTCCCACCTCAGCCTCCCAATGTGCTGGGATTACAGGCACAAGCCACTGTGCCTGGCCAAAAATGCTTTCTTAAATTCAGAAACCACTCACAAAATATATGGGGGCTGTCCTCTGTGAGGTGCAATCCGTACCTGTGGGGTCAGAGCCCAGCTCCTCACGGCCTGCTCCAAAGCATTTTCCTAGGCAGTGTATGTACCCAACAATGAGGTCCACAGTATAAGGGCCAAATTGTAAAGAAGCAGTCTTGTTGTATAAACCCAGGGGGTGGGGGTGGTATCCAAGCTCCTGGCTGTGCTTGCCTTAAAGGACAGCCCAGGCTGTAAACTGGAGTTGGAGTGTGGAGATGAAGGGTCCCCTGCCTTCGGACACATTTACCAGGACAAGTCCCAGAGGGGCTGGCTGTAGCCCATGATCTCTCACTATGCTGGTTCTATCACATATACTTTTGGCTTCATGTATTTAGGTTCTGTCACCCAACTAATTGGCAAGTGTCTTCTGGGAAGGGTGCACCTTCTCACTGTTTTGTATTTTCCAGTACTGAGCACAGCTCTAGGCATACAGGAAATGCAGAGGTAAGATGGGAGAGCAATGTCTCAAGAGCCAGTCAGACATGAGAGAGAATCCATTTCTGCCTGTTTTCATTTAATAAAAACTCATATAATGCTTACTACATATTGTGTACTGTTCTAAGCCTTTAAAAATATTGACTTATTTACTCCTGATAACAATGCTATGAGGTGGTATAATCATGCATTATTTTACAAAATCAGGAACTGAGGCAAAGAGAGGTTCTGTGATTTGCCCAAAGTCACAAAGTGTGAGTGGATCACAATGTTAGCAGTAGATGTCATGAGAAGCAGTCAGATACTGGAAATATTTTTAAGCAGAGTAAACAAGAGTTTGGATTGGAGGTTGAAGAGAGATGAGCCAGGGATGACCCCAAGGTTTTTGGCCTCAGCAACTAGAAGGATGGAATCATTGTTTTTAGAGATGGAAAAAGTTTATTTTCATTCTTCTTACACGCTTATTTAAAAATATTATATTTTTATTTATTAAAAATATCCTGATGGGCAATTTCTACCTCTATCAAGATGGAGTAACCCTCCCACCTGAACCAACCACCAAAACACCAGACATACGTTATGAAATTAACAGCTTCAAGACACTAGACATGAGGCAATGAAGGACTGTGGTCCCTGTTAGATGGAAAACAAACAAGGGAAGCCTATGGTTGCTCCAACTTACTGCCTAGACGAAGTCTCTAGGCCTCAGCACAGGGAGAAAAGATCAGACCAAACCCAGCAGACTTCCTGAGTTGTGGTGAGTCGCCAGTGAGAACACAGCACCAGCCACGTACAGGACAGAATACAAAAGATGAGAGAGCTGCACAGCAACAGGCAGCTCAGGAGATTTGCATATGGTCTCCCTCAAGTATTCAGCCGAAGTCTGACCAGTACATGTGTATGAGGAACTCCCTGAAGTCCGGGAAAGTAACACAGAAACAGATTGGAAGAAACAGTGCTCAGTGTTCAGAATGGACTGAGAACAGTGTCTGTTCCCACCAGCTAGACTAGAAAATCTAACTCACAGGTGATTGGAGAAAGTGCTTAGCAGGGTCTTGTCCCAGTACTAGAAAATAATTAGGAAGCAGGAGAAAAATTGAAGTATACTATTGTGTGGTTCTTTTTTTTTTTTTTTGAGACAGAGTCTCACTCTGTTGCCCTGGCTAGAGTGAGTGCCGTGGCGTCAGCGTAGCTCACAGCAACCTCAAACTCCTGGGCTCAAGTGATCCTACTGCCCCAGCCTCCCTAGTAGCTGGGACTACAGGCATGCGCCACCATGCCCGGCTAATTTTTTCTATATATATTTTTTTTAGTTGGCCGATTAATTTCTTTCTATTTTTGGTAGAGACGGGGTCTCGCTCTTCCTCAGGCTGGTCTCGAACTCCTGAGCTCAAACAATCCGCCCGCCTCGGCCTCCCAGAGAGCTAGGATTACAAGCGTGAGCTACCGCGCCCGGCCTTGTGTGGTTCTTATACTGTATGTAAAGTGGCATAATAACTCCTGAGGGCAGACGATGATAAAATAAAGATGTATACTATAATTCTAAAGAAACCACTGAAGTAACAAAATAAAAAGTTGTAGCTAATAATCTAATGAAAGAGAAGAAATATGAAATCACACCCATATACACAAATTTAAATGAACTCAAAAGAAGGCAGAAAAGGGAACAAAAAGAAGATGGGGCAAATAAATAAAATCAAAGAACAAATAATATAAGTAAATAGTGGCAAAAAATAGCAAACACATAAATAGTGGTACAGATTTAAATCTAATCATATCAATAACCAGATTAAATATAAATGCTGTAACACTGCAATTAAAAGGCTGAGATTGTCAGATTGGATAAAAAAATGTAAGACCTAATCATATATTGTCAAAAAGAAACACACTTGAAATATACAGACACAAATAGGTTAAGAGTAAAAGGATATAATAAGTCATACCATGCTAACACTAGTCAACAGAAAGCTGACTTAGTACATTAATATCAGACAAAGTAGATTTCAAAGCAAAGAATATACGAGGGATAAAGAGGTTTATCACAAAAATAAAGAGGTCAATTCATTAAGACAATAACAGAGCTTCAAATAGAAAAAAAAAGCAAAAAGTAACAGAACTAGCAGGAGAAATAGACAAAGTCACCATTATAATGGGATATTTTAATACTGTTCTCAGTAATTAACATAACAAGTGGACAGAAAATCAGTAAGGGTACAGAAGACTTGAACAACACTATCAGCCAACGTGACCTACTTCTTTATGTTACATTCTACCCAACAACAGCAGAATACACATTCTTTTCAGGTGCTCATGGAACATTTATGAAGACAGACCATATTATGGGACATTAAATAAATCTCAAAAAATTTAAAAGGATTCAAGTCAGACAAAGTGTGTTCTCTGACTACAAAGGAATTAAATTAGAAATCAGTAGCAAAAAGATCTTTGGAAAATCCCCCAAATATCTGGAAGATAAATAATACACTTGTAAATCACACATGGGTCAAGGAATCAAAAAGAAAATTAGAAAGTATTTTGAACTGAGTAAAAACGAAGATAACACTTGCCAGAATTTGTGGGATGCTACTAAAGCACTATTTAGCAAGAAATTTATCTCAGCTTCCCTCTTAAGGAACTAGAAAGACAAAAGCAAACTAACCCGAAAGTAAAGAGAAGAAAAGAAACGATAAAGAACAGAGCATAAATAAAAGGAATAGAAAATAGTAAAACAATATAGAAAATCAATGAAACCTAAAGTTTTATTGATCTTTCAGAAGATCAATAAAATTGATAAATGTGATGGTTAACATTACGTGTCAACTTGACTGGGCTGTAGGGTGCCCAGATAGCCAGTTAAACATTATTTCTGGCTGTGTCTGTGAAGGTGTTTCTGGATGAGATTAACATCTGAATCAGTAAACTAAGTAAAGCAGATCCACTCCCCCAATGTGGGTGAGCCTCAACCAATCCATTGAAGGCCTGAATAGAATAAAAGGCTGCATAAGAAAGAATTCTCTCTCTCTCTCCCTCTCTCTCTCTGCCCGTCTTCAAGATGGAACACTGATCTTCTCCCGCCTTTGGATACAAACACGGATCAGAATTTACACCATTGGTTCTCCTGGGTCTCCAGCTTGCCAAGTATAGATCTTGGGACTTAGCCTCCAAAACTGCACGAACCAATTCCTTATAATAAATCTTTTTTTAATATATCCTTTGGTTTTGTTTTCCTGGAGAACCTAGCCAGACTAGTGTGGAAGAACCAGATTACCAATATCAGGAATAAGAGAGGCAACAGCACTGACAAGTTGTGGCTAAAGCTAAAATCTCACCCTAGAATCAATGGACACATTGTGAGATCTTTGTTTCATAGTTGCTAACCAAGAATTTGCCAATTTACTAAAACCATAAGCTGTAAATACCCTATCCTGGAGCAAAGTTTCCTTCTAACTACTGAATATCCCAACTCTCTTCCCTCAGGAAGAAAAATGGAGAGTAATCTAAAGGCATCTACTTGTGCCTTCTGAGCAGAATCAAGGCCACATGCAAAACTGCCTCTTCTGCTCTGTTGGTTCTTAAATGAGATGCAGAAGCATTACTGTTCTCTTTATGATCTGATTTTCCTGTACTCTTCTTCCACATACAATCACAGCCTTTACATTAGAAACAACCCAACTGAGCACCAATCAGGTGCTCAGCACTGTGACCTGGGACCAGGATAATGCCAACACTGAATACAGCATGGCTCCTGTTCTCAGAGAACTCATTAGCTCGGGGAGAGAGAACAGACAGTTAAATACTGGATAACACTTTGACATGTTATGGGAGTATATTAATTAGTCCTTAGTCCTAAACAGGGAGACCAGGGAAAACTGTGGGAAAGGTGATGTCTGAACTAGACCTTAAAGGATAAGGGGTCCTCTGATGAGCAGAAATTGGATGGGAGAAAATTCCAGGCCAAAGCAAACTCCAAGCAAAGACACATAAGCAGGAAAATGCAAAATTGTTCCTGCGGTACACTATGCATGTTAAAAGGTCGGCGTGGTGGGAGGCAAGGAGGAAAGACAGGTAAGAGGCAGATTGTGAAGGGCCTTAAATGTTACAAGGACTTTATAAGAAAGGGAAACCAGCAAAGGCTTCTTCAGCCTACAAGTGGTATAGTCAAAACTGTTTCACAAATATTAGACTGGAGAGGAAGAAACTGAAGCCAAGGATAGCAGTTAGGTACTCACTGAAATACTCTAAACAGGACATAATAATAGTGGCCTGGTGCAAGGTGTACAGCACCTTAGAAAGGGATTAAGGGAGGAGGAATTCTGGAGGCAGAATCAGCAGGTGGGAGAAGAAAGAGATCTCCAAAGGAAAAGAGGGAAGCTAAAACATGTCCCATGGTTTCAAAGTAAGTAACCATGAAAATCACATCCCCATTTGTTGAGATTATTAAATACGGAGGTAGAAGGGAGCACAGGGTGCAGTCCCAGGGAGGAGCTGTGCTCTCTTCCGAATGGCTGAGATGGTGGTGCCTGCAGAATGGCCATGGGGAGATGTCCTCAGGCAGCCAGAAGGGCAGTGCCAGCAGGTGGAGGTGGGGGCAGCAGGTGGAGGCAGATTTATGAGTTGGCCGCAGAGACAGGACAGCTATGCCATAAAAGCAGCTACCATGCTATAATTACATCAAGCTTAAGCTCAGGCTTCTGCAGGAATTAACTACCCAATACATCTTTTTCAGTGTCCAAATCAGTTTTTATAATCTAATCTCTTCTAAAGATTCAGTATTTTATACCAAATAATTTGTCAAGATTATATAAATTTGATAAATATTCAAATTTTTTAACCTCAAGCAAATTGCATTAGTAATATTCAGTTGTGTTTGGGTTGGTTATGCCTACAGCAGTACTTCTCAAACTATCTGCGGTGAAGGACCAATTTTAAATTCCCAGTCCCTTATGTCTCACTGTGCTATGGATTGAATGGGTCCCCCTTACCATATTCATGTGTTGAAGCCCTAACCCCCTAATGTGCTATATTTGGAGACAGGGCTTACAGGAGGTAATTACGGTTAAATGACATCATAAGGATTATATCATCCTTACAAGAAGAGACACCAGAGAGCTCATGTGCTCTCTCTCTGTGTCTGTACAAAGAATAGGTCATGTTAGGACTCAGCAAGATGGTGACCATCTACAAACCAGGAACAGAGATCTTAGAGTGGAACCCACCTTGCCAGCACCTTGCTCTTGGACTTCTGGCCTCCAGAACTGTGAGAAAATAAATTTCTGTTGTTTAAACCACCCAATCTGTGGTATTATGCACATTAATGCATATTGCATGTGATTGAAATGAGCTTGCACCTTATGTAGCTCACTACGCAAGTTGAACACTACCCTAATTGGTCTATACCTTGTTCAACAAGATGATCGTATGTTTAAATATCACAGCAATGTCAAATTGCCTTAGAATTTCTGTGCTTATCTCATTGTAGATCAGTTAAAAACACTTTGTGGAGTAACACCAATCTGCAGATTACACTTCGCCCAGCACTGGTTTACAGTCTTTCTGTGGTTGTTTTAGAAAAAATGCAACACTTAGCTTAAGCATAGAACTCAAAATAAAGATATAACTTTTAAACACATTAGAAACCAGATGTACACAGCAGGATGGGGGGAATAACAAAGAAGCTCAGGATTCCATCATTCATATCTGGGCAAGATCCCTCAAAGCAATGCAGAATGCAAGTTCTTAAAAATTAACTGCACTGTGCCTTGTTGATAATGTCCTTCGTATTCTGTTTCTCTTCAGCTCTTCCATCAGTCTCTATAATCATATCCACAGAGTAGATTACATACAATTAGATTACAAACTCACAGCTGGAGTATTACTTCTTCTTCAATTGATAATCTATATCAAACTCACAAAACAGATGCCCTCAAGAGACTGAGTTAGCAAATTTACTCTTGTGATCTTGCCACCAAGGGAGGATCCTCTGATCCTGATGGGCAGTTGTCCTACTTTCTTATGTCCTTTCCAGAGGACCGTTGATGGAATCTAATTCCTACATTTGGTTGTCATTCTGAGCCATTATTGGTGTGATTCTTTGTCTTCCTATAAGATAGTGTTCATTCATCTTTGAAAGTTTCATCTAACTAGTTTCTATACCACAAATGAGAATCATGCTTATCCCTTCAACTCACATGGAGACAGGAAAGAGATCAGAAGAGATTATCATGGTTTCAAGACAGCATCATTCCTTGACAAACAGGTTGACAAGATCACAGAACATATTTTTTGCAAGTAGGACTGCTGAGAAGTTAACTTTGCTGGCTGAACTTGACCATTTTTTATGTCCAAGGAAAAAGAAATCGAGTGTTATTGTTCTTGCTTCTTTTTAGTTCTTCTAACTGTAATTTCAAAATGTAAAGTTCCATAGGAATAACCAATGGCAACCTCCTTGTAGCAAAGATGGCTGTCTATTCACCTAAATCATTTCCTCTTCCTTCTAGGCACAAAGCTGGACCACATTTCCCAGCTTCCCAGTGGCAATGCAGTCTCCTAATAGCCACATGGCTGATTTCCACAGCCAGTGAAATATGAGCGACAGGATATGTGTCCCTTCCAGGCCTGTCCATAAAACCCTCCCTCTTGCCATCGTCCATATCCTCCCCTTCCCCAGCACTTACATTTAGGTCACTGATCCATTTGAGTTGATATTTGTAAATGGTACATGTGAGTCTATTTGGGATGCTATAACAAAACACCACAAACTGGGTAGCTTATAAACAACAGAAATTTATTTCTCATAGTTATGGAGGCTGGGAAGTCCAAGATCGAGGTGCCAGCCGATGTGATGTCTGGTGAGGACTAACTTCCACTTCCTAGATCACAAAATGGTGTCTTCTTGCTGTATCCTTCCACATGGAAGGGACATGGCAGCTCTCTGGCTACTCTTCTGTAAAGATACTAATCCCACTTGTGAAGGTGTAGCCCTCCAAAATGCCCCACCTCCTAATTACCATAACATTGGTGATTAGGTTTCAACATACGGATTTTAGGGAGAAAGAAACACCCAGACCATGGCATGGTGTGAGGTATGAGTCCAGCTTCATTCTTTTGCATGTGGATATCTATATTTTATATATATATAAGAACTATATATCTGTCATGTCATCTGCAAACAAAGATAATTTTACTTCTTCCTTTCCAATCTAGACAACTTTTATTTTTATTTTCTTGCCTAACTGCCTTGGCTAGAACTTTCAGGACAATGTTAAATAAAACTGGTAAGTGGTGAGAGCAGCATCCTTTCTTGTTTCTGATCTTGGAGAGAGAGTATACAGTCTTTCACCATTAAGTATGATGTTAGCTATAGGTTTTGCATAAATGCCCTTCATCAGGAGAAAAAGGAATGAATTTTAAGATGCCACTGTCAAGGCTTTAATGGTATTTACAGGGAAGCCTTGTCTGAGACCTGAACCTTGCCATGAAATGATAAATAGCAAAGGACCCCTAATGGCTGACTTCCAGGAAAAATGCCAATTACGGAAATGAAACTTCACTTAACTGACTGAGATGCTCTTGAGAAAAATGAGAAATTCAAGACGCTCCAGATATGAAAAAATGCTCAACACCAGTAATCACTAGGGAAACGCAAATCAAAACTATAATGAGATACCACTTCATACCTACTGGGACAGCTATAATTTTTAAAAATGGAAAATAAGTGTTGTGAAGAATATGGACAAACTGGAACCCTTGCACATTGCTGGTGAGAATATAAAATGGTGCAATTGCTGTGGAGAACAGTTTAGAGGTTCCTCAAAAAGTTAAGCACAGAACTACCATATGACCTAGCAATTCTACTCCTGGGTATATACTCATAAGAATTGAAAGCAGGGACTCAAACAGATACTTGTATGCCATTATTCATTGTAGCATTATGTACGATTGTACTAAAATAGCCAAAAGGTGGAAATAATCCAAGAGTCCATCAATAGACGGATAAATGGATAAACAAAAGGTAGCATATATATACAATGGAATATTACTGCCATAAAAAGGAATGAAGTTCTGATACATGCCATAACATGAATAAGCTTAAAAAACATTATGCTAAGTGAAATAAGCCAGACACAAAAGGACAAATAAATGTATGATTCCACTTATATAAAATGTCTAGAACAGGCAAATTCATAGAGACAGCTGTAAGGAGAGGAGAAGGGGAGTTATTGCTTAATGAGTATAGAGTATCTGTTTGGAGTGATGAAAACATTTAGGAAATTGATAGTGGTGGTTGCACAACACTGTGAATATAACTGTCACAAACTGTACACTTAAAATGGTTAAAGTGGCAAATTTTGTTATATATATTTTACCACACTAAAAAAATATTTTTATAAAGAAGCTCCAAGAGGTTCCATAGTACAATAGTGAGCACTCTAGACTCTGAATCCATAAAAAGAAGCTCCACAGCTATTTCTACACCTGTATTTTTACCATCTTTATAATCATAGCAATGTTTTAGTGTTCTTTTCCAGGGAAAACCCTGTGACCTTAGTCATGTCACTGCGTATATAGCAGAAGATCCTCTTGTTAGGTATTGTGACTACTCATTTACCTACAAGCCAAGAGCTTTACACAGTCCTTATGCTTTATGGATATGTCACTGAAGTGATGTAGATAACTGTGTTCTGCCTACTGTTCTTGAACGTATTGATGCTGGAAATCCACCTGAGTCAAGCAGGGTTCTTATTTGCAAACCACGAACACCAATTCTGATTTACTTGGGCAAAGAAAGGGTTGGTTAAAAGGCTATAAGGCAGCTCATATATGCTCTAAAAGGTCTAACGAACCAGGCTTAGCAGTCATGCAGCAAGAAGAAATGTCCAAAATCACACTTAGAGCTGGTCCAGCAAGGATTCCAGGTCCATCACAGTTGGGCACAGACATAACACTACCGGCACAGCACTGCTGCAGCCACCCTTAGCAGAGTAGGTTCTGCACAGCACCTGAGTCTTGGGATCACTAACTTCCAGTTCAATACAGATCATGTATCCATGTCCATGCCCTAGAAGCAAGGGAGGCTGGGAAGGGAGTATCTGCATTGTCAGCTTCTATAATGGGAGGGGGCTTCCACAACATGAGGTAGAATTCTCTGAATATTGGAATTCTCTGAATTACATCACATGAGGTGAGATTCTCTGAATAACAGAAAGGGGTTTAGGTGCTCAGTGATCAAATAGAATGACTCACGTGCACTGTACCGTATCTTCAAGCAAACCAATGTGAAAAATTGGTGATTTAAGCTAAGTATGCCTGAAAAGGGGGAAGAAGCACAACCCCAAATACCAAGTAAGCAAGAGCTCAGTCCTTTGGAAGACCCACAAGGAGATGAGTATTGTTAAAGTGTGGAGAAGAGAGCAGTGGGGAGGAGCTGCATGATTTCACAAAGGGCCTGCAAAGCCACACTAAAATCTGGACTTTAATCCTGAAAATGGTGGAGAGGCAGGGGAGGCTTCTAAGGAGAGAATAAGATGAGATTTGTATTTCAGAATAATCTTAGCTGAAGAACAGGTTAGAGAGCATCCAGACTGGGGAGCCTAGATGCTGTAGCAATTCAAGCATGAAATGATGAGGGCCTGATCTAAGACTATGCACAAGGCATTAAGTGGGGAGGAACTGGGTGAGATGAAACAGCTGCCTGGATGGTAGCTGTTTGAGTATGGGGAGTGAGGGTAACCCCAAGTTATGGTTAAGGTCAGGTGGATGGTGATAGACGAACTCAGCTTTGGATTGCTGAGTTTGAGATCACTGGGTAACATTCAAGTGGAAGCAACCTGGGTAAACAGATACACATGTGAAGGTATAATAGGAGGTATTACAAGTAAACTTGAAGCAAGTCATGGAGTAGATGAACTCACCCAGGAGCTACACTGAAGCCATGCAGCAGACAAGCTCACCCAGGACTACAGTGAAGCCACGGAATAGACAAGCTCACTCAGGGGCTACAGTGGATACCACGGAGTAGAGGAGCTCACTCAGGGCTACAGTGAAGCCATGGGGTAGAGGAATTCAGCTAGGGCTACACCAAAGCCATGGATTAGAAAAGCTCACCCAGGGGCTACAGTGAAGCCATAGAATAGATGCGTTCACCCAGGGCTACAGTGAAGCCACAGAATAGATGAGCTTACCAGAGCTACAGTGAAGCTATCAAGTAGACGAGCTCACTCAGGCTTACGGTAGATACCATGGAGTAGACAAGCTCACCTAGGGGCTACTGTGGCTACCATGGAGTAGATGAGCTCACCCAGGGCTACAGTGGAAACCATGAAGTAGATGAGCTCATGCAGGGGCTATAGTGGAAGCCATGGAGTAGAAGACCTCACCCAGGGACTACAGTGGAAGCCATGGAGTAGATGAGCTCACCCAGGGGCTACAGTGGATATCATGGTGTAGGTGAGCTCATCCAGGAGCTACAATGGATATCATGGTGTAGATGACCTCACCCAGGGAGTAAATGAAGGAGCGAAGAGGACTGGGAAGGAATCCTTAGAAGGAATAGCCCAGGAATAAGCTCAGGAACAAGATCAAGAAGGAATATCCAAAGAGGTAGGAAGAAAACTGGAAAACAAACCTCTCATAGCAGCCAAAGAATAAATTTCTAGAATGAATTGAGTCACTCACTTCAAACAACCATGTTCATGTTTATTCATCCTTCCGTTTATAAACCAGGATAATGTTTATTTATCCTCTCATGCTTTTGTCCCAGCACTGCTCACACAAAGATAAAATTTCAAGTTTCTATAATGGCTGTGTGAAAATATTTCTGATTAAGAGTACATTTTCTACCCATATTTGAAGACCTGGGTTTCTGAAGGAAAAAATCCAAAGAAAATTTTAGGAAACAGTTTTGTCAAGTTTCTAACTCAGTACTCTTTAGCTCCCTCAACCCCACCTTTCCCGTGTAGACTCTGAGACCTGACTATGAAGTGGTGACTGTGGCGTGGCTGCAACAATCCCTACATTACAGTCCACCGCACGGCACTCACCTGACCTGGCCCTAGAGACCAGGAAGGTTTCCCCAAGATGCTTCCCTCCTTCTCCAAGTGCCCTGTGCAATGATCGTGTGTGGTGCAGACAGGCCAGGGGAAAAAGGGAGAGGGAGAGGGAGAGGGAAAGGGAACATGGATTCCCTCACGTGGGCGATCCACAGACATGGGTTTCTAGCTCATCCAATCATTCCCTGGGCTCCTCCTGCCTATTTCACAGGTACTTTAGACTCAGCAGCACCACACTTCTAAGTACTCAAGCTAGAAACCTACAGTCGCTCATATCCCTCTCCCTTAACACACAGCATATTCAACACCTCACTGAGAACTCTGATAATGCTTCCAACACGTGCCTCACCAGAAGAGCCTCTGCTGGCCCTGGCTTAGTCTACCAGGATCTCTCCCTAGGACCACTGTAGCTACCACTCTGATACCTCTAAAACATCCTCCATGCTGAGTCTGAGTGACAACTATCCCCTATGCTGAGGGAGACAGGGGTCATTTTGGTTCTTCAAACTACAAATGTGATAATGTCACTGCCACAGCCACACTCCTATCCCTTACCCCACCTTGATCAATGACTGCCCAAGGCTCGTTAGTGAAAGGAAAGTGTCCTCAATGTGGCCTATGCAGCCAGGTCGTCTGCCAGCCGTGTTCTCTCCAGCCCCATACCACATTCTTTCCCGAGCAGGAGTAACCTCCTCTCTGCCCAAAGCACCCCCTCCACAGTCCTTCATCCCCATCTCTCACTTCAGGCTCCATGCTAGTAGCCACCTCTCAAAAATACCTTCTCTCAGACTCTTTGCAAGGTCACGTTAACCTTCTCTACACCCCAGTCATTTTACATGTATCTGTGTGACTATTTGGTGCTTTATGTCCACGCTAGATGAATCTCTAAAGCCGAGGACCAAGGCTGCTTTTGCTCAGCCACAACACAAGGTGTGGTGAGCATGCAAATATCTGCTAGGTGAGTGTCCCCCAGGAGCCACAGTCAACTACATGGTCAGAGGCCAGTGAACTTCCCTTTCCGATCACCACAAAGCACTTTTACCACGTCTGGGAAGTAATGTAAAGGAAATAGTGTTATTAAGTAGGAAAAGATGTCTTGCCCTTCTCTCTTCTTTCTAAGTTCCCAAAATAAACTTGTAAGTGGTGATGGAAGGAGAAGAGAGCTGATGTAGTTAGGAAGAGTAGAGATCCTGTTTTAAAATTTGCTCCTCTCCACTGAAAGTTTTCCTATTCTGTTTTAAATATCAAAATGCCAGCAATTTATGAGAAATCTAATCAAAGTTGATCACTTTGATCCTTAGGTTTTCTGGAAATCATTCCTTTCAAATCCAAGGATCTGCTGCCACTATAATGTATCATAATCTCTCCACTTTGGATTTATTTATTTAACTTGCTTTATAACAGTTATCACTTCTATCTTCAAATGACAACATTTAATATTTTCCAGCACATTCCCAAAACATACTTAGAAAGTATCAAGTAAAAAACTCATTAAAAACAGCACACTTAGATAAATAAAACCAATTAAATGATGACAATGGTGAAGCCTTAAAAAAAACTGCCAACTCATCTCTTTAGTCAAGACTATGACTAACATATGGAGTGTAAAATTACCTTTCCCATTTTAGATGCACTTTCAGAATTAACAACATATTATTAATTGTCCGATTCAGTCACCAAATCTTTAAATATCTTCATATTTAATTAATCTCTCTAATTAACCACCATTTTGACGATTTCTTCTCTGGATTTAGAGATGTAATATTTATGATTATTTTTGTAATGCTAGAAACAGTACATCTGTGGAGTATCACAGCTCACCACAAGCCATCTAGAAGCGTCAGCATGCACACCAACACAGCAATATGAAATGATTAACTAACAAGTCAGAGAAAAAATTCCTAAAAAAGTGCATAGTTTGGAAACAATTTCAACATCCTGAGATGATTGAAAAAAAATAAATTGAGAGAATGTACTATATAATTTATACAAAATTTAGAGAGAGGCAAAACGAAATGGCAATAGAGCTCAGGAAAGTGGTTACTTTGGGTTGCTGGTAACTGAAAAGGGCATGAAGGGGCTTCTGGTAAAATGTCCTATGTCACACAAACGTGTTCACTTCCTGAAATTTCATATTGAGCCTGACACGCATAACCAATATCTGTAAGTATGCTACATTTTAATAAAAGTTCTTTAAAATGCTTTGAACATTTACTTAAAATATCCTGTAAATATTACAGAATATAGCATCTATATTCTTATTCCAGCCCTACCTTAAACAGGAAGTAATAGAGGTCCTAAATTCTCTTATGGTCTAAAATAATTTCTAATTTACTGTGGGACTTCAACAATAGTAGAAAAATACTATATATTTATAAAATATATACATGTGTATGCATGTATGTGGCACATACAATGGATATAATACACATACACACACACCATGCTGCTTTTTAATGTCTTGAGGCAAAGTTACACAGGATTTAAATCACATATTTATAAGTGTGAGTACATGTGGTGCTTGTTTTTCCATTCTTCTGATACTTCACTTAAAAGAATGGGCTCTAGCTCCATCCAGGCTAATACAAAAAGTATTAGTTGACCATTTTTTATAGCTGAGTAATACTTCATGGTATATATATACCGCATTTTATTAATCCACTCATGTATTAATGGGCACTTGGGTTGTTTCCACATCTTTTCAATTGTGAATCGTGCTACTATAAACATTTGAGTGCAGATGTGGGCCAGGCGCGGTGGCTCATGCCTGTAATCCTACCACTCTGGGAGGATGAGGCGGGAGAATCACTCGAGGTCAGGAGTTTGAGATCAGTCTGAGCAAGAGCAAGACCCTGTCTCTACTAAAAATAGAAAGAAATTAGCTAGACAACTAAAAATATATAGAAAAATTAGCCGGGCATGGTGGTGCATGCCTGTAATCCCAGCTACTCAGGAGGCTGAGGCAGAAGGATTGCTTAA
>NW_012133857.1:9361606-9367264 GCF_000956105.1 Propithecus coquereli | reverse complement strand
TCTGTCTTCTTTTGAAAAGTTTCTGTTCATGTCCTTTCACCACTTTTTAATGGGGCTGTTTGATTTTTTCTTGCTGATTTTCCTGAGTTCTATATAGATTCTAGTTACCAGCTCTTTATCGAATGTGTACCATGCAAATATTTTCTACCATTCCGTAGGTTGTCTATATGCTCTGATGATAGTTTTG
The DNA here is from genome assembly GCF_000956105.1 of Propithecus coquereli. NCBI lineage: Eukaryota > Metazoa > Chordata > Mammalia > Primates > Indriidae > Propithecus > Propithecus coquereli. The sequence continues at coordinate 9,367,077 of NW_012133857.1, read as the reverse complement.
TTGGCTGTGCAGAAGCTTTTTAATTTGATCAGGTCCCAATTATTTATTTTTCTTGTTGCTGTGATTGCTTTTAGGGTATTCTTCATAGATTCTTTGCCTAGGCCGATGTCTATAAGAGTTTGTCCTAACATTTTCTTCTAGAATTCTTATGATTTCATGCCTTAGGTTTAACTCTGTTGTCCATTGTGAGTTGATTTTTGTGAGAGGTGAGAGGTGAGAGTTGCAGATCCTGTTTTAGTATTCTACATGTGGCTATCCAATTTTCCCTGCACCTTTTATTGAATAAGGATTCTTTTCTTCATTGTATATTTTTGTCTGCTTTGTCAAAGATCAGATGGCAATATGAGGATGTTTTTATATCTGGGTTCTCAGTCCTGTTCCACTGGTCAATGTCTCTGTTCTTGTGCCAGTACCATGCTGTTTTGGTTACTACAGCCTTGTAGTATAACATGAAGTCTGGTAGATGGATGCCTCCTAATTTGTTCTTTTTGCTTAAGGTGCTTTGGCTATTTGGGGTCTTCTCTGGTTCCATATGGCATAAAATTATTTTCTCTAGATCTGTGAAAATGATATTGGTATTCTGATAGGGATGGCACTGAATCCGTAGATCACTTTGGGTAGTACAGACATTTTAATAATACTGATTCTGCTGATCCATGAGCATGGTATGGTTTTCCATCTGCTTACCTCCTTCCTCTGCAATTTCTTTCCTCAGGTTTTATAGTTCTCCCTATATAGATCTCTCACCTCCTTAGTTAAATATATTCCTAAGTATTCATTTTCTTTGATGCTATTTTGAAAGGTATTGCATCTTTGATTTGATTCTCAGCTTGACTGTTACCAGTGTATATGAAAGCTACTGATTTGTGTGCACTGATTTTGTATCCTGAGACTTTGCTGAATTCATTTATCAATTCCAAGAGTCTCTTGGTTGAATCTTTAGGTTTTCTAGATATAATATCATATCATCAGCAAAGAGAGATAGTTTGACCTCTCCCTTCCCCATTTGGATACTCTTGATTTCCTTCTGTTGTCTGATTGCTCTGGCTAGGACTTCCAGCACTATGATGAATAGAAGTAATGTCAGTGGGCAACCTTGTCTGGTTCCAATTGTAAGAGGGAATGCTTTCAATTTTTCCCCATTTAGTATGATGTTGGCTGTGGGTTTATTGTATATGGCTTTAATAATTTTGAGGTATGTTCCATCTATGTCTATTCCGTTAAGAGTTCTTATCACAAAAGGTTGTTGAATTTTGTCAAATGCCATTTCTGCGTCTATTGAGAGGATCATATGGTCTTTGCTTCTGCTTTATATGGTGAATTACATTTATAGATTTGCAATACTTATGTGCACATATGGAAGTAACATTCATCGGATGTCAGGCAGGTGGGAGTGGGGAGGAGGGGATGGGTAAATTCACACATAAGGGGTGCGGTGCATGCTGTCTGGGGGTTGGGCACGCTTGTAGCTCTGATTTAGGCAGTGCGAAGGCAATATATGTAACCAAAGCATTTGTACCCTCGTAATACTCTGAAATAAAAAAATAAATAAATCACAGATTTATGGATTTATCTGTGTAATGGATTTCTAGGAAAAGGTTTTCACATTTTGTTCAATGGCTGTCCGTATATTCTATTTCTTATGCAATAGAATTAAAATTCTATTTCTTGTACAATTAAGCTATTACAACATGTCTAGCATGTTACTTACAGATGATATATTAGAGGTGTACTACTATGTTAATAAGAATAGATTTTGTAGTGAACTGGGTATAAATTAGAATAAGTATGATAAATCAATTAATAAAAATGCTTTACACTAAACAGAAGATGAAGCACTCTTCTTTAGGTCATAAATGAATATATCAGTAATACATTTAAATTGCCTGAAAACACCAAAATGAATTCAATTTTTTTCCCAGATAAAAAAACTATTATATTACTACAAAGTTCTGGGTGCCCATAGAATAATGGAGCCATCTAAATTCAAATCTCTCCATATATCCTTCAAAACCAAAACCAAACAAACACAGATCAATAAGAAAACAAATGAAACTAACCATTCTTCCTCTCTACAATATAACTAGGAGCTAGAAAATGGCATGAATGTCATGTTATATGAAAACAGGGAAATAAACACCCAAATCCAGCAAGACCAAATCCAGAGCCCATATCTAAGTGGGAAATCAAGTCAGACGCTACGAAAAAAAGTAGAGAGGGAAATAGAGATTTAGTGGTATTGAAACACAGATAAAATCACCCGCATAAAGAGAAATTTTCATCTTAGTGAGGAACCACTGTGAAAAGGTCTGAGAACTGATGGGTCAAATGTTTCCTGGTAAATCAAAAGGACAGAGCTTCAATGTCTCTAATCATCAGGGAAATGCAAATCAAAACCACAATGAGATATCACCTAACTCCAGTGAGAATGGCTCTTATCAAAAAGTCCCAAAACAACAGACGCTGGCATGGATGCAGAGAGAAAGGAACACTTACACACTGTTGGTGGGACTGCAAACTAGTTCAACCTCTATGGAAAGCAGTATGGAGATACCTCAAAGAACTAAAGGCAGAACTAGCATTTGATCCAGGAATCCCACTACTGGGTATTTACTCAAAGGAATAAAAGATATTTTATTAAAAAGACACTTGCACACGAATGTTTATAACAGCACAATTGACAACTGCAAAGATACAGAAACAACCCAAGTACCCATCAACACATGAGTGGATTAATAAAATGTGGTAGACCATGGAGTACTACTCAGCTATAAAAAAAAAATGGTGAACTAATAACTTTGATAATAACCTGGATGGAACTGGAGACCATCCTCTTAAGTGAAGTATCGAAAGAATGGAAAAACAAATACCACATGTACTCACTATTAAATTGGAACTAATGATCAACACTCATGTGTACATATGGTAGTAAAATTCAACAGAAATCACACGGAGGGGAGGGACTATGGGTAAATTCACACCTAACGGGTACAATGCACACTATCTGGGTGATGCACGCACTTATAACTTTGACTCAAACTGTACAAAAGTACAGTTCATGTAATTCATGTAACCAAAACATTTGTACCCCCATAATATTCTGAAATTAAAAAAAAAAATAAAAGACAGAGGCTTGAAAAATGCACAGAACCAGATGTGGCTATTTTAAGAAGATACTGTTTTGGTGGGGGCCTAAAGCGGGGCGGGGGGTGGGAAGGATTACATGGATGGCTCAGGTATCTGCTGGAGGCTGGTGATTATGGGAAAAAAGAAAGCAAAAGGTAGAAATTAAGAGTCCTAAAGACACAAGAACAATACTCAACACCTCTCACCACAAAGAGAGTACTCATTAAAGAAACAACATTTTACTATACCTGGAGAAAGGAGTGTGCTCAAAGAAACTGAGTAAGCCACCCAAACCTCTTAACCTTGCCAACTAGAACTGGTCTACTGTTTTTGGCCTAGGAAAATTTCAAAATGAATTTAAAAATGGCAGAAAAGATCTATATAAAGTTATTACAAAAACAGACATTGAGAATCAAGGAATTTCAGTTTTTGGTTTTGAGGCTCAACAAAATAAAAACAAATAAATAAATACCAAGCAAACAAACAAAACATGAACCAGATGAAAAGCATAACTCAATAACCAAACCTGAATTAAATAACCTTAAATAAGCATTTAATACATAAAAACTTCAAATAAGAAATTCAAAAACTTAGAACAATAAAACCATAAATAAACAAAAGAGGGAGATGTGAAATCAAAGTGACTAAACTCAGTAAAGAAACCGAAGAAAAAGACAAAATCTTCTTAGAAATAGTGATTAAACTAAAAAGTGGAAAGGGAGAAAGGAATGCAAAAGAATATGTAATAGGGGGAATTAAAGAAAGCCTTGAAAAGCCAGGAGGAGAAAAAAAAAATAAAGATGTCAAAATGAAACAAAGTGATTAATAAAGAAGGCAGGCGAAGAATATCCAACATACATATAGTTGGAGACCCTGAGGAAAAACAAAATGATAAAATACAACCAATATTAAAAACTATAATTTAAGGAATAAAGAAGGCCTGAAACTACATTTGAAAGGGTTCATGTGTATCTGTGATCCAGACCACTCAACTCTGAGACATATGCCTATAAAACTTTTATATTTTAAAGATAAATTTAAAAATTAATAATGAAAACCCAAGTCTTCAAATAAAATGACCAAGTCACTTGCAAAAGGAAGAAAAGAGTGACATCAGAGTTTGACAGCAACAAAGCAAGACAATAGTGGAGTAGCATTTTTAAGAAACTTCAAAAAATTTGAACCCCCATTTTTTCAATCTAGCCAAGTTGTCCTTCCAGTATAAATGCTAAACAACTTGATGTAGAACTTATGTTCAAGAACTTAAGGACTCTTCCTGAGAAATCTTCTGCTACTCAAAGTGGGGTTCATGGCCCACGGCATCTGTACCATCTGGAGCTTGTTAGGAACAAGAATATAGCTGTCATCCAAGAGCCCCAGCCAGGTGATTAGCATGTACATTACTGTTTGCAAAGTACTATACTAGAGAATAAGTTTCATAGAGGTGAATAGTTTCAAAGAGGTGAACTGGGAAACTTTAGCAAGATAACTGATGTCAAGCAATAAAGAGATTTAATCATATATCTAGGATTTAAAAAAAGATGTATGTAAATGTTAAGTATTCTGACAAAGTAGATATAATACAACTAAAATAATAAGATGAGAAGAGATAAAGGAGAAAGCAGAATACATTAATTGTCAAATAGATAACATATAATCAAAGGCTATTGTCTTAAACTGACAAACCAAAGAGTAGAAATCTAAGTAAAGGCAAAGGAAAGTAAGGGCATTATAGAAGGTAAAACTACAGAGGTAAAAACTTTTCTAAATACTGCACCCCTCCAAAAGAGTAAAAAGACAGACCATATAAAGAAACACAGTAAATATAACACAATTCATTAGTATATATAACATAAATAATATGCTGAGACCATAGTCTGCATCTCAATTAATACAAATGTGAAAGAAAAATATTTCAAACTGTCTTGCAAAACAAAACCCAATTCTATCTTGCATACAAGAGACACACCTAAATCAAAGTGATTCAACGAGGCTAAGAATTAAGGTAAACTAGGAAAAAATAGAAATTAAGAACACTGGGGGATATAATCTTATTATCAAAGTGCAATTAAGGTCAAAACACATCAAAAATGACAAAAAATATTTTTATAATCTTAAAGATCACAATTCAAAATGAAAATGTAGCAGTTATAAATCTCTATGCACCAAATAACACAGTAACTACATTCATAAACCAGCAACTACAATAGATGCTTTGTAACAGGAACACACTATTTAACTGGAGACTTTAACACCACTCTTAAACCAAAACAAGTGGACAAAAAGTAATAATTTTAAAAATATAAACACTACATTTAATAAGGTAGAGGTTATATATATTTTAC
>NW_012133857.1:9326135-9361504 GCF_000956105.1 Propithecus coquereli | reverse complement strand
AGATCCAAAAATATAATAGTATTTTGAGAGAAAGAGACACCACATTCACATAATTTTTATTACATGATATTGTTATAATTGTTCCATTTTATTATTGTTGCTGTTAATCTCTTACTGTACATAATTTATAAATTAAACTTTATCATAGGTGTGTATGTATAGGAAAAAACAGTATATACACAGAGTTCAGTACCATCCACGATTTCACACATCCACTGCTGGTCTTGGAACAATCCGCCACAGATAAGGGGGTACTACTATATATACACATAAATAAAACGTAACACACTGATAGATAATTGGGAATATACCTTCTCCTCAAGCACATGTAGAACATTTAAAAAACTACTCCTACGTTAGGACATAGAAAATGTCTCAAACTCAAGAGGCATGTTATTAGGTCATTATATATGAAATGTCAAATTTCAAATCAAAAGTGTAGTTTATTATATCTCAAACAAGAAGCAGTACTATTAATCACAGTATGTGCCTAAACTATGGACACAGTTTTGCCATCTTAATGGTTATTTTGATTATGCCAGTAGCGAAGAAGCCTGGAGAGTGAGTGGTGACGAAATAGCAAAAACCATTTTCCACAGCTTGTTGAGAATTGAACATTTTCCCTTGCAAGAAGTGGTCCAAAGCCTGGAAGAAGAGATAGTCAGTTGGTGCAAGGTCTGGTGAATACGGTGGATGACAGAGAGTTTCCAAGTCCAGCTTTTGTAGTTTGAACAGTATTGTTTCTTGAGATATGTGGCCTTCAAAGAGGATTGGCCTATTTCTATTGACCAATCCAGCTGCTTAATCACAAGCATCCTCATCATTTTGTCCAATTGGTTGTAGTAGATTCGCTGTATTTGATTGACCAGGTTTCATGAAGCCATAGTGGATAACACCAGTGCTGGACCACCAAACAGACATCATTAGCTTTCTTTAATGAATATTTGATTTTGGACTGTGTTTCAGCACTTCATATTTATCCAACCACTGTGCTGAACACTTGTGATTGTCAAAAAGAATCCATTTTTCATCACAGTAACAATATGGTATAGAAATGTTTCACCTTTGTGTCGTGACAGCAAAGAAAGGCAAGCTTCAAGACCATTTCTCTTCTGATGCTCATTTAATTCATGAGGAACCCATTTATCCAGCTTCTTTACCTTGCCAATTTGTTTCAAATGGTCTAATATTCTTGGAACAGTAACATCAAACCTTGCTGCTAATTCACACGTAGGTTGATATAGATTCGCTTCCACTACAGCTTTCAGCTCATAATAATCCACCTTGGTCTCAGGTTGTCCACATGGCTCATTTTCAAGATTAAAATCACCAGAACGGAACTTCTCAAACCACCGAAACTGTGTGTTCATTAGCCACATCCTTCCCAAACACTTCATTGATATTGCAAGCTGCCTGCACTGCACTGGTTCCACAATGGAACTCGTATTGGGAAATAACACAAATTTTTGACTCATCCATGGTTTCACAAAAATTGCTCTAAAAACATTTTTGAAAGATAATCACAATCCAAAACGTTCATTTGAAAGATTGAGGATGTACCATCACAATAAAAAAAAAAAGTGTCAAAGTGACATGTCAGAGATATTAACTGTCAAACTTATTACCTAAGGAAATCGGACATTTCATACTTAATAACCTAATATATATCTAAAAGGCCAAACCTGAGTATTCTTTCAACTAAAACCTGAACGTGTAATATTATTAGTAATCTCCAGGCAAAAAGACAAAACATAAGTCTATGGTCACCCACATAGGTATTCTAACTTTTGACTATGTCCAGATGCTGTTTAACTAATATTTAACTATTTTGAAAATAAAACAAAACGACAGATTCTCAAGAACTAACCTACATTCTTTTAAAGCCAACTTTTCCACTTTGGAGAAACATTTTTAAATTTCAAAATACTAAAGGGGCACAAAATGTTTTTGTTACATGGATAGATTTAAAATGCTTTAGTCAGGAGTATAAGTGTGCCATTACCTGAATATTGTTCATTGTATCTGTTAGGTAGGTTTTTAATCCTTCCCCCCCGCCCCCCGTCTTCTTGATTTCCAATAATTTTTACTTTGGAGAAATATTTTTAACATTCTTTAAATTATGAGTCCTGACTTATACTTTACCCAAAGAATTCACCAAGATCTCTGTCCTTTTAATATTGGTTTGTAAGTTATTCCAGCTCTTCCAAATTGTTTTATGAGAATGAAGACAAAACACGGGACTCTTGTGACTCAGATAATATAAGGCTCTATCTTCTAATGTCTCTGGTAGCATTTTTTCTTGCATTAATATTTTAAAATATGAAAAGTTATTGTACTATATTTCTGCTTTCTAATTGGTATAAAAATATATATAGGTCTCTAAAATGAAAACACAATGTGTGATCTCACAATTCATCATTAGCATGATAATTAAAAACATAATGAAAGAGCTGACAGCACTATCACAAGTCCAGCGATGCTTCACCCAATAAACAGAAACTCTAGACTCACCATGAACATGTCCCCAAGCAAGCCACCTGCCCATTCATCTGCCAGCCCCATGTGTGACATCAACTGTACCTTGCCAACAAGAAGAATGAATCACAAGCAGCTAGGATGAAAGTCTCAACTAGTCCCCTAAAACTATTAATAATGCAAAGGGGTTAAAGGTCCAACAGTCAAAAGGAGAGAGGACTTAGACTCTCTAAACAAAAAGGCAATAGTAACTGGTGCTTTGATAATTACAAATGCTTTGCCTTTGCTTAAACTTCCTACATTTAATGGCTCAAAATTCTTCCCAAGGATTTAGGAGGGAAAAAAGCCATCATCACTGACTTGCCATCCTTGCTCAGTTTAGAACTAATATTATACTAAATATAAAAATACAGGCAAATTATGTATATTGAGGAAGGAGTAGATAGAAATAGCCTGACTAGGTTCTTGGAAATCCCAATTTTTATAAAGAGGGCCATATAATAATTCATCCAGTATAAGTTAGGCTGTCGTAATCAGAGATCTTCAGTGACAGATCTATCTGGAAACTGTATGCAAAATCCTTGAAATAAAATTATTTTGTTTTTACACTTTATTTTTATATCATAAAAGAAAATTAACTTTGTTGATGTACAGTTTTGTGAAATTTAACACGTGCATAATTTCATATAACTACCACTATAATCAGGCGCAGAACAGTTTCATCACCCCCAAAAAATCCCTCATGCTGTATCTTTATAGTCACATGAAACAAAATTAATTTTCATGCACATTACTTTAATGCTTTTTACCATGAAAGAGTAAAGCAAAACAACAAAAACAGTCCCTCCAAAACATCTGAGAATCACTGACCCAGGAATTCAAACACACAGTGATATGGTAAAGTTTATGGTCCTTTTTCATCCTAAGTGAAGAGGAAAACTCACAGGAAACACGCCCTGTTCTAAGGGCATACGTAATTCTTTACTTAGTTGTCCCTGTTGTGCACTGGGACAAACGTCTTTTGTACTCTCTTTATGGCCTCTATGGCAAGGCCAGGGCCTGAATCCAGGAGAAGCTCAATATACCTCTGCTCACTCCCAAGCAAGATACAGCCCAAGACTTCATCAAAACAGTCTGAGAGGAATCAAACAAGCCTAAAATAGGGGACTGTCGGCAGAAAAGAGATGGCAACACATTTCAGAGGATGGAAATGAGAAGCATGTTGTCAGGCGAAACGAAGAAGAAAGCTGAGGGATATGTCAGGGTGAGAGAGAAAAAGAAATGTAGCAAAAAATGGGAGCAACAAAGGGGTCAAAAACTGGAAGGTTAAGGCAAGTTCATTCAAAGAACTTATGACTAAAGCTAAGCCACACCCCCACCTCCAAGTATCTCTCCTCAAGATAAATTATTTGAAGTAGAATTTGTAGGTCCAAGAGTATACCTATTTCATATTTGTTTAAATTTTATGAAGCTTATTTAAAAACAAGAACTCGAAAATCCCCTAATCCAATGCATTTTTGTTGAATTATACTGCTAAAACTGATTCTTATTCCATAGTTTCACGATTAACTGTTTAAACAGGCTTTGGCCTTAGAAGCAGTAAAGAAATTCATTCTTACTAAAAAATTATAATAAATGCACAAATAGATAGCTCCTTGGCTTTGACCCCAATCCAATCCTGGTACCATCCTTGGCAAAAAGCAGACGAAAATTTGTTATTCATAAGCAACTCTTGCTCTTGCTAAATGGTAGGTGAAACTGATCCAAATCTGAAATAATAAGCACACCAATCACTATCTCAACCTGTCATTTATTCACAATTCAAGAATTTCTTATTCTGAAAAGGTCAAACACTGCTTTGTAAAATACCATTCAACTTATAAATTCTGAAGTTCAACAGAGGTTGCCTTACATATGCATTCCTTTACATTAAAAATTTTTTTAAATTGCTAATAGCATTCTTATTTATACTAAACAGCTAGATGTAAAACAAATTTACTAAATTCTACTCATGAATTAATGCTCAGGAATCATTATTCTTATATATATTTGTTTATCTGAACATCCCTGGAAGAATATATAAGAAACCAATCACACTGACTGCCTCCAAAGAAGGGAATTTGTTCACTGGGAGACAGAAACAGAGTCCAATCACTGTGTTTTTGAGCCTTTTGAGTTTTGAATCATGTAAATACGTTACTATTCAAAGAATAAATACATAAAATTTTTAAAGAGAAGATAATTATTTCTGTAAGACAATACCTTTCTAGTTTCTACATGCTATCAGCTAGCAGCAACAAAAATGAAACTATCAAAAGACACCATCAGATATCAAGCAACAGGGAAGAAGAGGCAGGCTACCATTGTCCACACAAAAAGTATATATGGGAGAGAACAATTTCTCTAAAAATTTAATTTTTTTTTTTTTTTTGAGATGGTGTCTCACTCTGTTGCCTGGGCTAGAGTGCCGTGGCGTCAGCCTAGCTCACAGCAACCTCAAACTCCTGGGCTCAAGCGATCCTCCTGCCTCAGCCTCCCGAGTAGCTGGGACTACAGGCATGCGCCACCATGCCCAGCTAATTTTTTATATATATATTTTTAGTTGTCCAGCTAATTTCTTTCTATTTTTTTAGTAGAGACGGGGTCTCGCTCTTGCTCAGGCTAGTCTCCAACACCTGAGCTCAAACGATCTGCCCGTCTTGGCCTCCCAGAGTATTAGGATTACAGGCGTGAGCCACCATGCCCGGCCTGATTAAAATTTTTATTTATAAGGCAAAAGAGCTGAGTAGGAATACTTGGGAATGGTTCTTTCTCCCAATAGGTGAAATGGCCAATTGAATACCTTCTGCTGTTTTCAGAACTCTGTGTGCACGCGTGTACGTGTGCATGTGAGATGAGCAGCCATGTCTCTGAAGGTTACAATTATCTGACTCAGACAATACTTCTGACAACAGCAATGCACAGAGAGCCAAAGGGTGGAGGCCACCTCTCTGCAGGGCAGTCCTCCAGCCCTACCCACTGTCCCAACGTCCACCTGGAAATAGAGAGCCACAGAGTAAGGCAGTGAAGCATGACAGCTTCACAGTCAGGAATGGAACAACACAACAGGCACGGCTCCTGCTTGGGAGCATGTTATCCAAACTCAACAACTTTGGTGGAGAGGAGAGGATTGTGTATTTAACTGCAGTGCTGCAAACCAGTGCAGGTAAGAGCACTGCTTGTTACCAGCCCAGGATGAGAGACAACTTGTGCCAGAATGTAAATCAATTGTGCCGCTAAGCACAGTTAAAGCTCTGTTGACATTTTTTTTCATACTCAGACATTCTTTTTTTTTTCCCTCAGGTGAGAACTCAGAAAGTATATATCAGACATTCTTAATGAAGGAAGCAGTATGTTGATTTACATTTTAGCATGAGCTCCTTATCTTACTGTGTTCTCAGACTAGCACAGTGTGGGCCACATTTAGAGTAGCACTGCAAACTATGAGTATAAATGACAGTAAATTTTAGTAATACTGTGACCAAGAGAACTGGGAAAAAAAAATCTTGACAATCCAAACTCCATTAATCTCAGCTAACATGTAACTATTAATAATAACTATGATATCAGCTGATAAGGGCTTGAGATAGGATTCTTCCCAAGACTTTAAAGATTATAAACCTTCTCTTTCTCCTGAAGGAATGAATAAGCCTAAGCAGGACTTGGCACTCTAGTTTTGAAAGGTTGCTGTCCCTTTTTTTCCCCCCACAAATGGAGGTCTCGCTATGTTACCCAAGCTGGCCTTGAACTCCTAGGCTCAAGTGATCCTCCTGCCTCAGCTTCCTGAGTAGCTGGGACTATAGGCCAGCACACCTGGCTATTTATTTTAAATTATAAAAACTACAAGTATGCAACAAATGTTTGTTATCTAATTTGTGTATCAATTTTCAACTGGACTATAATCACATATACTTCAGTCTTTTATATTTTAAAAACTCTTCTTTATCTTAAACCCTTAAATAGCTTCTTGGTTTAGGATACCCTATAGACTATTTAAACATTCCTGATAAAAGTAAAACTCATGACTAAATTTAACATTCCAAATTGTCTGAAATGCTTCTTTTAACTTGAATTTATTTAAAAATTTCCAAATACAAACTTTATGGTTTTTTAATGACTCCACTCTGACAGCAACCTTAATCCCTCACTCATTAGAACACTAGAATTCTCAATCACTCCCACTGTGCTGCTTCCTATTGCCCTCTACAAATCTTGCCGGTTCCAGAAGCACATAAATACCTTGTGCCTTCAAAAGATTTAACAGCAGTAGCAGACTACTTTTCACACAGTTATTTGCATTTACGTGCATGAACCACACTTGGAAAACAGTCTCAAAACAAAATATAAAATAGCTGATTGCTGTTTTGTTCTTAAGTATGATCAGTGAATTCTCAAATGTATAAGAATGATGTCTCACCTCATTAATTGCCTCTCACAAGTAAAATACTATTCAAGATGAGCAGCTCCTTTTATGGTGAAATGGAGTTATGAGGGCTCAAAGAAAGAAAAGCCAAAGAAGCCTACTTCTTCTCTTAACATGTTCCTTTTAGTAATATCTTTAAAAATTCAATTATAAAATCTTATGTGCAGTTTGAAAGGAACCACTTGCTATATAAAATCAAATTTTACATTAACTGGTTGAGGTTGTGTCATTCGTAATTAATTTTGAAAAAGAAAAAAAAAATAACTTCTTTCATCTTGTAAATATGTCCTAAGCCACATACAAAAGATTTTCTAAAGAATTTTTTCCAATAAGTTTTTATATTTTTTTCAATGTATCTTTTAATTTACATAGACAATCACTTATCTTGGTGTACACCTTTCTGAGTTTTAACAAAAGCACTGAGCTGTGAAGCCATCACCATAATCAAGATACAGAACAATTTCATCATCACTCAAAGAAATGCCTTTAAGCCCTCACCTTACTCCTAACCCCTGGCAACCACCCTCAGTAAATTTTAATGTCCACACTTAGACTAGGTGTTTATTACAGTCATCTCTGGGACAAATCTAATAGCGAAGAGAAGACAATGCCATGAGCTCTACCTATAATCCTGCTCATATGTCCTTCCTGAACGTTCACTGGGGCAGGAAGCTTATAGGCTGTGCAAGAATATCACTGATCTATTAGAGAACTGCTCTTTTCCTTGTGGTTCCTTTTCTATAACAGATCAGCATTAAAAAAAATTAATAAATTGTATTCTTTCTGCTCCCATCCCACCTCCTTTTTGCTGTGAAATACTCCCTGGAGCTGAGCTCCCTGTGTACCAATGACCACATCACAGGCTTAATTATTAGCACAGATGGAGCCAATTAGTCTCTGTGTGATGTGCTGAAATGGAAAGGACAATGGAAGCACTGCGACCTTCCTCGCACTGGTAGAAATGGTCACAGCTGGGGCCCACTGACAACAGCTTGGGGCAACCACATCTTTACATTCTGCAGCTCATCTTCCACCTTTGCTCCATCTGCCAGAGGAGAACCATGATCTTCAGGCTCAGAACAGGCATATCTTATTAAAAATACACATATGTGTGTGTGAAGACATGGCATTTGTATTTCTTCAGTTGGAAGATTAGGGTTTTAACTGATATATGTAAGATAGGAAGAAATTTTCTTTAGAAAGTAACCAACATTCAAAAACATTTCTTTCCTTTCATGGTTCTTAACATCTTTAGAAATATTCCATTTTTAATAACATTTAAAACATAATGGGACTAGGAACACATTTTACTAATTAGTAAGATATTATAGTAGTAATATTAACATCTTCCATTGTTAGCACCTCAGAGTCCACAAAACACCCTCACACAGTTTCTAATTTAATTCAGTTTTTGCAACATGGATCCTGAGGAAACTACAAAAGTAAGTAAGAGTACTCTAAAGCTTTTAAGCTACAGACTTAAAAAAAAAGGGGCTGGGGAACAGAAGTAACGATAAAACAGAAAAATAATTACAACATGTCAAAAGAACTAGAAACATTATTAACTGGTCAAATTGATACCATTTCACCAAACCCAAATATGTGTTTATGATGCTGAAAGATGATAGTCACTCTTGGCCAGATTTTTGATATAAAATTCCAGTGCAGAAAAGCAGTTAAGTGTTACTTGAAGTGAAATGTGGCCTACAGTACTAATACAGCATTTTGAGTGTGGGTTACTGTTAATATGGGAAAATTTTCCTAAAGAAAATGGATTACTGAGCAAGGTCTAGACTCTAGATGTTGACAAACATGTATTTAAGGACAGTATTTTAATTCAGGGAAAAAGCAAGACGAGAGGCATCAAAAATGAGTGCTGAGAGCCCAGAGCAGTGGCTCACACCTGTAACCCCAGCCACTTGGGAGTCTGAGGCAGGAGGATTGCTGGAGGCCAGAAGTTAGAGACCAGCCTGGGCAACATAGTGAGACCTTGTCTTAAAAAAAAAAAAAAAAAAAAAGATACTGAAAAAGCTCTCCCTAGAATGGACGTGTGATTTATCTTCTTTGTATCATCAGCAGAGACTAGAAACTTAGAAGCAGTATATTAAACTAAAATAAAACAAGTTATGTGAAAGCACAGAAGGATACCTTAAAGAATGGGTTCTTTAACAACAGTTACTGTGGCAGCTTTATAATTCTGGCAGAAGAAATAAACTGTAAATGTGGCAGACGTAAAGAATTGGGACCTAACCAACAGGACTACAAAAATGGAAAAAGCAAAGTGGATTTGAGAACAATGGAGAAGAGGACCTGGGGCAGACCCCAGCTGGTCTTTGGGCTGATGTAGAAAGAACAGAGAAATCTGGAGGGTGATAAGACCAGAGACAGAAGAGGGCAGAAGCAGAGGGGACATGGGGTAAAGAATAGCCTGTTGTCTACACACGGAGGGACCGTTTCACCACCGTCCCCCCTCTTAACCCTACACGGAGGCTGCTCCCTAGTAAGGAGAGTATTAGAGTTCAATCTCATAATGGAAAGAAATGGTAAATTCAATTTGCAATGTATTCATTTTTACAGATCATTGGAATGGCCAAGTAGAGTTGATGTTAGTGAAAGAAAATGAATATTGCAATCATATCTTTGAAAGTGTTAGAGACCATTTTGGAATAAAATGTAAATGGGCTATAACATTTTCATCATGAGCTCAGAGCCCTCTATCAGTTTCCCCAACTATCATCCCTCATCCCCCAATTCACACTCTCCACTCTAAGAAAACCCACAGTCTCTGACCTCACCCCTCCTGCTCCCTCCTGCTTCTGGAGCTGCCCCCACATCCCACTCTTCTTTCAAGGGGTCCTCTGCCAACAGAGCCTCCTCAAATGTATTCCCACTGAATTTGAGACCCCTCAACACGCCACCCGATAATACAAACAGTGGAAGTTTCTTACGTGCTTCAAGTCTACTTTCAATTTTCTTGAGCAAAACTTGCTTTCCACCCTAAGGGGAAAAAATTGAAACCAAAAATGCTTTCTTATCTCCCCATTCCCCAAAGGAATGAAATAGATAGAAAATCAGAGAAAGGGGACAAATTTGACTTCAATTGGTTCAGGCCTCGGAAAGGCAAGTCCACTGTCATGTAAGAACAAGGGTAGCAGCAAGTGCAAGAGGAAGTGATGCACTTAGCAGGTCTGTGGTTCAGGGTGGAGAGCACAGGTCTGGGTGCAACAGGAGATAGCAGAGGGAGCAGGTAATTGACAGAAGGCCTTGAAGCACAGCCTGAGAGGAGACCAGACAAATAGTCCTCAAAGATGAATAACCCAAATCATTTCATCTGTGTGTGGATATCTGGAGTATTTATATTTGAATACAGATACACATGATGTTCTGTGAATTCACTTTAAAGAAAATAATGCTGCCAGACTTTGAAGTTTGAAGTTATGGCTCAAGAGTGTAGAAAAGCTGTTGAATTTTCTAATTCTTACCTCCTACACAATTCTTTTCTGAAAACAACTCTACTCTGAATGTAAAATGACCTCTTTTAGAGGTATGAGACCTGCCCTTTCCTAAACCTTCTAGGACAAGAAACAGTTTAGGTTAACCGCTGTACGATCTTTAAAAAAGCAAAATAATTGGTAAAAATTAGATGTTAATAAAGTCATATTTAACTGATCATATGTTAACCAGCAATTTCAAAGGCACTGGATTTTTCAACAAAACAAGTATTTCCCACTAATTGACAAATTTAAATCTCTAATTCAGTACTCCCCAAGGACAGAAGCAGCCCCTTTAGATGACACAATTGAGACCAGTAATTCTTCAGTTAATCAAAAAACTTAGAGAAAATTAAGAATCCTATAAAATGCTATCTTTACTGTTTTGTTTTAGCAAACGTTTAAATGTAAGTATTAATACATTGATTTGCAAATATTTGCTATAGGGCCAAGGCCTTTCCTTTGAGTAGGATCCCGTGACAGAGTCTCACTGTCTGCCATGTCTAAATAACACCCGTAAGACAAGGTCTAAGATTCCCAGGTTTGTTTTCTTTAAAGAAGAGTGAAAACTTAAAGACACTTGTGAAGTAATGTGAAAACAGAATCTGGAAGCTGTCCATACTTTGATGATTTTCCCCCAATCTTTTATAATTGCCTCATCTTTATCCAATCTGATAGCAATTTGTCATTATGGAGTCTTTCCAAAGGTTTTCACAGAAATGATGGCTCTCTATTTTAGCACACACTTTTCATCAGTTTTCATTTCATTTAATTAAATTATGCCAATTACAGTAACAAGAATACCACATATAAACAGATTTGGGGACAAAATACCTCTTGGTGAGCAGTTAATTCAGTGACATCTTCCCCATTGCCCCCAACCACCCCCACCCAGCAGGCTGGGAGAACGTGCACTAGTCAGGGCGCTGTCAGAAGAGAATGGGGAGAGCTGGGCCATCTAGGGAAGGTGGTTGGAAAACACACCTACTATTGCACTGGAATTTATCTCTTGGACAGTTCTGCCTGTGAGCATTTCTAAAGTCAGGGCTATATCTTAGTAATGTCTCACTTATTTTAAGCACACATTAAATATGTATTCAGTGAAAGAATTTATGCCTTGGCTTTCTTTAATTATTCCCACACCCTTAGGAGAACACAGAGCAATATTTAATTTGGATAAAAACTAAAGAGGAGGCACAGCCCATAGGAATACTAGTAAATTACCGAGATTATCAGAGAAATAAAGGAAACACAAGGAAGAGGAAAAAAAACTCAGCTCCAAAAACCCAGCTCCATAATTCCACTTAAAAGTATCCTAATCCAAAAGTCAAAAACCAACCCAACACATGCTCAACAATGGGAAGTGGTGACCAGATGAATAATTTGGTTGTTTGTAGGTTCCTTCCTAGGTTAAGTGTTTAAATTGAATTCTCAGAGTTGAATCAAACCTTTAAATTAGGTGAAGAGATTTCCATGAGAACAGATTTATTTTCAGAAACAACAATGATAATAACAGCTAATAAATATTGAGTATTTAATCTTGCCAGGCACTGTAGTAAACACAGTGCATGTATTTATTCATTTAATCCTCCTAAGAACTGTAGAAGTAGATACAGCACTCATTTAAAGACACAAAGCTAGTCAATAGTGTAGCCAGGATTTGAACCCAGAGCCAATATTCTTAACCACTGTACCATACTGCCTAATATAGTTCACCTTTTCTTATAATAATATAATTTTAATATTTTGCCTAAGAGTTTTTAGTATACTTCTCAAAGGTACAGTATTGAATTCTTCAATTATAAATTTGAAACCAATTCTTGAATAATTGCCACTAACTATATGTTCACTGAAAAAAAAACCTGTAAGTGTATGACTCATTCATTTATTAATAACCATTTAACAAGCAGTTCTTTAATCACTTAAAAACCAACAGTTAAAGTAATTCAATGAACACTTCCCAGTGGCTGAATCTTCATTGTGTGCCACCTTGCCCCTGCTCTCAGGAAGCTCAATCTGGGAAAGCAGACATGTGATTGCCATACAGTTTTAGTAATTACTAACAGTGACTTTCGCCAAGGGCCCTGGGATGTGTCAGGCTGAAAAGGGAACCAAGGAAGATGATGGGAAAGGAGACTGTCAAGAATCTGACATTCAACTAGGGCATTTCTTTTGTAAGCCATGTGAGGGTCACAGCAGAGAAGAAATAGAATCAGAATTTCACCTAGGAATAACCACTCCAGCAGTAGAGAGCATGGGGCAAAGGAAGGAAAGCAAGAAAGCCAGAAGGCTTGTGAGGCTAGGTGTAAAAGGCTAGGTGAGAGCCACTGAATCGTATGCTTTAAATGAGTGGTATGTGAATTATACTCAATGTGGCTATTTAAAAAAAGAAGTCTAGATGAGAAATGGTGAGAACGTGAACTTAGACCATGCAGATGGTGACAGGGGAGAGCCGAAACAAATATACGGAAGTCAGGATCAGCAGGACATGGTGATGGATGGGTGGGAGGGAGGAAGGGCTGGGCTCAGGTGTGGGAGCAAGATCAAGGGAGAGAGGAAAACAAAGTCTTGTCATGGATGAAGAAGGCACGTAAGAGAGGGAGATTAGCATATAAGCAGCAAACTGTAACACAGACAAAACCAATTCAATATTATGATGGAGAGTAAGGCCAGTGGAAATCCATCTGAGCCAATGTAGACATATGAGCTAAAATGACAAAAGATCAATGCATTAACAATGGTAGTTATTAACTGTTATCAATTTTCCACTTTCTTCTCTGGGTCAAACATAGTGTCTGACATCTATTGTGTACATTACCAATGTCCCCATTTTACATCTGAGGAAACAGAGGTTCACAGAAATTAAGAGGAAAAGCTGAGATTCAAATTCAGCTACCACCTGACTTTGCCACCCCAAGCTATTTCCATGCTGTGACACTGCCTGCTTAACAAATAATGATGATGATAATAAAAGAGATAACAAAAGCTTCATTCTGCGCTTGTTGAGCTGGTTAGAATTGCAGTTCACATCCCCTGTGCCTTGACCAGGTGCTCAGCTCTGTGTTTGGCATTTCACATATACAATCTCATCTATACCTCACCTTGTAAGAGTATTAATAGTAACAAGACCCGCAATTTATTAGGCACCTGCTCAATGACACTTGTGATTAGGGTTATACATGAGTCATTTCTACTCTTCAGAGCATCCATGCAAGAGAGACTGCACTGGCCTCAATCTGCAGTCAAGGAAATGGGCTCACAGTACAAGGTGATGCACTAAGAGACGGTGCAGGGATACAATCCACACTGGTGCAGCTTCAAATATATATGCAAATATTAATATAAATATCTCTCTCTTCACTCCCTCTCTCCATCCCCCCTTTCTCTTGGTTTGAAGAAAGAAAGGGAAAAAGAATGAGATAGAACGGGGAGGGAGGGAGAAAACACATGCAATAAAATGTTCAAAATTTGTGAATCCTGATAAAGAATATATAGGAACTATTTTTATTATGCTTGTAATTTTTCTTTAAGTTTGAAACTAGAAAAATAAATCCTGTGAGTGAGGGAGGACACAAAAGAAGCCTGAGGACTCAGTCTGTTCTCAGAGGATACCCTGGCAGGACAAACAGATGAGAATCAATTCTGTTTCTAGCCAGCTGTGAGGGGAGGGGTGCAGAATCACATGATAACTTTTTTCAAAAAGAAACAATTAAAGGATATTTTAAAAACTACCAATTAAACATGCATAGTACAGACAGGCTTGGCAGTCACCAGGCTCTAAAGATTAGAAATGCAGTCTATTATAACTTCTGGGGTGAGTACTTAAGTCATTTTCACCTGAGAAAAAGAAGAGATTTTTAGTAGGTAAACTGTTAGCATTCAATATATCTGACTGGTGCATCTTGTCAAGTTTAGGATTAAAAGAAAACTGTGAATCCATTTAATATTTAAAATGAAATATTGTCTAATTTTGATATTTGGAGGATCATTTCTATTTTTAGATAGATCATTTCTATTTTTTAGGAATTGGAGATTTTTATTTAATTCCGCATGTAGTGATCCTTTGCTTGAAATTACATCAAAGAAGTGAACTAAATTTGTCTCAAAAGTGAGCGTGAGGCCGGACGCGGTGGCTCACGCCTGTAATCCTAGCTCTCTGGGAGGCCGAGGCGGGCGGATTGTTTGAGCTCAGGAGTTCGAGACCAGCCTGAGCAAGAGCGAGACCCCGTCTCTACTAAAATTAGAAAGAAATTAATTGGACAACTAAAAATATATAGAAAAAATTAGCCGGGCATGGTGGCACATGCCTGTAGTCCCAGCTACTCGGGAGGCTGAGGCAGAAGGATCGCTTGAGCCCAGGAGTTTGAGGTTGCTGTGAGCTAGGCTGACACCACGGCACTCACTCTAGCCCGGCAACACAGTGAGACTCTGTCTCAAAAAAAAAAAAAAAAAGTGAGCGTAATTACTTAATGGAAATTATTTTGATATTGATCTAATATTGTGGGCTGAACTTTATAACACTGCCAATATTTGACTATTTTTAACCCACAAAAATGGCATTTTCATGTTTTCATTTTATACATTGATAGGCTATTCTCTTGTTCAATCCACATAAATTTATTTCACAAATAAAAAGTATCTAAGTGTCATCATTTTTAAAGGCAACACTAGATGGCAGTAAATACACAAAAGTTGTGACATGACACTGAGCTCTCAGTATACAGTAATGATCATTTTCCCCTTTGCTCAACTTCGTGCTGCACTAAAAAAGTTTTTAAGAAAAACTGAAGAATCAAAACCTAAGTAAAAAATTAAAGTTAACTGGCTTTGGAAATGTGAGCCAGAAAAGCTACTGAAACTATCAATTAATCCAATTTTGAATCATGAGAACACTTAAACTCAATATCAACTTCATTAAATTTTCTAAGTCGTGTTTGTTTTGTTAAAAAACCCTAAACACATAAATTTATTTAGATATTAATTTGGAGAAAAAATTTAATACCTTAAATTGTTTTTTTATCAAGATGTTAAAAATTTATACAAGAATTTACTTTATATAGTTTATTTATTATGGTTTTTTTAAGTTAGTGAAATTTCTACTCTTTTAGGGGCCATGAATAAATATATGAAAGTACAGCATGCTGTTAATGTAATATGCAACTAGTGAAACATTTTTTTAAATCAATAAACAGTGTCTAGATTCCAAGAAAAAAATAAGGAATAAAATATAATTTTACTTTAAAATTAATTTTAAGATTTTACTTCCTTGTATGAAGAGTAATTTTCATATCAAAGAGAAAAATCTTATAAACAGAAACATGTTAATTTGACCCACCAATAGTTTTAATGACTTTTCTGTAACGTTCTTTTTTCCCAGCTTCACTAAGGTATAATTTACAAATAAAAACTGTATATATTTAAGGAATACAATGTGATATACATACACATTGTGCAATAATTACCACAATTGAGCTAATTAACATATCTATCACCTCACATTGTGACCTTGTAACATTCTGAATTAGAATTTTGGCATGATTTTATAATACAAACTTATATGGTAATAAACCAAAAACTTGTATTTTCTAATTTATTTGTAAATGTTACACTTTGTAGATTCATTACAAGACCAATTATTATGAAATTCAGCTGAGGTCCTTGAAACATTAGAATAATGTTTAACTTACTAATTTTTTGGTTATTTCTGACACTTTCTCTGAGCTTGGCTTTGTCCTGACACACAAAATTCTCAATTTAGAAACCAAAGCTAGGGAAAGTCAATAAAATAGAAACAAACAAATCTCCAAATACATACTGTGGCAGAAAGAGGATCAATTTGTGCCAATATAATCCAACTTCTGATGAACGGTTAACATTTTAAAATATCATACAATAAATAGGTGTAGCTTACTGCAAGCGCACTAAAATAAATACACAATGAATAGTCAAAACAATCAGAACAAAGCTGGGGGTCTCACACTTCCTGATTTCAAAACTTGCTATAAAGCTGTGGTAATCAAAATAGTGTGGTACTGGCATAAAGACAGACATACAGACCAAAGGAATAGAATAAAGAGCCCAAAAATAAACCCTCACAAATACGGTAAATGATTTTTGATGAGGGTGCCAACAAGCATTCATTGGGAAAAGTACAATCTATTCAACAAATGGTGCTGGGAAAACTGGACATCCACATAAAAAAAATCAAGTTGGACCCCTACCTTATATCACATACAAAAATTAACTCGAATTGGATCAAAGATCTAAAACTATAAAATTCTTCAAAGACTGGCTATTGTGAATGTGCTGTAAAAATCTTCATGATACTGGGTTAGGCAATAATTTCTTGGATATGAAACAAAAAGCACAAAAGAAAAGAAAAAATAGGTAAGTTAGACTTCATTAAAATTTAAAACTTCCGTGAATCAAAGGATACTATCAACAGAGCGAAAGGCAACCCATGGAATGGGAAAAAATATTTGGCAATCATGTATCTAATAAGGGATTAATATCTAGAATATACAAAGTCCTACAACTCAACAACAAAAAATCCAAACAGCCAGATTAAAAATGGGCAAAGGACTTAATAGACATTTCTTTTTTTTTTCCCCTCCCAACCTTGAGTAGACATTTCTCTAAAGAAGATACATAAAAGGCCAATGACCTCATGAAAAGATGCTCAACACCACTAGTGATTAGGGAAATGCAAATCAAAACCACAATGAAATATCATCTCACACCCATTAGAATGGCTATTATCAAAAAAACAGAAAATAACAAGTGTTGACAAGAATGTGGAAAAACTGGAATCCTGTGCATTGTGGGTAGGAATGTAAAATGGTATAGCTGCTGTGAAAAATGGTATGGTAAGTCCTCAAAAAATTAAACATAAAATTACCATATAATCCAGCAATGCCACTTCTGGATATATACTCAAAAGAAGTGAAATCAGGGACTTAAACAGATATTTATACTTACAGTTATACCAGCATTAGTCACAATAGACAAAAAGTAGAAGCAATCTCAGTGTCCACTGAAGGATGAATGGATAAAGAAAATGTGGTATACAGATACAATGGATTATCATTCAGTCTTAAAAAGGAAGAGAATGTTGACACATATTACAATATGGATGAACCTTGAGGATATTATGGTAAGTTAAATAAGCCAGACACAACAGGACAAATACTGCACAATTCTCCTTATATGTGGTTCCTGGAATAGTCAAATTCATAGGCAGAAAGTGGAATGGTCATTGCTAGGGGGTAGTTGGGAGGGGAATGCAGAGTTAGTGTTTAATGGGTATGGAATTGCAGTTCAGGAAGATGAAAAGCTTCTGAAGATGAATGGTGGAGATGTTGCACAACAATGTAAATGTACTTAATGCTACAGATTTGTGCACTTAAAAATGGTTAAAATTATAATTTTATGTTATGTAAATTTAACCACAATTTGAAAAATGTACGTGAAACAGCATTACACATCTAGTTACAATCTCCTCACATCCCTTACCCTTTGACTTTCTCTGGGTGATCTCCATCTTAGTAAATATTGATAACATCATAGTTATCTCCCCGTTTACAAAAACAACAAATACACAACAAAATAATCACTCTTCTAAGAATTTGGCCTTGGTAATCAAAGTAAATACTTCTTCTTTAGAGGTGTAAGCCTAGAGGTATTTAACAGAATAGCTTAAAACCTGGCTGGAATTTTTGCCTCTGTGGATTAAATTTAGGCTAAAAAAATACCTTTCTTTTATGTTATGATCAACTCTAAATTAGCTCATGGCTGTACTTTTGTCTCCTACCCTTCAGATCGCCTGGTACATCTAACTTACATCCGAAGAGCAGATTACAATGGGGTCAGAATTCAGATGGCAAGTCTCCACCAGCATGAAAAATAACTGCCTTTCAACTGCTCCAGGAAATCAGGATTAAGCTACATCCAGCCCCTTCCCAAAACATGCTACAGAGGCCGACATCACCAAAGGAACACAGCATCAGCAAAGAGTCTGCTACCTTTGGAAAAAATTAATGAGTATCTGCTTCTCAAACCTTAATACAGGCCATTCATTTGGCATATCATTTATACTGCCTAGTTACCTCTCTAGTGGATGTATTTAACTATATATGTGTACATGTGGGCATATGTGTGTAAAATATGCACATCTTCTCAACTACATTAAAAAGCAGAGTTCTTGAGGACAAAAGTGAAAAACAGCTATGATGTCTCCTTTTAGCACCAGATGCAGTATTATATACATAGCAGGTCTCAATATTGAGTGCAATTTAATAAAGGAATGAAAAGAATGAGCACTTGCCACCTTATGCCCTATAAGCAGAACTTAGAAGTGTTACAAACCAACAATTATAGTCATATAATACTGAGTATAAATACATCAAAAAGGAAAAATACCCATTTTCCTCTTTAAAGAAAGACTGAAATGCCTATTTTCTTTTTAAATAGCTTAGTCTCTTAATTCAACATTCATCTAAACACTAAACTGCACACCTACCATGTTTCAGTCACTATTCTAAGGGAATAGTCTTACTATATTTACTGAGATAGAAAAGTAGACATTGTCCTGTCCTCTTGAAGCTGACAGTGTATAGGGGAGACAGATGTTAAAGACATAAACCCACAAGCAAGTATAATGCATGGCTTGTAAACAAGATAAATGCCATGAAGGAAAAGATTACAAGTCTTCATGAGAGACTAACAGAAAAGACCTAGTTGAGACAGAGGGATCAAAAAGGCCTGGGAGTTCAGTGATATCTGAGCTGAGACCTAAGGAATAAAGGTGTGTTAGCCAGGCACAAAAAGAGGACCTTGTGTGCGCAGAGGTCCCAAGCTGGGGAGAAAAAAAGTTAACAAACAAGAAAACAAGGATATTCATTCTGGAAAGATGGAGTAGAAGTACTTTAAACTATCATTAATGTTAAGTACAACTAAAAACCATGGGCATTATACATAAAATAAATATAAGAAGACTCTGAAAGGTAGAAAGAGGAAGGCAGTCTATCTAGGGATCCCAGAACCCAAAGAACAACATGAGACTGAGTTTCCTGGGTTTTTCTTTGCTTCATATATCCCAGATTGAGTGCCAAGGAAGCTGGCAACTCAGAAATGCAAATGGACACAGATTTTTAAAAAGCCCCAAGTCAAGGTTTCTCTCTCTTACCAAAGGACCAGGAAAGGGGGCATCTAGCAAGACAGAAACTTTTAGACAATAATCATTCTACTGCAATAACCATTCTAGTCCAGCCAAACAATAGGAAACACTGGGGCCCCATCTCCCATTCACGTCAGGAAATGCCTAGAAGAGAGCCTTATACCTTTGCTGGGCTATAAAAAGGGGCCTAACCCCACCAGAGAAGGAAGCTGAGTAGGGAGCCCCACCTTCCCTCACCATTAAATGGTAATAATCATACACCATCAACTAGTCAGTAAAGTCTACATACAGAACCTTCACTTCCACCCCCACCTGCAGTAACAAGGTTCCCTTTCCATTCCCCACTGCGGTAGTATCACAGGAAGTGTGGTGAAGAGTTGGGTCTTTCACCACTGTGCGACAGCAATGAGGACATCCTCCACTGTGGTGTCAATGAGGCCATATGGGAAACAGTGCTGAGGTAAGTGGACCCTTTCCAGCAAAAGAGCTATCAGTGGACATGTAGTGAGGAGCCAGAACTCTAAGCCAGTGTAACATGGATCCCCCACCTTGGGTGTCAAGAGAATCCAAGTGGAGAACCTAGACTTCCACCATCAACTGGCAGTAACAAGATGACACCCCCACCCCTGCTGAAGTTGTGTCAGAGGAGGCCTGCTAAAAAATAAGATTTAAATCTTATCCAGATCCAGAGTCTCATAAAATAATACCCAACATGTCTAGTGTCAATCAAAAATCACTCATCATAATAAGAACCAAGAAATCTCAATTTGACTGAGAAAATACAAACAATAGACAGCAGCACTGAAATAAATTAGGTATTGAAATTACCTGACAAGGATTTTTAAAGTAGCTATGGTATAAACTAAAGGTTTGTGTCTCCCCAAAATGCATACATATGTTAAAGCCCCTACTCCCAATGTGATGGTAGAGCCTTTGGAAGGTAATTAGGTTTAGATGAGGTCATGAAGGTAGAGCTCCCACGATGGGGATTAGTATCTTTATATTAATAAGACGAGACACAAGAGCTTCTGCTCTTGGCCATGTGAATATACAGTGAGAAGGTAGACATCTGCAAGCGAGGAAGAGGTTCCTCACCAAGAACCAAATCTGCCAGCACCTTGATCTTGGACTTCTCAGATTCCAGAACCATGAGAAATAAATGTCTCTTATTTAAGTCACCCAGTCTATGGTACTCTGTCATAGCAGCATGAGCTAAGACAAGCCATCATAAAAATGCTTCAACAATCAATTACAAATCCTCTTGAAACAAATGGAAAAACAGAAAATCTCAGAAAGGAAACAGAAGTTATAAAAAAGAACCAAATGAAAATTATAGCACTGAAAAATGCAATAACAAATTTTTTTAAAAACTCAGTAGATGGGCTCAATAGTAGACCATGACATGACAGAGGACAGAATCAGTGAACTTGAAGATACATCAATAGAATTCACTTAATCTGAACAAAAGAAATAAAACGGACTAGAAAAAATTGAAAAGAGCCTTCGGGACCTGTGAGAAAATACAAAGACCCAACATTCATATCAGAATTCTAGGAGAAGGAGGATAGTGAGGCTAAAAGAGTATTTGAAGAAATAATAGCTGAAAAGATCCCAAATTTGGTGAAAGACACAAACCCACATATCTAATAAGCTGAGAAAGCCCCAAAAAGAATAAACCCAAATAAATCCACATCAAGACCCACCATGATGAAACTTTCAAAAACTAAAGATATAGAAAAAAATCTTGAAAACACCCAGAGGAAAATGGACACCTTACCTATAGGTTAACACCAATTTGAGTGACAGCAGATTTCTCCTCTAAAACCACAGAGACTAAAGTATCAAAATATTTTTCAAGTGCTAAAAGAAAAGAACTGTTATCCATGAATTCTATATCCAGAAAAACTATCCTTCAAGAATGAAAGAGAAAAAAAAAAAATTCTAAGCTGAAGAAAAAGTAAGAGAATTTGTTGCTAGCAGACTTACCCTTACAGATTGGCTAATATAAGTTCTTCAAACAGAAAGGAAATTATATTAGTTTCCTAGGGCTACCAGAACATAAAACTGGATGGCTTAAAACAAGAGAAATGTATTGTCTCATAGTCTGGAGGCTAAAAGCCCAAAATCACGGTGTTGGCAGGGCCATGATCCCCCTGAAACCTGCAGGGGAGCCTTCCTTGGTGTTTCTTAGCTTCTGGTCTTTGCCAGCAATCCTTGGTGTTCCATAGCTTGCAGCTGCAGTACATCAATCTCTGCTTCCCTCATCACATGGTGTTCTCTCCTCATGTTTCTGTGTGTCTCTTCTTTTCTTATAAGGACACCACTCATACTGGAATAAGGGCCCATCCTGTTCCAGTATGATCTCATCTTAACTAATTACATCTGCAACAACCCCATTTCCAAAGAAGGTCACATTCTCAGATACTGGTGGTTTGGACTTTAAGATGTTTTTTGGGGAGATATAATTCAACCCATATAAAAAATTACCAAAAAAAAGTTTACATACTGTATAATTCTTTCTATATAACATTCTTGAAATGACAAAATTAGAGATGGAGAACACATTTGTGGTTGCCAGGAGTTAGGAATGGTGGGGAGAGGAAAAAGGTGTGACTATAAAAGGATAGTAGTAGGAAGATCTTTGTGGTGATGAAGATTTATCTTAATTGTTGTGGTAGTTACATGAATCTATACACGGGATAAAATGACAAATAACTACATACACATTGTGCCAATGTCAATTTCTTTGGTTTTGATATTATACTATAGTTCCTTAAGATGTAACCATTGAGCAAACTGGGTGAGAGGTACATGGAACCTATTATCTTTCCAATTTCCTGTGAACTGTAATTATTCCAAAATAAAAAGTTAAATAATAAGAAAGTAAAAATTAAGTGACAATTACAGGCTAACAATTTAAATTTTCTGTAGATAACCCAAAGTTTTTCCTCATAAAGATTTTTTAATAGAGATTTCTGTACTCTAAGCAACTAGTTTACATGATGACAGTAAAACAGTTGTTCTACTATGTGAAGAGACAAAAAAAAGTAAGAACCTAGAGGGCAACAATCAAGTGCCCCTAGAACTTGCACAGTAAGTGAACCCATGAGGATTAGACTAGCAAAATTAGCCTGTGACACACGAGTCTGCACAACAGTATTGTAGGCCAGTAAATCTCCCAAATTAAGTCAGAAGAACCAGGCCCTGGATCTTATTAAGATAACACTAAATAAAAAAGAAAGCAGTAGGCTAACAATGGTAATATACAGGAAGAAAAACTGAGCCAGCCAGAAATCTAGAGACAGTGAAGGCAAAAATCAAGAAGCCGGCAGTACCGAACTCATCCAGCATTGCTCAGAAGCTGGCAACAGACACCAAGATCTGGCTCATTTCAGAGCTCTGCTCTTTGCGGGGGTCCAGATGGTTTACAGGTTTTCTGTTTCTCTCAGAACTATTACAACTCCCCTTATTCTTGTTGTACATTTACCAAGAAATCTTCTAATAACCAATTCCATCTTTACTTTAACACTGTCTGTTATGGTATTGGAAAAGTATCTTCTTAGTGTGAATTAACTACCTGACATTCTGGTCAGTCCCTCATGAGTATCAGTTTTTATATTTAAGTCAGTCCCTAAAGCCGAATTAACTCTGGGTATACTAAGACAAGTTTCTATAATAGATTTGTACAGTTAAGGACCATATCCTAAATCAAGAAGGCACACTTTGAGCCTAGCCAGTTGGCCTCTCTCTAAGGTACCTCTATCTTGTTCTCTCACTTTACATGTAATAAATGAGCCTTGCAAATAGCTCTCCAAAATCCTATTCAACTCACAGAATTCAAAACAGACCTACTTTTATCTGCCAGGGCCATTCTCCTTCCCCTCCTACTCACTGCTATCTAAAATCATTCTCCAAAATGCATATTCTACATATAGCATCTATCATAAACACAGATTCCTATCAAATACGATGAAAGAGCAAAACGAGCAAAGCAGAATATATTTCTTTATCCAACACTGGAAATTGCAAGTTCATGATTTCATTTCTGCTGGTCAGCCCTGAGTCCTAAAGCCTTAGGTATATGAAACACCACTCTACGATCCTGCTAAATTCTGCTTTAATAAAGTTCCACAACTGTGCTATTTTGAAAATATCTAAAAGTGAAAGGTGATCGCAATATTCTTGACAACGATAACCATAAGCAACAACAAAAAAAATTCCTACGAATTCGTCCATTTACATTTGGTTACTGCTTAATTTTCAAGACGTTACAGGAATCCATATTCTGAAACGTGATAAATGGAAAACCTAAAAAGGGCACAGCTAGCTTACTTGTACTTTGTATGTGAAATTATATGTTTTCCTATAAATTACATTTTGGAGTTTGACAGTGTTCTACAATGAATTCCACATCTGTAGCAAATGAAATTTAAATCATTATCAAAAGCATTTCTTAGGATTTATTTGCTTAAGAAAGTAGAAGTGTCATTTCCCTAGAATAGACTAAAAATACAAATTAAATTTATAGAATTCTATTTCAAATAGGATTTAACTACTTAACACTGAATAGGCCAGCACAAAGGCTGGAAAAGTCACTTCTTGTTTGCATCATGGTGACTGATTTTCATACCTGGGCAAGAAAGCACAGCCTAAATGCTCATACCTTCTATTACTTATTTCTTACAAGTGCAAGTTGCTAAATTGTCAGTCATGGACAGCCGGGGACAGTACTGCTTTAGAATAACAGAGGCATCTGATGTGGATGCTACTTAAAATAGTTTAAATTTTCACTTACCTCCACTGCTACTACAATCAAAATGAGGTCTGTTTTTGACTCTGGAAAGACTGCATTCACTTGAGGTGACATTCCAATCAGAGCACAGTTTGTGACCACAGATATAACACTCATTGTTTCAAAAGCCAACTAAAAGAAAAAAGAATATGAAATTTAAAACTGCAATGAATGTTTCTACATTTCCTCACCTTTTTCGTATTATCTAAAAATCAAGGAAAAAGTCTTACCCTAGTTCTAAACATTCCAAGTATATTTTAAACTTTTTTCTCTGTCATGCTATGATTTTCTTTAGCTGAAAAAAGCCATACTGTTAGAAAGTATTTTAGATACTTTTGGCTTGAATATCCCAAAGCAGTATGTTCTACCTTCCTAATTGGAGGCAGCCAGGGACTGAATTTGGAATACTGTTAAAGTTACTCTACTCATATTCTAATGGAAATCTAAAGTAGGGCTGCCACAGAAAATGTTTCATGTTCAAAAACATGTAAAGTTTCAAAAAGAATTGATGTCATGCAGCCGTCCTTTTACTCTGACAGATCACACACCAGATCTCGTTCGCTAAAACTAGCTTTATAACCAAGGCACCAGTTATAAACAGTGATTCCTTCCTAGCAGCATTTACCAAATCACCTGTAGAACTACAGAAGCTAGGCCCCACTAAGACCTACTAAACAGACTCTGATCCAGGATCCTGTGAAGGAGACTTTGGTGCATACTACTGAGGATGGATGTAGAAATGTTGTGACCATTGCTTTTTTTGTTTTAAATATAAAGTACTTGATGATCACTACTTGATAACTTAACCACTAATTCCAAGAAACACAATTACTATTAGAAACATAAATTTTAAGAGAAGTGAAACAAAAGATGATTGAATCCAAACTTAATTCATGTATCTCCTCCCATGGAAAATTTCTGCCATCTTATAATTTAGAAATCCTTTGTGTCATCTGATGATTTTCCCATAGTTTTCTTCACAACAAACCTACTCGAGACTTTCTTTACCTTCTCTCTATATAGCTTAAAATTTCTATTTACTTGCTTTTGATACATTCATATAGTTTAAAAATCAAAAGTTCTAAGTATATAGTAAAGAAGGAATCTCTTTGTTCCTTTGTCCCCTTTTCTCCCACTTCCCAGCTACTGCTCCTAAAAAATAACCACTATTGCTAATTTCTTATGTACCTTTCCAGACACTTTGTATGCAAACGAATGTATACACTCTTTCTTACTCCCTTTTCAAGATAATACACACGGTCAGGCCCCTTGCTTTTGTCATTTAAAGTGTCTTGAAGGACTTTCTGTGTCAGTAGTAAAGGAGTTCCCCCATTCTTTGTCACAACTGCTTAAGTATTTTATTGCATGGATGTACCAGGATTCACTTAACCATTTTCTTTATTGGTGAGCATTTAGCTGCTATGACAAACAATGCTACAATTAGTAACCTAATATGTACATCGTTTAATAAGAGTAGAAGTAGGCTAAATTCCTAAAAGTGAAATGGCTAAATTAAGGGGGACATGCATTTGTAATCCGATAGATAACCAAGCTGCACTCCACAGGGTTGATCAGTTCACACTTCCACCAGCAACATATTAGAGTGCCTGGCTTCCTGATCTTGCAATTTGTTTGTAACTAAACTTTCAGGGTTGGTTTGTTTTTTATTTTAATCACCTATATTGAGTTATAATTTACATACAATAAACTGAATTCATTTAAGGTACACACTTTATTAGGTTTTGATAGGTATATTCACCTGTAAAACCACCACCACACATAAGATGCAGAACATTTCCATTTCCCCCAAAAGATTCCTCAGGCCCCTTTGCAATCCATCCCTCTCTTTACAACTGGTCCTAAGCAAACACCAATCTGCTTTTTGTCAATACAGATTAGTTTGCATTTTCCAGAATTTGATATAACTGGAATCATACAGTATATATTCTTTTGTGTCTGCTTTTTTCACTTGGCATAATGATTTAGATATTGATCTGTGTTGTATGTATTCATTCCTTTTTTACTGTTGAGTAGTGTTCCATTTTATGAATATATCAGAATTTTTCTTATCCATTTATCTATTGACACCAAATTGGGTCGATCCAGTTTGGGACTATTGTGAATAAAGTTGCTATGAACACTCCTGTGCAGGCTTTGTATGGAAATATCCTTTCATTTCTCCTGGCATTCTGTCTTCCCATTAGACCTCCACTGATACTTCCTTCGCTGGGAGAGGTACAAGTGCCTCATATGTGTTCCCATGTGGCCTCCACTGCGCAAGGTGCTGGTGAAAGTCCTTACATCCCACTAGAGTTCTTCTGAGACTGCCCCAGCAGGGACTAGAAAGAAAGCCTATTACTTCAGATAATAAGCAGAAGTCTAGGCTCCCTAGGTGGCCTCCACTGACACTGCAGCAAGGAGCATCTCGTTACTAGTTACTACCTGTTCAGATGAAGTCTCAGCTGGCTACTTTCCTAGAAAATTGTCAAAGTTTTACCTCTGAAATGGGTCCTTAGAGATTATATTTTACTCTTTCAACCCCCAAGAAAAGTGAGGCCAGAGAAAGTTAATGACTGCTTAGGGTCACATAGCTAATAGCAAAACAAGGACTGAAATCCAGTTTCCTAAATCTCTCTTTAAGGTTTGCAGGTTTGCTTTTTTTTTTTTGGTCACAACACCTCCCTTATTTTTTACAGGAATACTTTTTTCTCAAATACTTACCTGCCATACACCAATACTGGCTGAAGGTTCTGAGAACGAACGTTTGAAGACCCTGCACATTTTTAAGGCATCTGAATTGACTTCAGTGAAGTTATTTAACACAGCAAAGGCAGCTGCTAATGGATAAACACAGGAGAAAAGGCTCACATAACCAAACTGCAGGAATAACTCCAAGTAATCATCGAAGGTACCCTGAAAATATAACCAAGAAAGCATGCACTGTTTTAATATCATAGGATAGGAATATTCTTTTGCAATATTATTTAAGGCATTGGCCTCTAACTATTCAAAAAGCCCTCAAAGAGTTTCCCCCAATTCTTTCTTCTCAACCACAAAATTTACTTAAATTCAAAGGCAATTTTATATTAAGTTTCTGAAATAAAGAATGAAAAATGACATAGCTGAACATTTGTGCAAAATCACTGAATTACTAGATTTTTTCCTTCAGTAAACAGCAAAGCTAAAGATGTTTGCTCTTGACCAACTAAGAAGAATGATCCAGTATCATTGTTAGAGATCTTTTATGATGTCCCCCTCACATCATGAGCACCCCAGAATGTCATTCCCTCATGCTCCATTAAAAAATTGATGGTGGTGGCACCAGTGAAAATGGTAGAGTAATGACCACCAAAATTTGACCCCTCCATAAAAGCAATATTAAAAAACCCAATTAAATTTGTCAGAATCAACTTTTTTAGTACTCTGGAAACTAACCAAAGAGTTGCAGCAACTTAAGCAGCATTTAGTCAAGAAAAACAGCTGAATTTTGTAGTATTTTAACTTACTTTGGTCTCTGTGGCAGCTTTGAAACATAATACCATGCAGGAGGAACACAGTATTAGGGAAACAGAATGGGGCTGAAAATCTTTGAAAGACTTATTCCCACAGAAAGTCATTATCTGACCTGACTGGTGGTACTCTAAAAGAACCAAGTCAAAAGCCTGTCTTAATTCAACCTCACAGAGTCTCCCCCATGCTAAAGGCTTCTCCCTGGGGATGTCAGTCAAATGTTCTAACATAATGTCTGCCTGATGGGTAGCAGCTGGGGCAAATAATGAACGAGCTAGGGAGCTGAAACGAAAACCTGAGGGATAAGATGTTCATAGGTGATTTGAAGCACCAACATTTTCCTGGAAATCTGGAAGATCAGGCACAGGCATAGGATCGTGCACATGCTCAGGAAAGATCTGAGACGGCTCTAAGATCTCACACCTCTAACTGACCTTAAGGGTCTTTGACAGCAGGAAATAAATGCTAAGGCAAAGTTTTAAACTTCCTGGCTGAGCATTGATAGCATGGCCCAACAACAACAAAAGAGGGACCTACCATACAGCTATAGAACATTCAACCCAATAAAAGAATATACATTATTCTCAAATGTATATAAAACATTTTCCAAAATATGTGATATGTTAGATGAAATAAATTTGAAAGGTTTAAAATAATACAAAGTATTTTCTCTGACCACGATCAAATGAACCTGGAAATTAATAACAAGAAATTTGGGAAATTCACAAATACATGGAAATTGAGTGTATATTTCCAAAAAAAACTTACGAGGCAAAGAAGAAATCACACAAGATATCAGAACATAATTTAAGATGAATGAAAATGAAGACACAGCATACCAAAGCTTACGGGATGCCACAAAAGCAGTGGTCAGCAGGAAATTTATGGCTGTAAATGCCTCTGTTAAAAAAAAGGATCTCAAGCCGGGCGCAGTGGCTCACGCCTGTAATCCTAGCACTCTGGGAGGCCAAAGCGGGCAAATCATTTGAGCTCGGGAGTTTGAGATCAGCCTGAGCAAGAGCGAGACCCCATCGCTACTAAAAAAAATAGAAAAAAATTAGCTGGACAACTAAAAAATATATATAGAAAAAATTAGCCGGGCATGGTGGCGCATGCCTGTAGTCCCAACTACTCGGGAGGCTGAGGCAGTAGGATTGCTTGAGCCCAGGAGTTTGAGGTTGCTGTGAGCTAGACTGATGCCACGGCACTCTAGCCAGGGCAACAGAGTGAGACTCTGTCTCAAAAAAAAAAAAAAAAAGAGATCTCAAAACAACCTAAATTTCCACCTTAAGAAGCCTGAGTAAACTAAATCCAAAGCAAGCAGAAGGAAATAAATAATAAATACCAGAGTGCAAATAAATAATATGAAAGTAGAAAAACAACAGAGAGGATCAAAAGTTGGTTCTTTAAAAACACGAGGATAAAAAGAGATAAATCACTACCTGGACTGTGTAAGAGAAAAAGAGAAAAGACTCAAATTACTAAAATCAAAAATGAAAGAGGGGAGATTACTACTGGTTTTACAAGGGAGAAAAGGGAATATAAGGTAATTCGATAAACAACTGTATGCCAAAAATAAATAACAGATGAAATGGGCAAATTTGTGACTCAAGAAGAAATAAGGGCCAGGCACAGTGGCTCACACCTGTAATCCCAGCACTTTGGGAGGTCAAGGTAGGAGGATCACTTGAGGCTAGGAATTCAAGACCTGGGCAACACAGTGAGATGCCATCTCCACACACACACACACACACAGACACACACAAATTAGCCAAGTGTGGTGGTGCATGCCTATAGTTCCAGCTACTTGGGGGCTAAGGTGGGAGGATTATTTGAGCCCAGGAGTTCAAGGCTGCAGCGAGTTATGATGGCACCACTGCACTCTAGCCTAGACTAACACACACCAATTCTTTTTAAACTATTACAAAAAATTGAAGAGAATTCTTAATTCATTATATGAGACCAGCATTACCCTGATACCGGAACGAGACAAGGGCACAACAAGAAAAGAAAACTAAGGGTATTGTCCCTGATGCAAAAGACTTCAACAAAATACTGGCAAACTAAATGCGACAACATATCAAAAAGATAATCCACCATGATCAGGTAGAAGTTATCCCAGGGATGCAAGGATGGTTCAACATATGCAAAGCAATAAATGTGATACATCACATCAACAGAATGAAGACAAAAACCATATGATCATCTCAATAGACACAGAAAAAGCACTGGATAAAATTCAACATCCCTTCATAATAAAAACTCTCAACATATTAGGCATAGAAGGAACATACCTCAACACAGTAAGGGCCACATCTTACATATCCACAGCTAACATCATACTCAATGGGGAAAAGCTGAAAGCCTTTTCCTCTAAGAACTGGAAAAAGACAATGATGCCCACTTTCACTATTCTTATTTAACATAGTCCTGGAATTCCTAGTCAGAGCAATTAGGCGAAAGAAAGCAGTAAAGGGCATCCAAATTGGAAAACAAGAAGTCACACTGTCCATGTTTGCAGATGAAATTATCTTATATATAGGAAAACCTAAAGACTCTACCAAAGAAACTCAGAACTGATAAACAAATTCAGTACAGTTGCAGGATAGAAAATAAACATACAAAAACCAGTAGCATTTCTATTATATATACCAATAACGAACTAGCTAAAAAAGAAATCAAGAAAGCAATCCCATTTACAATAGCTACAAAAAAATTAAATACCTAGCAATAAATTTAACCAAGGAGGTGAAAGACATCCATAATGAAAACTACAAACTACTGATGAAAGAAACCGAAGAGAATATAAACAAATGGAAAGACATCCCATACTCATGAATTGGAAGAATATTGTTAAAATGATCATACTACCCACAGCAATCTACTGATTTCAATACTATCCTTATCAAAATACCAATGACATTCTTCAGAGAAATAGAACAAACAATACTAAAATTTATACAGAACCACAAAAGATACCAAATAGCCAAAGCAATCCCGAGCAAAAACAACAAAGCTAGAGGCACTACACTACCTGACTTCAAAATATACTACAAAGCTATAGTAACAAAAACACCATGGAATTGGAATACAAATAGCCACACAGACCAGTCAAACAGAGTAGAGAACACAGAAATAAATCCATGTATATACAGGCAACTGATTTTCAACAAAGGCACCAAAAACATATGTTGGGGAAAGGATAGTCTCTACAATAAATGGTGCTGGGAAAACTGGATATCATTATGCAAAAAAAATGAAATTAGACTCCTATCTATCATCATATACAAAAAAATCAACTCAAAATGGATTAAAGACTTAAGTATAAGACCTGAACCTATAAAACTACTAGAAAAAAACATAGGGGAAACTCTTCAGGACCTTGGTCTAGGGAGGCAAAGATTTTATGGCTAAGACCTCAAAAGCACAGGCAACAAAAACAAAAATAGACAAATGGAACTATAACACTAAACTGCAAACTAAAAAACTATACACCAAAAAGCTTCTGCATAGCAAAGGAAAAATCCACAGAGTGAAGAAACAATATGTAGAATGGGAGACACATTTGCAAACTATTTGTCTTAGTCCATTTATGTTGCTATAAAGGAATACCTGAGGCTGGGTAATTTATAATACAAAGTAATTTATTTGCCTCGCAGTTCTGTAGGGTGTACAAGAAGCATGGCACCAACAGCTGCTTCTGGTGAGGGCCTCAGGAAGCTTCCACTCATGGCAGAAGGTGAAGGGGAGCCAGCTGTGCATTGTCACATGGCAAAGGAGGAAAGCAAGGGCAGGAGGTGCCAAGTTCTTTTTAACAACCAGCTGTCACAAGAACTAACAGAGCAAGAACTTACTCATTACTGCAAGAACACCACCAAGCCATTTAGGAGGGATCTGCCCTCATGACCCAACACCTCCCATTAGACACCCCTGCCAACACTGGGGATCAAATTTCAACATGAGATTTGGGGGGAACAAACATCTAAACTATAGCACCATTCATCTGACAAGAGACTAATATTCAGAATATACAAGGAATTGAACTCAACAATAACCAAAAAAAATAATCCAATTAAAAAGTGGGTGAAGCATCTGAACGGCCATTTCTCAAAAGAAGATATACAAATGGCCAAAAAATATGTGAAAAAATGCTCAACATTATTAATCATCAGAGAAATGCAAATCAAAACTACAATGAGATATAATCTCATCCTAGTTAGAATGTCTATTATCAGAAAGACAAAAATAACAAAAACTGGCAAGGATGCAGAGAAAAGGGAACTTTTTATATACCGTTGGAGGGAATGTAAATTAGTATAGCCATTAGGGAAAATGGTGTGGAAGTTTCTGAAAAACTAAAACCAGAAATACCATATGATCTAGTAATTCTACTACTGGGTATTTATCCAAAGGAAAGGAAATCAGTAAATCAAAGGAATACCTGCATCCCCATTTTTACTGCAGCACCATTCACAATAGAAAAGATATGGAACCAACCTAAATGTCCATCAGCAGAGAAACAGATAAAGAAAATACAGTGTATATACACAACGGAATCTAACTTGGCCATAAAAAAGAACGATATGAAATAAGACAGGGGGAGGAGCCAAGATGGCGGACAGGAAAAGCCGCCAGTCAGAGTGTCTCTGCAAAAAAGACAGATTTTAGAAGAAAGTGAAAAAAAATAAACTAGCAGAAAAACATAGATCGGGTGAGGGTCGGAAGGGAGGGTGCCTGAAACTACAGGAGACTCCACGGGAAGACGTTGCAGAGGAGAAGTGGAAGGAGGAAGGCCCCTGAGAGGCTTGGAGACCAGCGACAAGTGAAGGTGGAGCAGATAACTTTCCCCTCGCTTGTATCTCGGACTGCTGGTGGGCTCCTGAGTGGCTGAAGAGACCTGCCAACATCAGCCCAGACACGGCTGCCGCCAGTGAGCGGTGGCCTCTTGCAGACACAGCTCCGGGCTCCCAACTCCCTCGGGGCACCTCACCGCGTGCAGACCCGAGCCTATCGGCAGACCCTATATTACTCCATTCTGTCCTTCCCCTTCCCTACCCGTGGGTGCCAGAGAGACAATTTAGCCATCACGCAGAGGCATCTCCAAGGAACAGGACCTTTCCTTTTGGGGCCCTACAGTAGACTGAGGGGTACTAGGACTGCAAGCTCCCTACCTGCCAGCCCTCCCAGGTGCTGCTTGCCTGGGGACTCCACGAGAGTGGGGAAAATCCCAAGGTGGAGTGAAATCGATCCAGCTTGGGCACCCTGTAGGTGATTCAAGACCAGCACCCCTCCCCCTGGCAGGGTCAGGGATTGATCTCCAGGGCCCAGGCGAGAGGTCTGCAGACCAGACCCCGTACACCCAGGTCACGATTGCACTGCCCTGGGGCACGGAGGAGAGATCTGTGAAAGAGCCTACTGAGGAGTGTGTGCCTTCAGGGGCAGATCGGCGTGCCTGAGCGGCAACCCTCCTCCCAAAAGAGGGCTATGCACCCAGCTCAGGCTGCGATCCTGGGTAGGGAACCTGCCCGCCCACATCACAGCTAGGGGAGATCCATCGGCCTGAGGTCCTGCTTGCTGGCAGAGGCCTGGGTGAGGCCATGGAGAGGGGGAGGGTGGAGGGGAGCGAGACCTGCTCCAGAGTGCGGGTCTCGGACAGCACCACCCCCCAAGCCCAGACTTTCAGCTGAGTGGAGCCATTTCAGCCCCTCCTGGCAGCTTTGCACAGAAGCAAAGAACAGACCTTTGACCCCTGCTAACAGCAGTTGTGGAGCCTGAGGGCAGGCTTACCCAACCCAGCCCCGCTCAGACTCACTCCCAGACTTGCCCCCACTGAGGTGGAGAATAAGGACACACCTGGAAGTCCCAGGGCCCCATCCACCACACGAGGCACAAGAGGGCCTCTCCAGAGGAACAAGAGCTGACTACAGGACCCAAAAACAGCACTGTAGCTCCCTCCTCCCAGCAAGTGCCACCTACTGACAGGGAGGTCATTCTGCACACCCTTTTACTGCATCTACTGATTCATCATAAAGGGTGTGGTCGAATCTCACCCACAAACACCACCTACTGGCTCAGAGACTAAACAGGGCGTGTCATTATCCAAACAAAAATCTAAAGGCAAGAAGGAACAACTGATCCAGATGGGAAGGAACCAGTGAAAGAACTCTGGAAGTATGAAAAATCAAACGGAAAGCACACCCCCCAAAGAGGAACAACAGCTCCCTAGCAATTGACATTAACCAAACTCAGAACACTAAAATGACAGAAGAAGAATTTCAAACATGGATTGTAAGAAAGCTCAATGATATCCAAGAAAAAATGGATTACCAACAAAAAGAAACCACAAAAAAAAAACCAGGACTTGGAAGAAAAATTCACTAAAGAAATGGAAATATTAAAGAAAAATCAAACTGATCTCCTGGAAATGAAGGACTTATTCAGGGAACTACAAAACACAGTGGAAAGCCTCAAGAACAGGGTAGATCAAACAGAAGAAAGAGTCTCTGAGATTGAAGACAACTCCTTCCTATTAAATAAGTAAGTCACAGAGATCAAGCAGAAAATTAAGAGAAAAGAAATAAGCCTACAAGAAATATGGGATTATGTGAAAAAACTGAACCTGAGGGTGATAGGGATTCTGGAAGGTGAAGAAGAAAACACTCAAGGGCTGGATAAGCTATTTGAAGAATTAATAGAGGAGAATTTCCCGGGCCTTGCTAAAAATCTAGATATACAGGTACAAGAAGCTCAACAGACCCTAGAGAGATTCAGTGCAAACAGGAAGACACCACGTCATGCAGTCATCAGATTGACCAAAATAGCCACTAAAGAGGCCCTTCTACCAGCTGTAAGGCAAAAGAAACAAGTAACATATAAAGGAAAGTCCATCAGAATAACTCCAGATTTCGCAACTGAAACTCTACAAGCAAGAAGAGACTGGGGCCCCATTCTCACTCTTCTGAAACAGAATAATGCCCAGCTTAGAATCTTGTACCCTGAAAAACTAAGTTTCATATATGAAGGAGAAATAAAGACATTCTCAGATAAGCAAAGACTGAGGGAATTCACCAAGACAAGACCAGCTCTCCAAGAAGTACTCAAAACAGAATTACATACACAAGGATCAGCACAATAAACACTCATGAATGTAAAACCACTCAAAAGTTAAAGATCAAAGGCTAGATTCCACAATGGCTCAAGAGAGAAAACAAAGCAACAAAATGCAACCCAACAGAATGAAAAGTAATTCACCCCATTTATCAGTTCTCTCAATAAATGTGAATGGTTTGAACTCCCCTCTCAAGAGACACAGGCTGGCCGAATGGATAAAAAATAAACCAAGCCAAGCATCTGCTGTTTCCAGGAAACACATCTAACCTGCAAGGATACATTTAGACTCAAGGTAAAGGGGTAGAAATCAATATTTCAAGCAAATGGAAGCCAAGAGAAGGCTGGTGTGGCAGT
>NW_012133857.1:9320097-9321383 GCF_000956105.1 Propithecus coquereli | reverse complement strand
TGATATCCTGTCATTTGCAGCAACATGGATGAGCCTGGAGGACATTATATTAAGTGAAGTAAGTCATAAAAAGAAATATAAATACCACGTGTTCTCACTCATATGTGAAAACTAAAAAAAAATTGAGCTCATGGAAATAGGGAGTAGAACTGTGGGTATTAGAGGCTATTAAAGGTAGAGGGAGAGAAAAGAAGGGGTTGGTTAATTAATGGATACAAAATTATAGCTAGACAGGAAGAATGATTTCTGGTGTTCTGTAGCACTGTAGGGTGAATATGCTTAACTATAAGTATTTATGGCATATTTTTGAAAAGCTAAAAGAGTATTTTGAATGTTCACAACACAAAGAAATGATAAATGTTTGAGGTGATGGATATGCTAATTATCCTGATTTGATCCTTACACACTGTATACATGTACAGAAATATCACTCTGTATCCCATAAATATGTACAATTATCACCTGTCAACTAAAAATAAAAAATAATTATAAAAAAAGAGAAACAGAGCATCTGAACAGATCTATAACAAGTAAAAAGATAGCGTTAGTAATCAAAAATTTCCCACAAAGAACTCCAGACCCCAGTGGCTTCACTGGTGAATTCTATCAAACATCTAAAGAAGAATTAATATAAATTCTTCACAAACTTTTCCAAAAAGAAGAAGAGGAAGAAATACTTCCCAACTTGTTGTATGAGGCTAATATTATCCTAATACCAAAACCAGACAAAGCACAAGAAAATTACAGACCAATACCCCTTATGAATAAAAACATAAAAATCCTCAACAAAATATTAGCAAGCTGGATCCAGCAGCATATCAAAAGGATACACCATGACCAAGTGAGATTTACCCCAGGATTGCAAGGCTGGTTCAACATACAAATATCAATCAGTGTAACACACCACATTAATAAAGTTTTTTTAAAAAGACACAGAAAAACAAAATCCAACATCCTTTCATGACAAAATCAACAAGTGAGAAATAAAAAGGAATTCCCTCAACCCAATGAACAGTGTCTACAAAACACCTACAGTTAATGGCTAAAACTCCCCACTAAGATAAAGAATATCTGCCCTCAATTCTCTTATTCAACATTGTCCTGGAGGTCCTAGCCTGTAAAATTAGACAAGAAAAAGAAATAAGAGGCATCCAGAGCAGAAAAGTAAAGCTATCTCTACTTACAGAAGACATAATCTCATATACAAAAATCCTTAAAGAATTAACAAAAGACACACCTACCCTATTAGCTGAAAGTTAGCAAAGACCAACTGACCAAGACAATTC
>NW_012133857.1:9304110-9319497 GCF_000956105.1 Propithecus coquereli | reverse complement strand
ACCCAGGGTGACAGAATGAGACTCTGTCTCCAAAAAAAAAAAAAAGCAAACAAACAAAACAAAAAAATACTATGGTATGTCTGTGAAAATCATAATTAAT
The DNA here is from genome assembly GCF_000956105.1 of Propithecus coquereli. NCBI lineage: Eukaryota > Metazoa > Chordata > Mammalia > Primates > Indriidae > Propithecus > Propithecus coquereli. The sequence goes on along the minus strand of NW_012133857.1, from coordinate 9,319,397 downwards.
TTTACATATCTAATTTATTAAATGTATGAAGGCAAAGTTTCAGGTTCCAGGTGATCCATCCCACTTGTTCTTCACATCATATCTCAGAGTTCCCTATCCTAACCATATTTATTTAGTGCAGATTTGAATGGCAAGGAAAGAAAGTATAGAGTGAAGGTAACAATCAGTATACAGACAGCAGGGACTGGGCTATTCTCTTCCTTAAACTGTTCCTTATTCAATATTACATTGAGTGAGTGCTGAATGCTAGGCTTTGTGTTAGAAACAGAGTTTCCACAATAAATAACGTAAGGACCCTACCCTCAGTGACTGAGAAAGGAAAATTATTTGCCACTGGCACAAACACTCTAAATAAAATATTAGCATACTCTACACAGCAATGTATATAAAAAACACTGAACAATTAGTAAATCATTTAAATGTGAACACGGCATTCCCTCAGGAAATTTATTAATGTAAATAAAAACATTAAATAATTAAGGAGATAATATGATAATCACAATAAAAGCAAAAAAAATTTGATGAAGTATCATTCATGATAAAAACTCTTAGTAAATAAGGAAGAGAAAATAACATTTTTAAACTGATAAAAAGCTACTTACTAAAAACATCAAACACAGTACCCAATCATGGTGAGAATATGAAAAATCAGAAACAAGATAAAGATTCCTATAGTAACTACTTCTATCCAAACTGAACACACCAGTGAGCCTAATAGATGAAAACTGAAGCAAGAAAGAAAATGTCCATTATTTATAGCTAAAATAACTGTCTACATAGACAATCCAACAAAATCTATAGAAAAAATATCGGAAATAATAGGCGACTTCAGCAAAGTTGTTGAGTAAAAGATACAAAAAACAACAGCATTACCATATGCCAGCAACAAAAAATTAGAAACTACATTTTTGAAGAGATACCATGTATAGGGAAGAGGAAAGCCTCAAAGTATCTACCCAGAGATCACTTATTCATTACAAAATGAAAAAGAACCTTTGCAGTGTAACCAAGTGAGACGACCTGATGTCAATAGCTGCTGGTGAGCTGCAAGAGGTATACGTCCAAAGTTTAACTCAGATTTTAGGAAGAAACAATCAGACAATGGATTCACAAAAGCCAATGCCTTGAAAAACGGCAAGGGGATTACTCTAGATCTGCAGTTTTCAAACTTTATGGTCTTAAAAGCCCTAAACTCTTAAAAATTATTGAAGATGTTAAAGACCTATTGTTTATGTGAGTTATAGCTAGTGATATTTACCATATTAGTAATTAAAACTGAGAAATTTTAAAATTTCTTCATTAATTCATTTAAATAATAACATATTAACATAAATGAAATATCCTTTTAAAAATCATTACAGTTTCCAAAACAAAAAATGTTTGGTGCAAAGTGACACTCATTTACATTTTTGGCAAACCACTGTAATAGCTAGCTTGATAGGAGGCTGTTCATTTACTGTGTAGCGATACATTGTTCTAGTTGGAACATTCATTATGAAAATTCAGCCTTAGCAGCTATGAAGTTGGATGTGAACTGGCAGTTCCCAGGAAAAGGCCAGCAGTGGATAGTGAAGATCTAAGAAGAGACATAGCTTAGCCCTGGGCTGGTGGAGCCAGGGACAGGAGATGTCAGTGATTACCCTTGGTGGGCATATTACAGAGGATTTCTTTTTCTTTATTTACTCTGTCCTGCATTTTCCAAATTTTCTATAGTGAGTGAGCAAGTATTACTTTTATAATAATATTTTAAGTTTCAGCCAAATTGCTTTTTCCCAGAGCTTGGCCATATTATTTTAGACTCATTACAGCAGTAAGGATAAGATTACAGAAAATACAATTCTAAATTCATTGAATTCAGGCAGGAGGAAAATACACCCAGAAAAAAGGAAGAATTAGTGCATAGGAAACAATCACCTAGAACAAATGTGACCTGAAAGCATCTCCGCTCTCCAAATATATGGAGAGAACTGAAATAGCAAATATCCAATGTCTCTCCGGTAGAGACAGTAAAAGGAACTTGTAGGAGATGAGGAGGGGAAATAGCCAGATTATGCAGGACCCTTTAGACACATTAAGGAACAACACTGCCAACCCTAGAGTTCACTCACAGACCCAGGACCTGCAAGAGAAATTAGTACACGGTGTCCTTTATTTCACATCTGAGAGCTTGTACTGTATAACACAGAGTCTGAAACAGGAAGGCAAAGTCTCAAATCTTATTCCTGATTTAGTAGCCAAATGATTAATAACATAGAGCTTCAGTTGCCTCTTTTTGACATGGGAAGAACCATTGCCTCCCTCACTTTCCCTAAAAAGGTATTGTCAGATGTTGTGAGATGCCAGAAGAGATCAGATCTATGATTCTGGCAGTATCACCTCATTGGCATACAGTTTTTAGACAAATGAGAATTGCTCAGACAAGGGGTATGGTGTTTGGATTACTGTATACCATTCACTGAGCCAGGGTGAAAGCAAGAGAAACCTGTATGGAGAAGGCTGAACTTGGTTTGGGACACTTCAGGGGATGATATCGTTCGCCCAAATAATTTCAGAGAAAAAGAGCTGAAAGTAAATTCTAATTGACTATAGGAAGAGAAGTAAGAAACGAGTGTCAATACAGAGAATTACTGCACAAAACCATGAGAGGCAGCAAAGAGAAAGGACATCAACAGCAGAGGGTGTGGAGGGTTTGCTTAGTTTACAGCAGGCAAGTTCCTGATGGCTGGGGCAGGTAGAAGGGGCAGCAGGAGATACAGGAGTACCAGGTCATGGCGGGGAACATGAAGCCTCCAAAAGTGAGGGGGATGGAATGAGAATGTGGGTGACATGACTGCGTAGTTTCTCAAAGAGAATAAAGGAAGTAAACTAAATGTGTCCAAAAATACCAACCCCCAGCACAGGCAAGGAAAGGATCCTGCCATAATGCAAACTAGACCGAGCTTTTAACCCATGGTATGCTAGTACTCACTCGATCTAAGAATGATGGCTGCACACCACACCCATGCTCCTTTTCTTCACCTCCCCTCTGTGCATGCCTCTGTGTTTTCTCTACACCTCACATATAAACATAAAGAGTGTTGCTGTGTAAGATGTGCTGTGTGCTTATACTGTGAATCATCTTCTCCCTTAAATAAAGGACAGAAAATGCTAGTATATATTTTAATCAAAGACATACTGCCACCCGAAAACAAAAACAGCTGCATAGGTGAGAAATGGACAAAACGCAAGATGGTAATTCAGAACCACCCGAAGTGGCTGGGTTCTGTATCCTGTGAGACAGGAGAACCAAGAGCACCCCCTTCCCTGGAGTGCAACTGGAACCAACCCGACTGAGTGAAACCAAGGCTGGGATAATGGTCCTCTCACCTTTCAGAGGGGCTGAAAAAAGACAGAACTTGTTGCCCAGGAACTACAACTTGTCTCAAGAGCACACTACCTCCTGGCTCTGTGACCAGATCTACAAAATCCTCACTGTCACCCCAAGATGGCAGCTCTGTGATGCAAACACCTGGTTCTGGACTAGGGACTTGGAAGCTTAGTGGGGGCAACTGCAAAAAATAAGGCAGAAGTTAGCAAAGAGAAAAGGAGGACAAACTCCTACTCAAGTTGAACATACAAGCTAAAATTCTTAAGCATATGAGAAAGACCGAAATTCAGCCAAGAAACTCAATAATCAGGAAACAAATTCATTCAAGATGAAAAATGAGACTATGAAAGTTTAACAACAATGGGGTCTCAATGAACGAATCACTGAAGGACCTGTCTCACCAGGAAGAACACTGTACCAAGAAGGAAGGTGCAGGATATACTAAACAATGGCCTGAAGCAAACATGATTGCAACACACCTCCCAAACTATGGAGATAGTGAATATAGTCAAAGCTCAATAAAAGTCTGTTGAACACATGGTTAGGTTTTATGAGCTAGAGCCTTCAAATATTGTAAGTACCAAACCTCTAATGATCTGCTTGTAGCTCCTTAAAAAAACCAGAAATTCGGTCTTAAAGGAACCGTTTTATATTTATACAATAGCACTAATTTAAACTAAAAGTTAATTTTCAGATTGGCATTCCATTTTTCAGCAATGAGCCTCAATCTATTGCTTGAGCAACCATTTTCTACAGTTTGAAGCATCAGGAGTGAGCAAAGTTGCTGCCTCTCCAGGGACCAATGCTGCCTTGCTCTGTCATCTCCAAAGCAACTATTCCTATCCCTTCTCCACAAAGCAGTCACAGAATTCTTCAGACTTGCCCTTTGGTATTATTGTTAGGCATAACTTCAGATTCAAGACAGCAGCATTTAAATGGGTAGTTCCATCTTTTTAACTTTAAAGTGGTTCATGCTGAGAAAACTGGGCAGAAAGCACTTATAACATAGTCACATCTGACACAATGAGTGTGTATAACATTTGTTGAATTCAGTGCATGACTGTTATTCACTTTCAATAAATGTTTAATTTAGCAATATTCCAACTTACCATGTAAGTTCCCATTTCTTTTTCCAGGATGACTTGTTCATATAACGTAGCATCAATGTCTGCCTTTAAAGCCTGCACCTTCCTCTTCACCTGCACACCATGCTTCTTTTGGAGCCAATAAGGAAGAAGAGATTCCACAATTTGGTTAAGGATCTGGGAGGTAATCAGGAGAGTGGCCAGGCTCTAAAGTGGAACACATAAATTATATTTGGCAATGTAGATTAATAAAACCATAGCATATATACAATTATGTAATAAATAAAATGGAATCTTCAATAAATGGTACACTATTGTTTTATAAAACTAGTATGAGAAAGGCCAGATGTTAGAACGATGTTTTTAATTTATGCGTTTTCACAAGACTTAGATTAAAATACAAATAAAGTTATAATACAAATAAGATTGTAATATGAAATAAACCAGTCAAGAATCAGTAGGAAAATTAATTAACTTAAAATTTTGTTCTTTGTCATCTCATCCTGACTGCAACATATGAATCTAAATGATATTGCCAACTTTGAAAAAAAGTAGTTTGCTAAAATGTTTTTAAAATTCAATTATAAAACTAATACATCCTCACTATAGAAAATAGAAAAAAAAAATCCACATATTTACTGCCAACTGATTTTTGACAAAGGAGGCAAGAATATACACTTGGGAAAGAAAAAACACTTTAGTAAATGGTGCTGGGAAAACTGGATATCCATATGCAGAACAATGTCCCCTATCTCTCAACATATATAAAAATCAACTTGAAATGGATTAAAGATCTCAATATAAGACCTGAAACTATAAAACTACTAAAAGAAAACATAGCAAAAACACTTTGGGACATTGGTCTAGGCAAAGAACTCATAGCTAAGACCTCAAAAGCACAGGTAACAAAAAGAGACAAATGGGACTATATTAAACTAAAAAGCTTCTGCACAACAAAGGAAACAATCAACAGAGTGAAGAGACAGCCTGTTGAATGGGAGAAAATATTTGCAAACTATTCATCCAACAAGGGACTAAAATCCAGAATATACAAGGAACTCAAACAACTCAATAGCAAAAAATAAAACAAAACAAATAATCTCACTAAAAAGTGAGCAAAGGACACAAACAGACATTTCTCAAAAGATGACACACAAACAGCCAACAAGTATATGAAAAGATGTTCAATAACACTAATCATCAGGGAAATGCAAATCAAAACCACAATGAGATATCATCTCACCCCAGCTATTAATAGAATGGCTATTATCAAAAAGACAAAAAAATAACAGATGCTGGTAAGGATTTAAAGATAAGGGAACTCCCATATAGTGTTGGTGGGAATGTAAATTAGTACAGCCATTATGGAAAACACTATGGAGATTTCTCAAAAAATGAAAAATAGAACTACCTTTGATCTAGCAATCTCACTACTGGGTATTTATCCAAAGGAAAGGAAATCAGTGTATCAAAGGGATACCTGTACCCTCATATTTATTGCAGCACTGTTCACAATAGCAAAGGTATGGAATCAATCTAAGTGTCCATCAATGGACGGATGGATAAAGAAAACATGGTATATATACACAATAGAATCCTAGTTGGCCATAAAAAGAATGAAATCCTGTCATTTGCAACAACCTGGATGAAACTGGAGGTCATTATGTTAACTGAAATAAGGCAGGCACAGAAAGGCAAATATCACATATTCTCTCTCGTATGTGGGAGCTAAAACAGCTGATCTCATGAAGGTAGAGAGTAGAATGATAGTTACCAAAGGCTTAGATGGGTATAGTGGGGGCAGAGGTTAAAGAGAGGTTGGTCTGTGGGTACAAGCATACATTTTGATAAAAGGAATAAATCCTAATGTTTGATGGCAGAGTAGGGTGATTATAATTAACAATGATGTATTGTGTATTTCAAAACAGCTAGACTAGAGTACTAGAAATGTTCCCAGTAGATAGAAACGATAAATACTTACAGTGATGGACATCCGAAATACGCTTACTTGATCATTACACATTCTATGCATGTGACAAATATCACATGTTCCCATAAAAATGTATAATATTATGTATCAATAAAAATGTTTTTAAAAAATAGGAAAAAAAAAGCCACTCATAATTCAACCATGACAGAACTACTGCTACATCTGGGATATGTCTTTCCAATCATTTGTAAAAATAAAACTATAATTATCCTATATGTACACAACTTTGCATATTGCTTTTTTCTCTTAATATATTGCGAGCATTTTCCCATGTCATTAAAAATTCATTTTTACTTGGCCAATACACTGCTGATGAATTTAGAATTACTCCCAACTTTCACTCTTATAAATTCTGCTGCTCGGATATCTATGTATATGAATCTTTGCCGAATCTCTGAAGACTTACTAGACTTAAGGTTCTTGGCAAAGCTACCAAGTGAGCTGGTTTCCAGAAATGTTGTGTCAATTTTCACTTTCCTCAGATGGATATGAGTGTTTCCATCACACACCACCTTTGCTAGTATTACAATTCTATTTTTTTAAGAGTCCTTCTCCATTATCCTGTTCTCTGCTAAATAAAGGAGACTCTCTAAAGTGTAAGAAATGAAAAGTCATGCCCTAATACGCTAACGCATGGGACCACAGAAGATATGTAATCTAGCTTATATAAATTCCAAATGTATTATTTTTGAACTTTCTCAACTTTCAAAAATAATTTTTAAGAAATAGCAATGTATCTAGAAGAGTTGTTAAGAGCACACATTTAATTTTACTTTTATGCAAGCTGTTAGAACAACAACTTCAAAATCTTTTAATCTTCTTTGATCAGACAAATTTTTAAACTTCCTGAAAAATTATCCCAAGTTCTCACATAACTATTAAGAAGTCCAAGCTTTGAAATACTGCTCACTAACAATCTCAGAACATTAAAACCAGGAAGGAACTGCCCTTTACTGCTAACTGCTTCAAGTATAAAAAAGAGAATTTAGAAACCAATAATTTGTGTTTGATTTATTACTATTTGGTATTATGTGATCCAGAACTGGCAAGGTACCAAAATAAATATCAGACTTTCTTACACATTTCAGAAAAGATACAGTACTGCATAGGATCCACTGGTCTCTAAAGTTTAACAACTTATTAACTTAAAAATTAAATTTTAAACCAATCACACCCTACCCTGAGACACACAAAAAAGTTTAATTAATAAATACTACATGTTTGCTGTTACAATTGCTTTGACAAGTTTTGAAGCAAACTATATAATTGATTTTACTACCCTATATGATTAATTCTGTAAGTTGGTTAGGTTCAACTAATTCTTTTTAGCTGAGTACAATATACAGTGTAATTATTAATGGTTTTTTATTTAGAGTTGAGCTTAGAAATATAAAAATTTAAAATATTTGTAAAAATAATAATTTAAAGACAATAGCATTAGCTGAATATAGGAAACCACCTCTAAGACCTAAAACTTTGATACTTTTCTGTTATTCACACTCACCTGGCGCAAAAGCTTCATATCCTTCAGGACAAAGGCAATGTAGAAAAGTGAGGCGAAGCAATTTAGAAAGTTGAACTGCCCCAAAAAAAGATAACAATGTTAAATACTGCTTTATGGTATTTTATTACTACCATAAATACAACATTTAAAAATGTAAAGAGGGACTTCCAGTCTGGACAAGATGGCATGGACTTGTTTCTCCCTCTATCTCCTTACTAAATAAACAAACACTGGAAACAATGTAAGAGGCAACGAAAGGAGGATGCTAAAAGGTGCTAAAAGGAAGATGAACTGGTTTGGGTCCCCAGGACTGAAGGAACAACACAGTACCAGCACATCTTAAGCTCCCCCCAACCATGAGAAGGAGGAGACCAAGGCCCAGCACTTCCTAACCCCAACCTGGTAGCCCAGGTTGGCTCATTCTTCCACCATTCAAGTAACAGTCCTGTCAATACCAGGGGAACCCACCAGAACCAGTAAGGGGGAATCAATCAGGACTCCCCACTAACAATAAGATTCCCAGGGAAGTGCTCTCCTTCCCTGCCAGGCCTGGGGTTCCTCTGCCCCATGGACAGATACCAGGATGGCCAGGCAGCACTAGTGAGAAAGACCCCACCACAACAAGCAGCCCAGCCCTGGAATCCTCTTTGTGTCCACGGACTTCTCCTCCCCCACCAGGAGTAAGTGAGGCAGCTGGGTAGCACTGGCAAGGGGGACCCTGCCACAAAAGACCCTGCCAAGACAAGAAGCCTCTTTGTGCCCATGGACGTGACTCCCCTCTCCATAGAGAGACAGTGAGGTAGAAGGGTGGCCATAACAACCAGCCTAGCCTGGGAGGCATCTTTGTCACCACAGGCACGGACTCCTCTGCCCTGCCAAATACACAGTGGTACCTTTTTGTGGTGGGGATCCCACCACAAAAAGTGCCATTTCTTCAGTAGTTCCGCTGCTCAAGAACCCACAGCTATATCCTCCCCCCAAACCCACACTAACAGGTTTCCTTTCTGCCTCCCAGTCCCCTGCTGGCTACTTCCTGCTTGGTAGTAACACTTTCTGAGAGGAAGGCTGCTGTTGTACAAAAGGGAGCACTTAATTAGTGAGGAGATGGGGAGTCAGGCTAGAGAGTGAGTGGTAAGATCAATATGGCCCCAGGACAGGGGGTGCCAAGTTAGGGTAGAAGTTGAAAAGCAAAACCCTGGGAAGGCTGAGAAATGCTGTCCCCATAAAATTAAAAAGGAAGGGAGAGATCTAAGCACCACAGAGGAAGAACAGACTCTAACTTATGGGTACTTTCACTTTGACATTGTATCTGGCACTGTCAAAGAATAATAGAGTCTTGCAAATAACTGAATTCTTTAAGACAAATGGAGTGTTTTTACCTCAGAGGGCAAAAGCTCCATATTATAATCTTTTTAAATGAACTTTGTAAACCATTACCATCTTCCCCTGCTTTCTTACACTAACAACATGGAACATAACTTCCTTACTGATTCAGCAACACATTTTAAATAGCAATCATTTCACAGTGTGAATGAGGCCTTCAGAGACTTTTTAGATGTATATGGCCACTTGTCCTTTCCTAATGCCCAAATTGTTGAATTCTTATCTATGACAGGCTTTCTCTTTCCTTACCTGTCCTTCTTCTATAAGTTTACCTACTTCCAGAATTCTAAACACCCTCATGATGGTGGTTTCTGATCTTTTACAAACTGAAAAACCAGACAGATAAACTTCTTAGAATGATTGCTACAGATGGAACAAAGACTCTAAGTGAGGGCCTGGATCCCTCTCTTGGGAGTTAAGTACATGAACTGTGTTAAATCAATTCCAGTTGAAAGTTCAGAGGGCTCTTTACACATCATCTTTCTTGATTCTCAGTTATGTTACAGATGGCTGAGGTAACCTCCTGATAAATGAGGTGCTTTCAAGCTAGTATTTCTTTATTCTTTACAACAATGGTGGAAAGAAGCATAATGTGTGAACTTTTACATGAACGGCAAGCAGGTTACACAATGCTTTCTCTCATCTTTTTCCTCCTACCCATCAAGACATGCTGGGAACCTATTGGACTTTGGAAATTTCTTTAACAAAATTTTTTTTAAAAATCGAATGTTCCATCACTAAACAGATTGCAGGTACCTGGAAGAATCATCGAATAGCAAAACATTCAAAGAAATCACCAAAAGGAAAAAAACAGAAACATGTTTATGAAGTGATTAGTTTTTTAAGTAATTGGAAATAGGCTATAATACTAATTTCTATATTTTGAAGTCTTACACCACACGCACATTTGTAATAAGACTACTCAACATAGACGTAAACATATTTATTAATCAGTCTTTGCCTATCTGCACAAAATATATTAACTGACATCTTAAATTAGAAGCAACTCTTCATATATATATTCCTAAATGTTCAGTAGTATGCATTACTTTCATAATCAAAATGAACTTGTACATAAACACTGTACTTACCACTAAAACTTTCAGAATTAGGTGATTCTGATAGGCAGATTCCAACCTGTGATTCTCTAAAATATAAAAAAAAAGAAAAAGAAAAAGAAGTAGTAATTTTTCTCAGTAAGCAAACAATATGGGAGCATTGTCATGAGGTAAAGTGGGATCTGTGCTGAGGGCAGAGATGTCCAACACGAGAGCCGCAGTTGGCAAATGTGCTGGGCTGTCAGTCACGGCTATTCCTTACCACAAAGAACATCAAGCCAGGACACATTTTTCATGGTACTGCAATAGCATTATTGTCTGAAATTACTTTTGAAATAGTACTGCCACAAAGAAACTTGGGAAGTGTTAGCAGATGATCCTACAGACAGCCACCCAAAAAAGCAGTAACAGTAAAAACTGATAATAACCTATAAGAAGAGGGCAAATAAAGATTTTTGTACATGTGGCTTACAAGGATTAACTTGAAGGAAAACTACAATTTCCATCCCCATCTGGAAAAGGTGACACTGTGTAGATCCCAAGTGACAAAGATGACAAAAAGGAAGATTCTGAAGAGAAGTGTCATCTTACACAGAGAGGCAGTATTAGGCTGACCAGGATTCAAACATCAACTCAGCCGCTGCCTGACCTTGAGTAAGTTACTTAACCTCCTGAAACTGAGCCTCCTCACCTACAAAACAGGGGTGACCAACCTCCTCCCAGTGTCACTCTCAGGATCAGAAATAATATAAAACCTTAGCCTAGTATCAGCACAAGGAAAGCATTCAGTAAACAGAAGTTCTTATTGTTAATATGACTAATAAAAATAATTTAAAACATCTTTATGGCCCATGAAGTTAAGGCCTAGGCTTTTTCCTATGGAATAACATAAGCATATTTGTTTGAATGAATAAATAAAGAATAAACAGCCAATCAAGACCCTTTTTAACTTATAACCAAGTCCTTTCTTTACCACACAGATACATCGGTGAACACCTGCCTTTGCTGAGCTCAAGGGCAGTCCTCAGTGCCCCACACCAACTAGACCAGCAGTTTTATGAAACTCGTCATAGTTCATTTGACCAAGTATCATGAAGATAATTTTAACCTGTTCTACCCTCAGCATAAAACACAGTTACAGTATTAGGAGCACAGGTTTTAGACAGATTGGTTTTGAATTAGCCTGGCACTACTTTTGCTATCTGAACCCTGTTAAGTGTCAGTATCTTTACCCATAAAATGGTGAAATAACTTCTATTTCATGGTGCCCTGAGGTGAAAATGAGCTATTGTTGATAAAGTGCTTAGAAAGGCACCCAGAATATAGTAATTAACACTGATAAATGAGAGCTGTGATAACCATGATATGGAGATCAGTGTTCACAAAGCTGATGAACTTTTCCTTATGTCTCCACAATGAGCCCGCAGCAGTATCTATCTTCTCTGCAAGGGAGGAGCTATATGGATACTGCAATCTAAGCACTATCTCTTACAGGCAAATAAGACATGAATACAAAGCATCAAGTCTTACCCCATGAAGTTAAAAACTCAGCAGCATATCGATAGAGGCGGTTCATGATCTCAATCACAATGGCATAGATGATGCTGGGCACATACAACAAGATACTGGTCCACTCAGACCCGCTATTCTCATGTAGACCCAAGGCCCAGATCTCCATGTCGAAGTAAATCATCATGACATAAAGAGAGAAATAGAGACAGAGGCACACAAACGGCAGAGAGACCAGGTAAATGCGCAACTGTCTCTTGTAGCTGGGGTAGAGAGGTTCCTCCCTGCCAGTGATGGAATTGACACCCAGGACGCCATGAAATCCCGGCCGTGGCTCCTCAAACTGTCTCTTCATGACCAGCGTCCCCCAGCGGTAGGTCATGTTGGCACAGCCACGCTTCCACACTTCCAGGATCACCGTGGACCAGATCAGGTTGAATGAGGCGAAGATCACATACTTGTCATAATCTTCCCACACAAACAAGTAGTAAGGTAACCCAATGACAGCCATGGGGATTAAGGCAAAAGTGAAATATTCCAAAAATCCAAAGTAAAGAGCAATGGTTTCCCCGAAGTAGCCACGAATATTGTCTATAGCAGAAAGAAAGAAAAAACTTAAGTACAGACTACCAAAGACTTCTTAAAATCATTTCAAGTAAGCTCATTCATTTTTTAATTAAGTGAGGATCATTTAATACCCCCATTTCCCAATCAGTGTGCGGTGGTGAATCCATCTTCCATGCAGTACAAAGACTGCGCTTGTCATTATGGCAAGCCCACATTTCCCAAAGCTTAGGGCCCAGGCCTTGGCTGCTGGGACTGCTCTGCCAGGTACCCTGACTCTGTTTCCCTTTTACTTTCTCACCTGGATACCTTCTTCCCAAAGAAGAACTCATCTTGGTGCTTGCCCAGAATCTCCAAGGTTCTGATTTATGTTCAGCCATGGCCATTGAACCATTTTAATTTGGGGGTTTATGTTCCCCACTTTTCTCCCACTTTAGTGTTATAGTTATAAATGTTCTTTACAAATAAGACTCCCCATCCATAGTATCCTGCTCTCCCTACCCAAAGATATAAACTTTCATCAATGTGTCACGGCAAATTTTTCAATACACTGAAGAAAGATTATTCAGAAACACAAAATAGGATTCTACACATTAACTTCTAGAATAGCCAAGGAACCCATCTATCTATATGTTCATATAAGCATTGGGCAGAAGAAGGTCCAAGCAACATTACTGCTAATATTCTGTGAACTCAACACAAACTAACCAACCCAAGAAAGGTCACAAACACTGCATTCTTTGCCAGCCTCATCCACGTGGGGAATGCCTGGATCATAAGACCACCCTGCACTGAGACCAGGGTGGGATGTGGGGGTGGGCAGAAGTGTGCCAGCTGGCATTATTTAAGAAATAATTACATGCAGTTAAAAGATATATATATATATACATATGTATGTATTTCTTTTTAAGACAATGTGATCATATCAGTCTATGAAGGTGGGTTAGAGTGAAGTAGAATAAGCTATTATCTCCTATCCTTAAATCTAGCTAACCCAAGAGCAAATGAAAACAGTTGGTATGATGCAGTCACCTCAAATCTAAATCAGGTCAAAGAATATCCTATCAATAAAAAAAAAGGTATTCATGGTGCTGGGCTCAAAGCAGATGACCTCCCCCTTTTGATCTTGGGGAAGCTCAAGATTTGCCTGGGCCCCAGTTATTACTACCAGCAGTCCCAGCACCCTCCACAGCACCCACACCACCCATGCCCACCTTCACCATCAACTCACTTTCTCCCCTTACTAAGAAGGAGCTAAGAGATACTGTCACTTTACAAGTTCTAGAGGCAATTCAAATCTACTGCCACTTAAATGCCAAACAAAGTGAAAAAGTGTTATAAGTGGAACATAAGTGACTTATTGTATGACCTGGGAGTATCAAAAGCTAACTTTTCCTTTTAGACAATACAAGAAAAAACTCAAAATACAATTTCAGAGTGTGATCTTAAAAACAATTTTTGTTTATTGTTATAACATTATAAGTTGTTTTCAGAATGGAAATTAGAAAGAAAATTATTTTAGAGGGATTCCCTTAAACAAAATCAAAATTAAAACATTCTTTAAAGAAAAACATGATACTAATGCTGCTTAAGGTAAAATCTATCAGCTTAAATGTAATTCTTATACTTTAAAAACATAACCAAACCAAAAAATTTTGAACATCCATATTGACATAACTTTAATGTTTGCCACATACCAAATAAATTAGTAATTATTCTTATAACTATATTCAGAGAAAATGGATAGATCCACTAATACATGCCAAAATAAGTATAAATTACCTCAAAAAATGTTTGAGGCTGCTAGTCTGCCCTAAAGATAAGCACAACTTGGCCCACTCTAAATAATTAGTTCTTCAGACAGAGAAATTTTCAAGTACAAAATATTCACAAGCAAACTAAACTCTTATAAAATTTTTTATTCCAACTCTGATACATATTCACGAAGGCCACTCTGAACTGCCTGTGTTGTTGGTGAAATTTAGTGAAAGCCTGTGTTTCAGTCAATCTAGAATAGTATTAGAAAGTTAAAAAAAAAAAAAAGAATGAATAGGTCATCTAACCCATCTTATTCCCCCCAAAAAATGTTTTCTCACATGCACCTGATCAGAACTGTGTAGCAGAGCACTAAATATTTGCCCAGGAGAGATGACTCCACTGCTGGATCATAACTTTTCATTAAAGGTCTTCCTCTTCTATAAGACAACAGGTATTGACACATACCTATAGGCTGATACTTTAAAGTAAGCCGAGTGTACCAGGTGTCCTCAAGCTTCTTCAGGGCTTCATTGTCATGCAGTGGAAACACCTGAATCACGATGCCAGACGTGAGCAATCTTCTCACTACACAGGGAAAATGTGCCAAACTACATAAAATAGATTGGAGACGCTCAAGATACACTTCAGCAAATACTATAAAGACACTCCACAAAGGAGTACCACACAAAGGCCAATATCATACTGCCTACTCCAAACATATATATTGTTTTGTTTTTTAGAATGTAAATGTCTTTACTGTTTTATTTGACTATGAGATCAATACAAGTTGATATAAAATTTTAAACCATACAAAAGTATACAAATTAGAATATGAGAGGCCTTTGGTATTCTCTCCTTCCCCTCAAAAATAACCACAGTAGGCCAGACGCTGTGGCTCACGCCTATAATCCTAGCACTCTGGGAAGCCAAGGCGGGTGGATCGCTCAAGGTCAGGAGTTCGAGACCAGCCTGAGCAAGAGCGAGACCACGTCTCTACTAAAAAGTAGAAAGAAATTATCTGGACAACTAAAAATATATATATGGAAAAAATTAGCCGAGCATGGTGGCA
>NW_012133857.1:9302635-9303116 GCF_000956105.1 Propithecus coquereli | reverse complement strand
TTCTGCACAGCAAAAAAAAATAAATAAATAAATAACCAAAAGAGTAGATAATCTACAGAATGGGAGAAAATATTCACAAACTACACATCCAACAAAGCATTAATATCCAGAATCTGCAAGGAATTCAAACAGTGCAAGTAAAAAACCAAATAATCCCATTAAAAAGTGGGCAAAACACGCAAACAGATTTTTTTGAAAAGAAGATATACAAATGGCCAACAGACATGAAAAAATGGTTAACATCACTGATCATCAGGGAAATACAAGTTAAAACCACAATGAGAGACAACTTTACCCCTATCAGAATGGCAATTAATAAAAAGTCAAGGCCGGGCATGGTGGCTCATGTCTGTAATCCTAGCACTCTGGGAGGCCGAAGTGGGCAGATAGCTTGAGCTCAGGAGTTCGAGACCAGCCTGAGCAAGAGTGAGACCCCATCTCTACTAAAAAAATAGAAAGAAATTAGCTAGACAATTAAAAA
>NW_012133857.1:9263744-9301200 GCF_000956105.1 Propithecus coquereli | reverse complement strand
TTTTTAGTAGAGACGGGGTCTCGCTCTTGCTGGTCTCGAACTCCTGATCTTGAGCGATCCACCCGCCTCAGCCTCCCAGAGTGCTAGGATTACAGACGTGAGCCAGCACGCCCGGCCTACTAGTATGGTTTTAATATTCATGCACATATCTGGAAGAGACAAACGAATGTAACCAAAGAGAGTATCTCCTGGCAATATTAAATGGAAATGGGGAATTCTCTCATCTGTAGTGATTACTTAGAATGACTCGCTGAGGGGAAAAGGGTGTCTTTAGGTCTTCAAGAGGAAGTGTGTTCCGTAGAAATGGAAAACTCAAATGAACTTGTGCCTTATTTGGGGAGATGGAATATTTTCCACATCAGTTCCCAATATAGTCTCTTACTAAGAATATGCTCCTAAGACGAACTTGCACAGAAAAGATGCTTTGCTGTCTTCATCCACTGATAAGCTTTGAGCTCTTTAAGGTGTATCAGCTCAACTCTTCCAAGGGATACCACCCTTATCTCCTATCTACCTATCACCAAAGACAGGTGATGAGAATATCAGGCATAACACCCCTCAATGAAGACCAGCAAATAAATGTCTATAGTATGAAAGAGGAACATGATTTAAGTTTTCAGTGTAGAAATTCCACATACAGATGGTGTATTCTGAGGACAGGTCCCTATCATAAAATCTTCAGAGTAATTTAAAAGAAAACCTAACTTCGTAGAAGTAAAAAAAGATAATAAAGAGATATCTGATACTAACAATAGAAAAAAGTCTCAGTCTGAGAAAAAGATTCTTAATATACAGTTCTTCTTACAATTATATTTTCCAAAGTAAGTTGTACAGAGGAAGAAAGTTTTTCAAAGCTAGGGTTATGATTAAATTCTTCTCCTTAATGACTGAAAAAGGGTATATCCTCAAAATATCAGTAACTAGGGTAAAAAGACATATGGTTTAAGTTACATCAGCTTCTGGTGCTGTCAAATCTATTTTTTTTAATGTTTCAGTGGATTTTTCTTCAGCAAACACGAGTTAAAATCGATCACACACAACCGTTTGATTCTTACCCCTTGTTTGGGGATGCTCAGGCCACAGCTGATTTGTTCTTCCTATTACTAGCGTTTTCAATTACTGTATCAGGTTTTTTTTAACTTCGAACCGACTTACGGCATCTAAATTATTACTTTACTATTTCTAAGTTCTTTCTTAAAAGATGATCCCATCCTATTATAGGAGACATTATAAACAGGCATACAAGCAGGCATAAAAACCAGCTTGTATAATTCTAAAAATAGGACTGCGAACTGAAGACTCGGAGAGAATAGAAAGCTGCAGGTTCTAAATTACTGGGCTTCTCTTCACCATCAGTGCAAAAGCACGGTTCTGGTTTCAGCTTCTAAAAATAGAGGTTTGCTTATTTTTTTTTTAAATCCTTCAACCTTCTCATGTCAGCTAAGAACATAATTACTAGGAAGGAGTCTTACCTTCAAAGGAAAGTATGATGCCGTGTGGGCCTATTTAAAAAAAGCAACAACTTAAAGCAGATTCCTTCCTTCAAGAGTGCCGAATGACCTCTTGTCAAGTCCTGGGGTTATGAGTATTACAGTCATTGTTCAATTAGCCAAACAAATCAAAATTCATTAAGAGACTATCAGTAGCCTGGTTTATAGTAGGACCCCCTGAATTAGATAATACAGTAACAATACTATCATAATATTGCTTTATCTTTGGTTTATGTGACATGTTTACTTCAAAAATAAAAACAAAATCTCTGTCATGACTCCTCACTGTGTCTGTGCTACAGGGAGAAGCAGGCTGTTGCCTCCAATCCAGCAGAGGTGCGGTGCCAACAGGAAGCACAGGCCAGCAGCCTTTGCATGATGGAGATGGCCCCCTTAATCCCTATGGCTGCCGCTGTGCCCAGCTCCCTGACTCTAGCACTCAGATGTAAACAGATCACTTCATTTCATGAAGGAAAAAATGCTCTTAGGGATTACCTGTGTTTTCTAAATACATTTTCATGTTCCTGTATTCCTGTACTGTTTTCATCTCTGTTTAATATAAAAACCCCGAATATGTATGTGTCAAAATATAGTGTGTGTGTCTGCATGCTGCAGGGCCCAGCAATATATATACACACACATATATATACTGTATTTATCAATAGGTGGTTCTTCTCATGTATATCCCTGCTACATGATATTTATCTGAAATCTATTCCATTATTCATATAAGGCCAGTTAAAGATTTTAGAAGACAAATTGTATCTAAACGCTCTAATCTATCCACTCTTGTATACAAAAGATATTCAAAAGAAGCTACCATAATGTTGTATAAGAATACCTATGTAATATTAACAACATAATATATGTCGGGTCCCATCAATCAAAACATGGTAATTGGCCGGGCGCGGTGGCTCACGCCTGTAATTCTAGTGCTCTGGGAGGCCGAGGCAGGCGGATAGCTTGAGCTCAGGAGTTCGAGACCAGTCTGAGCAAGAGCAAGACCCCGTCTCTACTAAAAACATAGAAAGAAATTAGCTGGACATCTAAAAATATATACAGAGAGAAAAAATTAGCTGGGAATGGTGGTGCATGCCTGTAGTCCCAGCTACTCGGGAGGCTGAGGCAGTAGGCTCGCTTGAGCCCAGGAGTTTGAGGTTGCTGTGAGCTAGGCTGACACCACGGCACTCTAGCCCAGGCAACAGAGTGAGACTCAAAAAAAAAAAAAAAAAAATGATAATCATCTGATAGACATTTTAAGACAGAGCTTTAACCTAAACTAAGTGACAACCTTAGGATACAGTGAATATGTAAGAAATTCTTGGATACCTTAACTCCTCTTTCTAAAGAAAATCTTTCATTAGGTTATATGCATGCTGGTAGACTATTAAGAAGCAATAGGAAAAGGTAGAGTTGGAGGGCACCAAGAGATCCTTGCTCACAAGGAAATAAGAAATAGATGGCTGTCAAGATGAATGCTTGATGACTAAGACACACCCGTAGCCAATTTCTAGTTCTCCACATTGCTTGCCGTTTGATGGAATGAGGGACAACCCTGACATGCACATCTCACAGTGCCACCTAACTGCCTCAAATCATGTTTATAATGACACAACTTGCTAACTACTTAATGAAAGCTTTCTATCAAAACACAACATTACAGCAAGCAGCAAGCAAATTTATAATCATTGTATGTAAAATTAAAATCAAATTAAACATAAGATATGGAGAGTGTTTCTCATGAAAGCCCTGGCCACCTTTCACAGTGTTGATGGGCATCACATTGAGTAGGTTAAATCTTGCCTCCCAATCAGCCTCAAAGAGGCTGCCCAAGAAAGCAGCTCCCACAAAATTTTAAGGTAAAAATTAGCCTTTCCATTTACTTCTGTGAATTAACTTAATGAAAATCTAGGATTTAAGTTACCTTAAGTTTTATTAGTTCTAAAATTTGCACTCTGAAAATAGGTCATAGTTTATGCATATACCATTTGTTCTCCAACCAAGTAGTATGATATAAAATTAAAATGATGCAAAATAAACCACAGCATTTTAAGGACCACATTTTCAAAAACAGAAAGAAAGAGAATAATGCAGAATTTAAAAATCCAGCCTAGATAACTTAAATATGATTCTTAGATAGTATAAAACACTTTCCAATGACCATGATTAAGATGATTTTATTGTTTTTATATTTAGCACCAAAAAAGAAGGGAATGGAATGTAAGAGAAGAACAAAGAAAGAAAGGAGGAATAAAAAAAAAAGAAAGAATCCTTATTTACAGAAGCCTCATCCTGCCAGCAAGAAAGTTATTTCTATTATTGTTTCAAGACAACAGACTGGCTACCTATACAGTTAGAGAAATCCATTTACATGTTTCCTTCAAGGTTTTCATTCAGCTAAAAATTTCTCTCTTTGAAGCAACCGGGAGCATGTGAAAACTGCTGCTCCACTATCCCATTTGATGAAAGAGCACACTTACTCTTTTCTCTGTTCCAGCCACATCCAAGAGGATGTACTCATGCAGAAACTCACAGGTAGAAGCAGTGATTTTCACACGATGGGCTGACCAATGCAGATGAACAGGAAGAAATGGAATGCTTACATTAGCAACAAGGACAGTGCCTCAGTCTGCTTTGTATTTTATTTGATGCAGTACCCAGCTGTGATTAAAAACATGCCTTCCCACTAAGAGATTAAGATTTAAAAATTTTGGAATGGTATCTAACAATCTCTTAAATACAGACTGTGGAACTCCTGGGAGTGACAGAAAGATACCTCTGCCCCTGTTCTTGCTCATGATACCAAATTAAAAACAAAAGAAACAAGAAACATAAAAAGAAACCCCCATCTTTGACGAGAGTAAGAAAAAACAAACTAAAAACTCAAATCACAAACTATAAAAAGAGGTCTTGAAAATCAGCCCAGGCCAGAGGGCAGGGTTCTCCTGGATGGTAAAGGGGTGGGAAACCACCATCCCCTTGCCCAGAGGCAGGCAAAAGAGGATGCATGGCAGACCCCTGGGGGGTGTCTGCTCCCTTCCTGGCACCATAGACAACAGAAGCCAGGCTGGAGGGGGAAAGGGCAGGTCTGCCATGTTGGAAGAAAGAGTTAACCTAGTAGAACCCAGGGATGGAGGATAACTAGCTCTCTCTTAGTTGGCCAAAGATAGGCCTAGATGCCAAAGTGACAAAAACCCTGCAAAAACAGGGCTCCACAGGCTCAGGAAAATGTATTGCCAGGCAAAATCTAAGCTTTTTACTACTACAGTTCCCTGCTGGAGGTCCCCAGCACCCCACTCTCCAAAACACACACTTCCTTTCAAAAACAGCCAGTCTGGGGAAAATATGGGCTCATTAAAAAATAAGTAATAAAAAATACATAACCACAAAGAAACTGGTTTAGAGCTATACAAAAATACTATATGGAAAAAAAAGGAAAGCCAAAAATACTACAAAAAAAAAAAGAAAAACCATAAAAAAAGACAGAGAAGAAAGATAGCAGAAAATTACAGCATCAAGCAACAAAAAAATAATAAAATTCTTCATGAAGCTAAAGAAATTAAAGCAAACATCACCTCTCTGAAATTAAACCTCGGAGGAGAGCTATGAGAGCTGAAGGAGAGAGCACAGAAAAGCAATGTACAAGAAAAATATAACTATTAAAGATTCAAAGTCATGATAAAAGCTACAAAAAAGGGAAAGAATCAAAACACATCAGGAAACTGGTAGACAAGCCTAAGAAAATTATATAAGAACAAAGACTTAAAAATATTACAGAGAATATGTAATAACCCACATATAATACATATAATTGCCCCCACTTAAGAACAGAGCAAACACAACCATACAATTCTTCAAATATAACTGAAGAAAATTTTCCTGAAAGCATGGTAACCTTTGATCAGTGCCACTGAAAGAACGTATGTCCAAAAAAAGAACCCACACAAAATAATCAACAACAAGACATAGGCCGATAACTGGAAATGTAAGCAAACAAGAACAATGAGTCCCTGCATCCAAACTTCCTGGCATCTCCTAACAGCCATACAAATGAACAAGGAGAGAATGCCTACAGCTAGAGACAGAGGAGATGGCCACGTGTAAGTCAGGCAATAAAGAACCAAGAACCAGAAGAGATCCAGACCCAAGTCCAGAATAGTGGAGGAAGCCCAAAAGGTGCTGTGCAGAAGAACAGGGAGGACAGAGGGGTCCAAGGAACCCAGATAACACCAACAAGGACTCACGGCCCTTCTTCAGGAGGAGGTCCCACACTGAGTGGGAACTTCCAAAAATAGGCCTGAGACATGATGATGGGTCAGAGCACTGACAGCAGGAGGGGCTGAAGGGAAGAGCTTGGAAAGGGCACAGAGCAACAGGCGGCTGACTTGAGGAAGCACTGCCTTGGGAAACACAGAGGAAAGTGTCTGGGAAAGTAATGGTCCTTGGAGGTTAACAGCCTATAGGGAAGGAAGAGAAGTAGAAAAGTGATTCACAGTCCTACAGAAGCAAGATCTCACATCCCATACGCTCTCCTGCTAATGGTTGATACAGGAAGATCCTCAATATTTAAATATTAATGAGAAAAATTTTCTTTAAATCAAGGAAAAACAACAGAGAAAGCACAAACAAAATAAGACATGAAAAGGGAAAAATACCATTAAAACGGCCGGGCGCGGTGGCTCACGCCTGTAATCCTAGCACTCTGGGAGGCTGAGGCGGGTGGATTGTTTGAGCTCAGGAGTTCGAGACCAGCCTGAGCAAGAGCGAGACCCCGTCTCTACTAAAAATAGAAAGAAAATTAATTGGACAACTAAAAATATATAGAAAAAATTAGCCGGGCATGGTGGCGCATACCTGTAGTCCCAGCTACTCGGGAGGCTGAGGCAGGAGGATCGCTTGAGCCCAAGAGTTTGAGGTTGCTGTGAGCTAGGCCGACGCCACGGCACTCACTCTAGCCCGGGCAAAAAGAGTGAGACTCTGTCTCAAAAAAAAAAAAAAATACCATTAAAACAGGAGTTAAAAAGATCCTGAGAGAAATCTGCACAAATCAACTCATGAAACTTAATGGAAAGTAAGGAAAGCTAGATAAAATAAAAACTTTTCACGGAAAATATAACTTACCCAAACTGACCCCATAGTGATGGAAAGTCTAAACAAACCAATTTCCACACATGATTTAGAGAAAACTCCTCAAAAACCTAATCCACAAACATTGGAGCAAGATGATTCATACAGGAATTCTAACAAGCCTTTAATTTAAAACCGAGTACATTTTGACAACACATAACAGGGAAAAAAAATAAAAGAAATCTTAAACTTCATTCAGAACTTGCATTGTTAATACTCAAATTTGCATGGCTTTACAAACTATTTTATGTAAATTGTAAGATAAAGCAAATTAGTAATTATGAAATATTATTAAGAATCAAGATTTTCAATGTAAGTGAAAAGAGATAAAAATATAAAACCAAAGTGAGTAAAATCCTACAATGTTAAATTTGAATTGAATACATCAATATATAAATTCATGATTTTTAAAAATATATTCCTAGGCTTTTCCTCTGAAATGGGGAAAAAGATGACACAGCCCACATAGCAAAAGATTGCTTTAAAAAAGCGTAGAAAGAAGCAATTTCAACAGAAATCATAAAATCAAAGAAGATAACCCTTAGGCTAGGCACAGTGGCTCACTCCTGTAATCCTAGCACTATGGGAGGCCAAGGCGGGAGGATCACTTGAGCTCAGAAGACCAGCCTGAGCAACAGTGAGACCCTGTCTCTACTAAAAATAGTAAAAATTAGCCAGGTGCAGTGGTGCATGCCTGCAGTCTTGGCTACTCAGGAGGCTGAGGCAGGAGGATCGCTTGAGCCCAGAAGTTTGAGGTTGCCGTGAGCTAGGCTGACGCCACGGCACTCTAGCCCAGACAAGAGAGTGAGACTCTGTCTCAAAAAAAAAATAATAAATAAATAAGATAACCCAACACAAAATGTCCTTTACTTAAATAGTATAAATTCCCTTAGTTTAAAAATAAATCCTCGGATTAGACTGCAAAGCACCCCAGTATATTCTAATATATCCAACTTAAAATTATACTCAGAGGGGCTGAAAGTATAAGGATGGGCAAAAACATACTAGCAGATGCAAACTAAAATAAAGCAAGAGTTATAAGACAAGGCTGAATTCAGCAATGACAACACATTAAGCAAGATGAAGAATAATACTTTATAATGATAAAAGGTACAATCTACAAAGAAAATCTATCAAAATCTTTATGCAACCAAAAATATAACTACTAAATTCATGAAACAAAAGCAAAAGAAAATACAAAGAGAAAATTGGCAGAAACATAGGAAATTCCCATATTGGTTGGGAATCTCTAGGGCTATGATGGATCAAGAAAACAAAAGCAAAGCAGTAAAAGACAAAATTAACAATGTGTGTGCTAGAAATAGAAATACGACAAAAAAGAAATCGAAATACTCATATGACTATTGATGTAAAAATAATAAAATAATAAAAAAAGGAAATCAGCAGGAAATTTAAATAATACACTATAAGTAGAGTTCATCATGGGAATGCAAGAATAATTCAATATTAGAAATTCTATTAATATTGCTTACCATATTGATAATGTCAGAGATAAAAAACATAATTATCTTCATAGATGCTAGAAAAGCATTTGATAAAATCTGTGGCCACGCAAAAGTCTTAATAAAGTAGAAGAAACAGATACTTTCTAAACATGATAAAAATTACCTACAATCAAAAGTCAACATCATGCTGAATGCTCAAATACAAGTATTCCCTTTAAAATTAAAGCAATAACTACAGTGGGCAATTTGGAAATATCTACCCCAAAAGATGCATGTACCTTTGTTTTAACAATGTCACTTCTGGGAATTTTCCTACTTTGTTTATAAGGAAAAAACTTGAGGAAAATAATTAAATGTTTATCAATATGGTGACATCCACACAATGGAATACTAGGTGGCCTAGAAAAGGAATGAGTTAGACCTGATGTGGTAATCTAGAATGATGATTAAAATATATTATTAAATAAAAAAGGTTCAAAATGGTATGCACAATATACTCCCCATTTGTTTGAACATGTGTTCTCTTGAACAATATTTCTCTGAGGGTATAAATTAAGAGGGGAGAGAGGGAGTTGGAGCATGGAACAGGAAGGAGACAACTTTTGGTTGTCTAAGTTTTTATACTGCTTGAATTTTTCTCATATACATGTGTTATTTTTTTCAATTGACAAAAACTAATAGAAAATAAATGTGAAAATCGCAAAATGCTTGGGGGAAGTATTTTTCTGCCATATATTGTGAAAATTGAGAAGAATAATTTTTATGTCCATAGTACAGACTATAAACCCTGTTTTCCTCAGCATCCTGAATATAGTTCAGAATAGGCTAGAATAAACATAACATCTTTGGGGAAAAAAAAAAAAGGTTTTCTACAAAAAAGTGAAAATAAATAATTTATCCTAAGAAAAATACTCCAAAATTCAAGAAGAAAGGTAGGTCAATAAAAATTCATATTTGGAAAAGATCTATGAAAGTAAGGCAAAATCCCCATCACAGGAGAGGAAATTAGGAAGGTTTATCAGAGAGGAAAAGAAAAAAAAATCTCACTCAAAAGGCCTTCTATTACGCATCATGTCTAAGGAAATGAGGAAGACCAGAGAAGGTGAAGCATCATCTAGGAAGAATTCTTGCCAAAAACTTCCAGTTTACAGGAAATACAGAGGTTAGAGGAACAAGGAAACAATCAGAAAATCCATAATCTGAAACAATCTATAAGACAAATAGCCTGGTCTCTTCAGCAAGTCAAAGTCATGAGAAAAAAATGCAAAAGAAAAACTATTGTATATTAAAAGAGACTTAAGAAACGTAACAACCAAACAAAATGGGTGATTTTTGGATCTTAGTTTGAGCAAACAAGCTCTAAAATATATTTGGTGACAACTGGGAAAATGTAAATATGGACTGGTTTGGGAAGATCTGTCCTACTAAGTGAAGATCGGAAGGTAGTATTACACTGACTATTAAAAGGAAACCAGACTAGGGAACACAGAAGCTTATGTGTTTAAAGTGCATTTTAGGTAGCAAAATGCTCTGAAGCATTGCCACTATCTGTGTTTAAAACAAAGTTGAAATTATGCATTGGGGTAAAATTCTTTCATTCTGCAGACTTGCATTCTCATTAAAATGAAATTACACAAAACTGAAAAGTTGCAAACTGCTAATCTGCATTCAGGTATTATGTTACTTTGTAAGCCTTTATGTTTGCACGTGCTCACACCCAGTGAAATCAGAGGAAATGGAAAGAGTGCTCCAGGAAGACAATGTCTCCCCTTTATTCCCCCACATATTTTCTTTATAGTATACAATGTTAGGGCATAAAGTTTGCTAATTTTAACTGAGTAATAAAATATGCATGTGCTCACAATGAATTTTAAGCTAACTGAATACTGTGAGACCTTGATAAATAAGAAGTAGCAAACCATACAGAACAAATATATTGATTTTATAAAAGTGCAATACGATGAGGCTCAAAGGACAAAAGACATGTTCATGAAAATATAAGTTACTGTAAAGCTGTGTTTTTCAGTACAAGAAAAAAAGCCTCTGTGATTTGCTAATTATGTCTATTAAGAATAAAACAGTTGCATTAGAATGTGTACTCAGGAAACTAGTTGATATAATGACTTACATAATGATTTTCCTGGATATAACTTTGCTTGGGGGTAACCAGGGATCATTTTTTCATCTTTAGCTCTAAGATTTTCAAGTTCATGTTTGATAATGAATTGACATTCTGCCATTGTGAGGAAATCATCATTGTTATCTAAAATAAAACAAAAATTTCCAGTTATTTTCTCAGTAATAATCAAAATAAAATTAAGTAATATTCTAACTACCTGGCATTATGGAAATAATGATATAAACAATAAACAATTAACATAAGGAGTAATCAAAGTCTAAAACTGGTAAATTAAATTGAACATGAAACTCCTTAGACATAAAAATAAAAAAATTGTGTTATATCTTCACATAATACAATTTCTCAATCATTTTAATAGTTATTACATAATATGGCACAAACATTCAAACAACATATACCTGATCTCATTTAGTACCAATGAGCAGAAGGCAATATATTCTTGAATTCTAACAATACAGTATTTTTAACCAGGGACGGAACTGAAGTTGTTTGCCTATATGGCAAATTCTCCTCCTCCAAACTCTCAAGCCCATTCTATTCCCTTCTGAAGTCAGACATCACTCCCATAAATGAGGGAGAACAAAGTCTGATAAGAAAATGATGTCACTTTTTGACAGGTGAACCTTCTTAAATGAGATAAATTTCACCTTGATCATTTTTCACTAAGGTATAAAAATCCAGAGTAAGTGAGTCTGAAGAAGTCTAATCACATCTTCTAACTCTGAAAGCCCTGGAAGGGGCCAGTTTGATTCTGAAGCCAAACTTGCATCCTGATACCGTATCTACCCTGGCTTTCTCAGTTTTCAAGAAAATGTTCTCTACTGGAATCTGTTTTGGGGCCAGTACAGAACCAATTACCCTACCACATTCAGCACGAGCCAGAAAATTCAGTAAATGAGGTTTCTAGGATATCAAACTACTACTGTGTTTCTTATTACAAGATTTTTCTACCTCAAGCCAGTGAATATTCATTATTACAAGAGTTAGAATAGAATAATATAAATTACACATGTCCGTCTAATTTGTGTTCATCTATTCCAGAGGTGGCAAAGTATGGTCTGTGGGCCAAATCTGGCCTTCCACATGGTTTTATAAATAAAGTGTTACTGGAACACAGCCTCACCCATTCATTTACTTATGGTCTAAGGCTATTCTTTTCCTCTACAATGGCAGTGTTGAGTAGTTGCAGCAGAGACCACATGGTTTGGAAAACCTAAAATATTTACGATTTGGCCCTTTACTAAACAAGTTTGCTGACCCCTGATCTATTCATTGAAAACTTCTTTTTGATTAATGGATTCTGGCAGAAACAAAGAATTCGGGGCTTACCATCAAAACCTTTGAAGTTCTGTCGCGTCCCGTATGTGAAGGCTCTCATGGTGTTATCATTGCACTCTTTTACCAATCCCACTGCTTCTGCTCCCAGTAACAGTCTAATCTTGGAGGCACCAACAAGATATAAGTTCTGATTTTCTAGTGTCTCTTTCTCATATTTATTTAACAATGGTCTAAACAACAACTGGGCACCTTCAAAAACAAAATATAAGTACAATCTTAGAAAGACGAACATTAAAGTTTCAAAAATGAAAACCTTCTTAAATAATGTTTCTAGTTTGGTGGAAGAAAAAAATTATATTAACAATTTAAATCTATCTTCCAAGTAAATAAGATACATAAGTAAGTTGGGGATGGCAGTTCTTTATAGTTTTTTAACAACTGCAAAACCTGAAAATTGTAGCAATGAGTAGCTTGCCACTTACGCAAATTAGAAGTAGATATGAGACAAGAATCCAATATTTATGGGCTCTAAGTACAAAACTGCACTGAGTGAAAATATGGAGCAAAGCACTGCAGTTTCTTAATATAAACATAATGGACCAAAATTTAAGTAAATTAATTTGGAGTAAAATATTCCAGTAAAAAAGCCCACAAATAAACAATTACTGGACTATAACAGATTTTGTCAGTTAAATACTAAATAATAAAAAACAATATAACTTTTTAGTCATTTTTCCCATAAATTTCTATATTCAATTAGATTTAATGATATTTTTCTTAACTAAGTTCCCAAAACATTAAGAGTATATATTATGATTTGATACTGTACATGTAATTATTACTTAAAAGATTATGGAGAAAAAGGATTTTTTTTCTAAATTTTTATTTCTACCTATATCAAACTTTTTAAGGTACATTTATTTACTATTTACCCTGTAGAGATGGTTATCAGGAATTATGAAAGTACTAATCAGACAGTAACAGGATAATGAGCAGAATTTATACTTTACTTATCAACTGGATTAAATACATTAAGATTAATGTATTATGATACTATTACTTAGGTAGTTTACAGTAAAGGTATTAAAGACTATATTCAATTTACAGAAAAGAAAATACAAATTACTATTAAATATGAGATCCTTAACCTCATTCATATTAAGAGAAATGCAAAAACTATTCCAACATGCTATTTTTCATTTCTCACACTGCAAAGATGGAAAGTTTGATAACAGATTGTTGAGTGTGGTGGCCATGGAGATGCCCTGCTCTACCCACCTCTTCCCTTCAAGAGAATTTGCTCCAAGCAGTGAGGCTGACTGCCAGCCTTCTGCTGCTGCACCTTAGGATGCTTCCCCCAGCTGCTCCCAGCCATTGGCTGGGCATGGAGGGGATGTCAGAACAAGGCCATTCCTGCTCAACATGGGTTTCCTTTAAAGCTGCGGTCTCCAACCCTCAGGCCAGGACCCAGCACTGGCCCACGGCCTGTTAGGAACCAGGCCATGCATCACCACCTGAGCTCTGCCCCGCCCCTCTCCCCAACCCTGTCCACGGAAAAATTGTCAGGCTGTACAGCAGGAGGTGAGCAGTGGGTGAGGGAGCGAAGCTTCATCGTATTTACAGCCGTTCCCCATGGCTTGCATCACTGCCTGAGCTCTGTCTGGTCTGTGGAAAAACTGTCTTCCATGAGACCAGTCCCTGGTGCCAAAAAGGTTGGGGACCACTGTTTCAAAGGGTAACTTTGAGCCTGGCTGACAGTTTCTCAGAATAGTGCTGTGGTCTGAAGCTCTTCCTACTCAATCCTCCTTCCTTCCCTCTCCTTTCACAAGCGTCAGACCTACACCAAAGTCTGAATGCTCTCTGTGCCTACTCCTGCTCCCTCCCCCTTAGCTTTCCACAAATGTTTCCCTCAATAAACCACTTATGCATCATAATCTCATCTCTTGCTTGGAAGACCCCAACTGACACATGAGTTTGTGGGGAAAGTCAGTCTCATTCATTTCTAGAGGAGAAGAAATTGGTATAACCTTTATGAAGAACCATTTGTCAATATCTTGTTTTGAAAAGTCTCCATCTTCCTTCCCTCAATTAAGCAATGACTTTCAAATTGTTCAAGCGATTCCTTTGTTATTTGCTTTCATGTCACCAAGTAACAAGCTTATAGAGCTATTTCTTGATTTCTTAGTTTTAAGCCTTGGAAGATGAGGATTTAGCTCTCTTTTCTTCCTACCTTCACCATTTCCATCCCCACGCCCATCATTCCATTCTCACTATACAGTTATAGCATCCTTTTGGTTTCATCAAGTACTTGCATTATATATAACTAGTTACATATGTTATTTATAGCTGAGCCTTACAGTAAACTATGATTTTCCTTTCCTGTACTTTCCCTTTTTCTAAAAGTTGCTGTCTTATTTTATCATTTGCCTAGTTTATTACGTACTCATCAAAAATTCAATCCCCCAAGCTCTCTGCCAATTGTCTAAATCTCTCCTTGATACACTGACTTATTATATACCCTATTATCATCTTCTTAAAGAAATCTTTCTTCACTCTGCTCTCACACTTCATTGGCAACTAATTAGGTACAGAATTCTAGATCAAAAATCCTTCCTTCAGAAATGAAAATATTGTACCACTGCCCTTCTAGCTTCCAGTATTTGTTAAGAAGTCTTATCCTTTATATCTAACCTATTTTCTTTTTTCTGGAAATTTGTTGTATTTTCTCTATTTCCAGGGTTCTGAAACTTTCCAATGAAATGCTATTTTTACCCACAATGCTGGGCACTAAGTGGGCCTTTTCCATCTGAAAGAAAAGGCAAGGCATCAGTCTTGTGTTTTTCTTTGATGACTTGTTTTTCTCTGTTCTTTTTTTAGAACTCCTTTTATTCAGAACTGTACCTCTTAGAGTATTCCTCTAATTTCCTTGTTTTTTTCCTCATATTTTCCAATTCTTTACCTTTTTGCTTTTTTGTTAGAGATTTTTCTCAACATTATCTTAACCCTTTTATTGAGTTTTTAATTTTGATTTCACATTGTCACTTTATAAGAACCGCTTTTTTTCTAAATGATTATTTTTATAATATCCTATTCTTGATTCATAAGATGTTGTATCTTCTCATAATTTTGAGAATTGAGATTTTTATTCTCTTTTGGTTTTCTTCTGCATTATTCTTGCTACATTTATCGTTGTTTAGTTTTTAGCTTTTTCTTTCATGTTAGGGATTTTCCTCAGATGTTTGGCGATCTTTTCTTACATGCTCATGTTTAAGAAAGGGGCTCTTAAGAGGCTAAATAGAAGTTCTGAGGGCTAGATGGAGTTTGTCAAAGATGACTTTTAATGGAAGGTAGTCTAGGCCGGGCGCAGTGGCTCACGCCTGTAATTCTAGCTCTCTGGGAGGCCGAGGCAGGTGGATTGTTTGAGCTCAGGAGTTCGAAACCAGCCTGAGCAAGAACAAGACCCTCTCTCTACTAAAAATAGAAAGAAATTAACTGGACAACTAAAAACATATAGAAAAAAATTAGCCGGGCATGGTGGTGCATGCCTGTAGTCCCAGCTACTCGGGAGGCTGAGGCAGGAGGATGGCTTGAGCCCAGGAGTTTGAGGTTGCTGTGAGCTAGGATGATGCCACGGCACTCTAGCCCGGGCAACAGAGTGAGACTCTGTCTCAAAAAAAAAAGAAAAAAAAATGAAAGGTAGTCTAGCCAAGTCATTTTCCATTGGCAACCCCCTGATTTCTGCACTTTTAGGTTTTTTATCTTGAGCTGGCCAGATTCTCCAGAGAAAGACTGTCTAATTTGCTTCCTGGATGGTTTAAATACAGCTGCTAGTATTTTGGAAGCTGAATTAGGTATGAGACTGATGGGGTGTGGTGAGGGGGTTCATAGAGCCCCCACGCCAAAAACCATATATTTGACCTTCTCCAAGGAATAAACCTCAAGTCTTCTGCAGGAGTGGTAGAATATAAAAGTGATACAGGGATCTAACTCTTTACTAAATAGATCTCAGTCAATCCTCTTTTTTTCTAGATAGTACTTTTATCTCCACCTCCACAGTCCCCAGTTTCCCCAACTCCTGAGTCTTTGGGGATATTCTGCAGTGTATACCAAATCGCATCTCAACTTTCTCCCCTGCCAGCTTAAGTTTTAGCTTTCTCAAATCTGAGAAGTCAATTACTATTCACCTACCTGTTTTCTAGCTTCTAAAATTTTGTTGCTGTTGTATCTTCTCCTTCCTTTTCTGTCAATGTGGACTTAGGTCATTTATATATTTTTTAAAGAAGTCCTTTTACTTTTATTATCATTTTAATAGGGGTTTTGAAGAGAATAAATGTAAACATGACTATTAGATCCACTATCTTTACCTGGAAGATCCAAAATACTTTTTTGAAAAGTTTTTTTATTGTCATTCAAACAGTGTAGAATGATGTCCATTCCCTCCCCATCCTTGTGTGTCCCTAAAGACACATAATCCGCAGAAAAGAAGGCTGGGAATATACTGGAATTTTTCATGCTTAGACACTACAAGTGTTCTTAAATCACAGAAATTTTAAAGAAGGGACTCAAGTCCAGTGAAACACCTCAAATTTCAGCAAGCAAACACTCTTGTTAAGTTTCCTACTGATTCAATTGTTTGGAAAAATTTTTAAATTCCACTGTGATTCAAAATTTTATTTTTAAGAAATCACTTCAGGGCTGGGTGCGGTGGCTCACGCCTGTAATCCTAGCACTCTGAGAGGCCGAGATGGGAGGATCGTTTGAGCTCAGGAGTTCGAGACCAGCCCCAGCAAGAGCGAGACCCCGTCTCTACTAAAAAAATAGAACGAAATTAGCTGGACAACTAAAAATATACAGAAAAAAAATAGCCAGGCATGGTGGCACATGCCTGTAGTCTCAGCTACTTGGAAGGCTGAAGCAGTAGGATTGCTTGAGCCCAGGAGTTTGAGGTTGCTGTGAGCTGATGCCATGGCACTCTAGCCGGGGCAACAGAGTGACACTCTGTCTCAAAAAAAAAAAAAGGAGAAATCACTTCAGGCTGGGCACGGTGGCTCACACCTGTAATCCTAGCACTCTGGGAGGCCGAGGCGGGAGGATCGCTTGAGCTCAGGAGTTCCAGACCAGCCTGAGCAAGAGCGAGATCCCATCTCTACTAAAAACAGAAAAAATTATCCAGGTGGGTGGTGCGTGCCTGTAGTCCCAGCTACTCAGGAAGCTGAGGCAGGGAGATCGCTTGAGCCCAGGAGTTCAATTGAGGTTGCTGTGAGCTAGGCTGATGCCATGGCACTTGCCCGGGCAACAGAGTAAGACTCTGTATCAAAAAAAAAGAAAGAAATCACTTCAGTTTACAGTCACAATTTTTTTTTAAAAAAGAGTCTAAGATTAGTCCAGTGTTTAAAGACTTAGTACAGTTTAAGATATTGTTCCATGTAATTTATGAAATGTTTGCTCATAAAAAATGCCCTCTGCCTTCGCACCCAGAACGAACCACTGTCGCCCTTCAAGAGAGGGCTAAACTTTGGTGTCTTAAGTCATCCCTTGTCACTCCAAGAAGCACGCCAAAGTGTCATCTTAGCCTTCTCTTTACTTTTACAGTAAATATACATATGATTCATTCGGGCATTGCTTTGCAACAGCTCTACCACTAACATTTTTCTTACTTGAATTTCTAGGAACTGGCATTCAGTCTCCCCACCCTGACGGTAACATCCTTGCAAGCAGAGACCATATCTATTTCTCTCTTAGCACCACAACTGACACACAAAGCACACTCAATAGATACTTGTCCATCCATTTGACAAATATTTATTAAGCACCTACTACGCACCAAGCACTGTGCTAGGCATAGTATTTAGAACTGTGAAGAAAACTAATCATGTTGCTTTGTCTAATGGGGACTTAAAGTCTAATGTTGATTTAAAACCACTTTTCAAGTCTTCAATAGATAACAAAAGGCAAAAAAATGAACATCAGTAAGTAAAACATATCACTAAGAATTGTAAAATACGTTTATAAATATATTTTTAGTCACTGAGCATGACTAAGTCTGAGTAGTAACTATTTTACTCACCGCCATCTTTTTTTTTAGCAATAATTCTGTTTTTCAGCCATTCTTTGGTTTCTTCTTTGACATCCTGAGCAAGTTCTATGACCACCAAAGGAGTGAAAGAACTCTCGTAAGTATCCAAAGCTGATAAGGTCACTTTCATCTTTGAAAAACCTGCTGCAAATTAAAATAAAAAGCAAAAATGGATTAAGGCAAAGAGAAATATGCTACAGACTGTTTGCATTTTCTCTCAATTATATCTAATTCTGGCTTCCAAGATAAAGGCAAATTTCTGATGATCCAGATGGTTTATATGACAGGCTCAACCAAGGGTTCAAAACACATGTGTGACCCAAGCTTTAGACAGAAAACCATCAATATCTGCAAGCAGTTCAGAATACAGCAGAAGAAATATTCAGGTCAATGAAGGATGACAGTGTAAAACGTGTTCTCACACAAGAGGAATAAGAAAGTATTTACAAAGAATGTGATACCTTAACAGGATTTAGAAGAATGA
Organism: Propithecus coquereli; assembly: GCF_000956105.1. Lineage (NCBI taxonomy): Eukaryota > Metazoa > Chordata > Mammalia > Primates > Indriidae > Propithecus > Propithecus coquereli. The sequence continues at coordinate 9,283,139 of NW_012133857.1, read as the reverse complement.
ATAGGAGTTTGTCAGATAGAAAATGAATGGTATTCTAAGTAGAGGAAACGTATTTCCCTACAAAATAATTGTGAAAAAATACCCAACGGGCTCAGAGAAATACAAGTGGTTAGGTATGGCTGAAGCACCAACTCTGGGGTGGGGCGTGGGGGGAGGGCGGAAATGAGCTGGTATCTAATTAGGAGTCCTGATTACAAAGGAAATTAGTTTTGTCTAATATACAAAGGGAATCACCAATTCGTCATAAGCAGGGAATTAATGGAGTCAATATAGAACTATTACAGATTACAAAGGGTCAGCCTAGCATATTGGAGATTGCTTAGGAAGCCATTAGAGTAGTCTAGAAAGAGCTGGTACTGGCCTGAATGGTGGCAATGAAAAGGATAGATTAGAGACTAAATCTATAAAAGTTGACAACTAGACTGAATGGAAAGACAAAAAAATAGGAAAATGTTAGTGGGTAAGGAGTAGTCAGATTATAATTATATGGAACTCTCTATGGTACCCATCTTTGCTAGGCAGAACCGCTGCTATACACTTCCTTCAAAATTACACGTTCTAAAAGTGACACACTAACTGAGACCACAAGCCAAGACTTCCACTTCCAGGACAACAAATTAAGGGGTTCGGACAACTCTTCAAACACCCACACTCACAGGCATAGGGGTGTGTGTGTATATATATACACAGAGGTTGAACATCTCTAATCCAAAAATCCAAAATCTGAAATGTTCCAAAATCTGAAACTTTTTGAGTGCTAACATGACATCATAAGCAGAGAATTCCACACATAAGTAGTTAACACAAACTTTGTTTCATTCACAAAATTATTTAAAATATCGTATAAAATTACCTTCAGGCTATGTGTATAAGGTATATATAAAATATGAATGAATTTCACGTTTTAGACTTGGGTCCCATCTGCAAGATATCTCATTATATATATGCAAATACTCCAAAATCCAAAAAAATCCCAAAAATCCCAAACATTTCTGGTCTCAAGCATTACGGATAAGGATACTCAATCTGTATTTTTAAAAATCTTTCTGTGAATATTAAACAGCCAAGAAGGCAGTGGGAAATAATGGAGCCCCTATCCAGAAGAAACAGAGAGGAAGTTCAGCATTTCCAACTAGTTTCCCTAAGGCCTCTGCCAATTTGGGAAGAAGTAGCTGAGAGGGTTAGGAACTAAGAAGGGATCCTGTTAGCCATGAGAGGCTAGGAGACAAAAAGTGTAATTAGTACAGAGCCCACCAAGGAAGAGGGTTGGATAAAATCCCCACTTTGAAGTGGGACCTGAGAGGGCTACATCCTAAAGCTAACAGTGAACCAGAAATAGATCACCTTTGATAAGTACTAAATTACAGGTTCATATCATCTCAATCAGGAGACAGTATGTGTGAAAATGGGGGGAAAAAGCAATAGAAACAATACATAATAGATCCAAATAATGGAGTTAGTTGAACCGACTTTAAAATAATCATCGTATGTTCAAAGACCTAAAACACAAGACTGAAAATTTTGGCAAAGAACTAGAAACTATTTTATAATGGAAATTCTAGAATTTAAAAATACAGGAGTCAAGCAATGTCTCACGCCCATTAATCCCAGAACTTTGGGAAGCGAAGGCAGGAGGATAGCTTGAGGCCAGGAGTTCGAGACCAGCCTGAGCAACATAGAGAGACCCTGTCTCTACAAAAAATAAAAAAATTAGCCAGGTGTGGTGGTGCACGCCTATAGTCCTAGCTACTCAGGAGGCTGAGGCAGGAGGATCACTTGAGCCCAGGAGTTTGAGGTTACAGTGAGCTATGATTGTGCCACTGCACTCTAGCCTGGGAGATAAGGCAAGAAAGACACTGTCTCTTTAAAAAAAGGAAAAAAAGTCAAAATTAAGAACCCAAAGGAGGCTTCACAGAAAATTAGACAAAGCTAAAGAGAAAAACCAACGAACTATAAGATGGACATGAAGAAAATATCTAGAAAGAAGCACTGAGAACAAAAAGTGAAGAAAATACAGAAAATAGTGTGAGAGACAAGGAAAAACAGAGAGTCCCAGAAATAAAGAAAGGAGCTATTAGGGCAAAAGCAACACCCAAAGAGATACTACCCAAGAGTTTCCCAAAACTGACAAAATATATCAAGGTATAGATTTAACAACCTCTATATACTTCAAAGAGGATAAAATAGAATGAAAAAAGCAGAGAATCCAAGAGAAAACAATAGAAAAACCAAGAGAGAGAAAATCTTAAAAGCGGTCGTAAAAACAAAGACGAAATACTGTGAAGAGGAGCAATTAGACTGACGGCTGACTTCACAGTAAAATAACGGAAGCCATCATGTCTTCAATGTGCCAGAGAGAATCATGGCCAATCCAAGATTACACTCAGTCAAAATATGCTTCACAAATAAAAGAGCAATAAAGCCATCTTCAAACAAACAAACATTGAGAGAATTCATCACCAGCATACTCCCACTAAAGAAAATGATAATAAAGGGTGTTCTTAAAGCAGAAGAAATGGATTGCAGATGATCTGGTAATAATCTTTTTTTAGTGAGCAGAGAGTATTTGCAATATGGGACCTCCCCTAACCCCTTTTAGCTTAATTCTCCTTTATTGAATGCCCACTGCATATGAGACAATGTGCTAGGTACCTATATACATGATTCTATAATCTTCCTACCAGCCCTACAATTTATACTTTAAAAACCAAGAGGAAAATCAAATGAAGAAGTTACTTTGCTAAGTTCAAAGTAAAATTAATTTTCCATGATATAGAGCTTAAGACTAGAAAGAACAAAGTCATTAGAGATACCCAAATTCTACATGTTTTTTCCTACTAAATGAAATCTTAGTTTTAAATTGTCTACCATACAACTCTTACTAAAGATGAGCTAAGACAGAGTTCGAGATAAAATGACAAAGTCAAATCACATTACAGAATCTTCTGGCCTAAAGCAAAATTAACTGTATCAAAAATAAGTAAAACAGCCCCCAAACAAATATTAATAATAAAAGTGAACAAAAACTACTCAGCAGCCAGAAAGTAAATCTCAAGCCAAAATCATGACCAACTAAAGACAATACCAACAATGAACTGATAACAAAGGATCCTTCCTAACAATTTGGAGAATTCCAGCCATCTGCAGTAATGCATTACTTATGGACAAGAATGGAGAAATACATCTGACTAGTCATTGATGCAGTTTTTATTCTCTCTCTCTCTCTCACACATACACACACACATGCACACACTGTAGCCTGTACATGCACATACACACACATGGTTAAGGATGCGTAATCCGGTGTCAGGCTGTCTGGTTCTGAATCCCAGCTCCCTTGTTTGCTGCTGTGAGATATTGAACAAGCTATGTAAGCTGTTTCACCTACGTTTTCTCATTGGTAAAATGGAAGAATTAAAGTTTCTTGTTCAAGGGGTTGGTGTGAGGATTAAATGAGTTAATTCACAAAAAAATAAGTAGCCCAGTACCTTGCATGTAGTAAATCATAAGCGAATGATAGTTAGAGTTGTCTTCATATTATTATATATTTATTACACATATTTATATGTAGCCATACTTTGCATTTTTTACCTTAAAATGTGTCAGGAATTGCTTTCCATGTTAATAAATACAATTGTATTTATATCCTAGTATTAATGGTTCTATCATATTCTTGTACCATACTTTAGCCAACCTCCTGTTGATGGACATTCAAGTATTAGGTTCTTTGCCATAAATACATAAATAAATTGAATAAACAAAATCTCTAATAAACTTTCATATGCATATTTGATTTAATTATCTTTTTGAGAGAAATTACTTAAGTAAATAAATAAAGCTTTAATGAACTTCTATATACATGTTTTGTTTAATTTTCTTCTTGGGATAAATTCCTAGAAATAGCATTGTCACGTTGAGTACAAATACTTAATATTATTTTTCATATTGCCGCTCTGCTTTCTTACAACATCTGTCAGCAATGTATGAAAATGTTAGATTTTTTACACCTATACCAAAACTAGTTTCATCTTTTAGCTTTGGCATATTTGAAAAGGAAAAAATATCTTGTTACTTTGCATTTCTTTTATTAGTAACTTTAAACATCTTTTCAACTGTGTGTTGGCATATTTTTTTTGTGAGTTGTGTTTTTATGTCTTCATATTTTGTTGCTGATTTGTAAGAACTCTTTGTATATCAGGGATGGTGATATTTGTCTCTTATATATTGCAAATATTGTTAAGGTTGTTCCTTACATAATGAAAGGCATATAGTATCTCAAATGAGAATAATCAGTGAGTAAATATAAAAGTTTCTAGATAGTACTCATATACATGTTTAGAACAGAAACCTGCTTTTAGTCTCTCCAAAACTGTTTTATGACCTGGTAATTATGAGTAAGTTGGGTCTTATATTATTCACCTTAGATAGTGCATAAATGTTCAAAAACTGACCTTTGATGTATGTTCCCATATACTCTGCTAACTTTATTGCTCCCTTAAACTAACCATTCTTTCCAACTTTGCTGTTTCTCACTCATAGTTATTCTTCCCTTGTCCAAGGTTGGAAACTTGGAGTTATCTGTATCTATTCCAAGTTGAATGCTGTCTGGTTCTCGGTCTCCCTTTCCAGACTATCCATACTTTTTGGGTTCCTGCTACTGTCCTTAGTCCACGTGTTAGAATGATTTGATGAACACCTGCTTCTGCTACTAGACTAGGGGCTCCTCAAAAGCAAGATGTAGACTTTGTTTACCTTTGTACCTTTAGACTATTATGGTCTGGCTCATAGTAAGCACATGATAAATGTTTACCGTATTTGAAGGTGAGGAAGCTAAGTCTCTGTATTCTAGTGATTGGTTAATATTTCCCCCAACTTTTTATTATGAAAAATTCCAGTCATTCAGGAGAGTTAAAAGAGTATCATGAAGAACACCCATATTCTTGCCTCCTAGATTTACTTATTGAGATTCATGTTACTGTGACACAAAATCCTCTGCTCAGAAACCTACAGGGATTCCTTACTGGCCATTGGGTCAGATATAAACTATAGCATTTGTTATCTTTAAGCAGCCATGTTCCACACAGGCTCTGGGGCATGGGATCAAGAGATAGCTAGACCACATTTTGTTCTTCTTTATCATCTTTCGAATTGCACAAAGGGCTAAAGAGAGACCTACAAATGAAATCAGATTCACGTGGCTTTTACATTAGCTATTGGATCACTGGCCCACAAAAGGTAAATCCTGACCACGGTGGTTAAGATGCAGAGAAAACACACAGTGAGTTCAACCGTGGAGGGATCCGGTAAGAGCGGGGGGAGTGGGGAGTTATTTTAACAAAGATCAGGAAAAGAATGTCGGATCCTTTATACTGGGGATTTTTCTCTTCCTGAGTTTGAATAAAGAAAAAAAGTCAATGGAATTATCACAAAGTCAAAGGCTAAGAAGGAAAGGCATAAGGCTGTGTTTTGGAATCACCTTATTCCAGACTCAAAGAAACAGAAATAAAAATTACAAAATTACTCTCAGTCATGAAGCAGAATAGGAACCACTTCAGTAAAAGGAAACTGAAGGGCCACATTGCACAAGCTGGAAGATGAGAGGGATTTCCTTAGGAGAAAGTTAGAATTGTAATGACCAGGCTAAAAGCAGGCCAGGACACCCCCAAAGAGGTGCAGGACACTAATCACCTACAGGCAGGCAGTTAATTCTAAGAGCAATTGTGGGAACCTCCCTCCTGAGACTTAGGGCAGCTGCCTCAGGGAGTTACATAAGACCTGGACAGACCTGACAGTGGGGAATCACTGCACATTCCCACCCTCACTAGAGTTTCTGGTGACACAGCTAATGCAGGGAAGCTGGGGAGGCCCATTTCCTGAGAGAATGTCTCTGGGAACTCCACAGCATAAGGACTTCACAGGAATGTATAGGAGAGGTAAGACACTGGATACTGAAGACAGCCCAGGCACAAAAGCCCAGGTCCAGCCTGATTAGATGCTGCACAGATGGCCACCTCCTCACACAGTTACCCAGCTGAGTCTTGCCAAGGACTCACCAGTAGGGCAAAATAAGAATATTTCCTCCTCTCACTCATGCCTTCATTACCCCTGATGCTCCCAAGAGTTTGCTTATTTGGGCTGGAATAATGTCTGCAATAAACTGTGCAGGAAGCTGAGGTTGTCCCAGGCCAAGGAGGTTCCCAGTTTTCAGTTTTAAAAGCAGGACAAGTTGGACACACTCACAAAAGAGTAAACGTCATTACTCTTTCTTCCAAAATATCCAGATAGCAGTCGGCATTTGGCACTGTTTTTGAGAAATTCTCATTGCCAATTCATATCCTTTTATAGCATGGATTACTCAGATCATTCCTTCTCTTCTGTAACTCCTTGATGACTTAGAAATGGTATATAAAACTAATTAAAAGGTATCTTATGGGTTATACAATTTAATCAAACAGTAGTCTACTAACACAGGAAAAGAAAATAAATATCCTCATCTAAGGTACAGGATATTAGATATGAATTTAGGGAAGATGTATGGTTTCTAACAGGCCTGCTTTACTTCACAGGTCTGCACCAGGTCATCCTGTTTAGCAGAGCACCCAGATCAAACAAGACTAAGGACATATGACAACTAAATACAATGTAGGATCCTGGATTGGATCCTGGACATTAGTAGGAAAATTGGTGAAATTTGAATAAGGTCTGTAGATTACTTAATAGAATTGTATCAACATAAATTTCCTGGTTTCAGTACTTCTACCATGGTTGCGTATCATGTAAGCATTTGGAGAAGCTAGGTGAAGGGCATAAAGGAACTCTGTGTACCATTTTTGCAATTTTGTAAACCTAAAATTATTTCAAAATAAAAATTTTTTAAAAGATTTTCTTCCAAAAATTTTCCCTATTTTCCTCTTTCTAACACATACACACAAAAACACATATACACTAAAAATAATAGCTTCTGATTCACATGTGACACTTATTCTGAGCTCGTAACCGCTAAAAACAAAGGTTTTCTTGCTTATAAAAGTAAAAAACTTTTAGAAACAATTTAGATATGCAACAGATGAGGAACAAGCTAATAAAGTATAATACAGCCATCATTTAAGCCCATGACAAATATATCTACCTTGAGCAACAACTGAATCTTAACCTCCAAGCCAGTACTAGGCACACAGCTGAAATGCTAATATTTGATAAAAGAATTAATCTGTATGATTAATGGATTATATAACCATTGATGTTTAGGAATTTTTAGGGATCTAGGAAAATGCTAAGTGAGAAAATGTTCGGTGTGGGGGAAAAAAGCAAAGTACAAAGTAATATAACAATATTACCCCATTTATATAATACGTACATTTCTGAACACAAAAAATACAAAAATGAGGAAGAAGGCATTAAAATGTTAATAGGGGTGGTAAAATTACAGAAGAGTTTAATTTTCATCCTTACACTTCCCTGTCTTCTAAGTTTTCCATAATTAAAAAAGTTTCACTGGGTTTTTTCTTAAGTGTATACACACATTTCAATTTACCAGGCCTTTTCCACCCTCTTCCATTATTTTAAATCTTTTAAATTTCATTCTTTATCTGCAATTCTATATTTCTTTCAGCAACATCTGGTCAGAATAGAGGATCGACTTTCCATAGCTAAATTAAAACTGTTCATCATGGGCCCTTAGAAAATATCTAGTTCTCCAGGTTAGTGTGACTTTAAATTGAAAGTAGACATGTGAAAGTAAATACAAATTTTTTAAACCCCACAGGATTAGATTCAAACTCAGCAGGATTTAAGGGAATATAGTACAACTGTGTCTTGAGCCTGAATAAACCTCAACTGTACTTTCTTAAGTCTGGGACCTCCATATGCTGTCCCAGTTGTTGAAATAGGGTTTTACAGAAGACAGCGCACACCAATACTGGTGCTGTGAAGGCACCAAGAAAATGAGGAGCAGCCTGTAGGAAGAGAACCTCATTCCATCCACAATTCTCAGGGGTCCCAGGCACTGCCCCTGACTTGTATCTATTATTTAAACTGTACACTATGTCTCAGTCAAAGACCTGGAAACCCAATCACCCCGACGTGAGAGAGCGCGCGCATTATCCTGCAAGCTCGCTCTGGCCAAACCCGCTGAGACACCCGAAACCTCCCTGCTCCAGGGACTGCCCGAGGAAGCGTGAACCGTGAGCCCCTGAGAGCTGGAACTTCCAACAAACGCCCTCCACCAGGCTTCGCTGACTCCTCCACCCCCACTCACTACCTCCTCCCCAAGGCTCTGAAGCCTCCACATCCCCCTATCCTGACTCCACCAGCCCTAAATTTCGGCCTCACCACGTTTCTTCCAGCACTCAGCCCGCCACCCCCACGCCCCCAGACCCACATCTCCTCCCCAAATCTCGGCTCTCCGCAGCCCTGCGACCGCCACTGCCCCCAACACCTCCACTCCTCCCTCCCGCTACCGAGCACCCTCCCGCTCCCCCACAGCCTCCGCGCCCACCCCAGTCGCACTTCCCCATCGCCGGGATAGCCAACACCGGGAAGCGCCCCGGGAACGAAGGGCGGCGGCTGAGAGGAGCCTCTGGAGGCATCCTGCTCCGGTAGCAGCCGAGGCTCTGAGCCGCGGAGAGCGAGGGGGTCCTAGGCCCCCCCCAACTCACCCGCTGTCGCGGGGCTCCACGTCTTCGGGGGCGGGCCCGGGAGCGGGCTAGACGGGGAGGCCGGGCGAGCGGACGCTCGGCGCGGGGGGGGCCGGGCCGGGCCTGAGGGGCGGACGCAGCCGAGCGCTGGGCGTGGCGGGCGCAGGGAGGCCTAGTCGAGGTAACGCGCAGGCGGGGTCGGGGCCGCGGCGGGAAGGGCGGGGCCTCGCTGGGCAGTCGCGCCGAGGCGGCGGGGCCTCAGCGGGAGGAGCGGGGCCTCCTGGGCAGTCGTTCCGGGCGAGGCCTGGGACCCGTCGCGAGAAACAGTAGGCAGGTCTAATTGGGCTGTTGCCTGGAACCCGAGCCCAGGCGGATGGAAGGGAGAGTTGTGCTTAGGGTACTGTCGCACCACACGGGGCGGGACCGCTGTGGGAGAGGCGGCCTGGTTGGGCTGTCACTCCGAGCGGGGGTGGGATCTAGCTGGGCTCTCCATCTGAGCCGGGTCAGAGCCGGAGAGCGCAATCTGCCCTTCACATTTCCCTCTTCCATCTTATAAGGACCAAAATCCAATTTTCTGGTCACTTTCGGGTTAAGAACAAGTCTCATTTTTAATGCTAGCTTACTTTCAAGTGGTGAAAAACCCAGATCCAATTTATGATTAAAACCTCACGTCCAGTGTACATATAAGAATAACATCTATTGGATGTCGGGCAGGGGGGAGGAGGGAGGAGGGAGGAGGGGACGGGTATATGCATACACAAAGAGTGCAGTGCGCACCATCCGAGGGATGGACACGCTTGAAACTCGCACTTGGGGGGGGGGGGGGGGTAAGGGCAACATACGTAACCTAAACATCTGTACCCCCATAATATGCTGAAATAAAATAAAAAAAAAAAAAACCTCACGTCCAACTAATGCCAAATCCCTTACAGTGGTCTATAGGGTTTCCCAGCCCCGCCTCTCCTTACCTCTCAAAAATCCTCTTTTACTCTCCCATTTGCTCTGCTCCAGCCACATCGGTCCCCTTGCTCTTCCTAGAACTCGCCAGACATCCGCTCGCGTCCCACCTCGGGGTCTTTGCCCTAAGTGTTCCCTCTACCTAGAAACCTCTTCCCCGAGAGCTATTGGGTTCACTTCCTTGCCTCCCTCAAGTCTTAGCTGGAATCTGCCTTTCTCCTGAGGCCCTTTCTGACCATCTTATTTAATATGTGCTCTCCTCTCTACCCAACCACTCCCTTACCTGCCGTCCGATTAATTCTCTCCATGGCATTCATCACCTTCTTTTCGTTAATTTTTATATTTAATTATGTGAGTAGTTAATAGTTATATATATTTATAGGGTACATGTGATGTTTTGATACAGGTATACAATGTGTAATAATCAAATCAGGGTAATTGGGGTATCCGCCACCTCAAGCATTTATCATTTCTTTGTGTTGGAAACATTCCAGTTCCACTCTTTTATTTTAAAGTATATGATAATTTATCGTTGACTATTGTTATTGTTTTATATTACTGTGTTTATCATCACTTTCTTTCCCTAGAATGTAAGTCTCACAAGGGCAGGGATTTAGTACCCCCTTATCTGTGGTTTGGCTTTCTTAGGTTTCAGTTACCTAGCATCAACCATGGTCCAAAATAGGTGAGTGCAGAACAATAAGATATTTTGAAAGAGCGAGAGAACACATTCACCCAACTTTTATTACAATATATTGTTATAATTGTTCTTTTTTATTAGTTATTGTCAATTTTTTACTGTGCCTAATTTATAAACTTTATCATAGGTATATATGTATGTATGTATAGGAAAAACAGTACATATAGAGTTCGTTACTATCATCTGTTTCAGGCATCCACTGGTGGTCTTTGAATGTATCTCCCGTGGATAATGAGAGATGACTGTATCCCCAGTGTGTACAACAGCGTTGGGTCCATAGTAGACAGGCAATAACTCTGGAATGAAAAAAAAAAAATGAATGAACTCTTTCTGCCTCCATACATCCAGCTCAGGCCAGGCCAATGCCTTAAAGACGGGCAGTGGGAGAAGGTTGATCTACTCCTTCTCCCCTACTCCTTCTCTGGATCTTCCAGATACAAGGCAGGAGGTAGGGAGACTAGGAGAAAGGAGCAAAGACTAATTACTTGGTAAGAGCTGTTTGCTATTCTTTCTAGACCCCTGATGCTGTCACAGCAGCTCATGACATTACTGACCAGTTCTCACATAGCTTTTAGTAGGTCTTGTATGGATGTGTCCAGAGGTTCTCTCTCCTGAAAATCCGGTTGAATTGTTCATGAACTTCAATAGGTTTAGACATTAATTACTCCTTAGACTTTCGTTTTTAAATTGTACTCTTCCTGTCTTCTCATCCCTTGAACTTATGATCATCTCTCCATATAACTTCATTTTCTAGTATTTATTAACATATGGCTGGAAGAATTCAAAGAAATTTTTTTTTATTTCAGCATATTATAGGGGTACAGATGTTTACGTTACGTATGTTGCCCTTCCCCCCCCTCCCCCCTAAGTCCGAGTTTCAAATATGTCCATCCTTCGGGTGGTGCGCATTGCACTCTTTGTGTATGCAAATACCCGTCCCCTCCTCCCTCCTTCCCCCCCCCCCCCTCGCCTCCCCCCCTGCCCAACATCCAATAGATGTTATTCTTATATGTGCTCTTATGTGTTGATCAGTTAATACCAATTTGATGGTGAGTACATGTGGTGCTTGTCTTTCCATTCTTGGGATACCTCACTTAGTAGAATGCGTTCCAGCTCTATCCAGGAGTATACAAGAGGTGCTGTATCACCATTGTTTCTTAAAGCTGAATAGCACTCCATGGTATACATATACCACATTTTATTAATCCACTCGTGTATTGATGGACACTTGGGTTGCTTCCACATCTTTGCAATTGTGAATTGTGCTGCTATAAACATTTGGGTGCAGATGTCTCAAAGAAATTTTTGAATGGAAATATAAAAAGTCCCTTTCACTTGGATAATCTTATTTCATCTCCAAAATTCACAAATTAAAACTTTCTGTTAAGTACAAAAAATTAATTGTTGGACAACACAAATAGTAGACCTAAGTTAATGACACAGATCCCCACACAGTAGTACCCCTTACCCACAGGAGATACATTTCAATACCCCCAGGGGATGCCTGAAACCTCAGATAGTTCTGAACCCTATATAGACAATGTTTTTTGATCTGATAACCTAGACGGCTACTGAATGACTGATGGGCAGGTAGTGTATACAGCATGGATATGCTGGACAAAGGGATGTTTAGGCAAGACAGAGTAGGATGGTGGGAGATTTCATCACACTACTCAAAACAGCGCACAATTTAAAACTTATGAATTGTTTGTTTCTGGAATTTTCCATTTACTATTTTCAGACTGTAGTTGACTGCAGGTAACTGAAACTATGGAAAGTGAAACCGTGGATAAGGGGAACTATTGTATCAGTCACCTGTTGCTGCATAACGGACCATCACACAAAATTAGGGATTCCTTTCTCTATCGCTCTCCTGTTGGGGATTGCCTCCATGCTCGCTCTGGCTCCTAGGAGCACCTTTTCCCGGTTCCTCTGTCTAGAAGGACAGGTTTTCTCTCCGTCTTAGGTGTCCATGTCACTGCACCACAACAGTGCAGCTCCCTACCTGGGGCTGGCCTCAGGGCAGGAGAGGGAGAGGAGAAAGCAATCAGGAGTTTCCCCCACTTTCTCTAGCTTGCAACAGCTTTTCTTCCTGGTCCTATAGCTACACGGTCAGGCTTTTCCTGGGCTTTTTGCTGATAGTGTCTGGCTAGCAGTTCTCAATTTGTTCTGTCCTCAGATCGAAGCAAGAGGTAGAGGAAAAAAAAAACAAAAACAGGAATCTCACCACTCCTATATTGGTATTTATTCAAGTTTTAGTTTCCTGCCTAATCCACCTGCTATTATTTACTTCTCAAAGTCCTTAGGTAGTTTTTTATATTTTGTCCAGAGGTTTTAGTAGTAATCAGTGGGTGACATAGGCTGCAGTGGACTTACTCTATTTGGGCCAAAAACGAAACTCATCAATCTGATAGATGAAAAAATGTTTCAGTTTGCATTTCTCTTATTATAAGTAAGGGTGAGAGCATCTTCTCAGGTTAAAGAGACATTTCTCTTTCATTTCTGTGAATTTTACCTATTTATATATTTTGTCCAATTTTCTACTAAATTTAGAAACTACATAAAAGTAAAAATAGTCCTTTTTCTTAAATGTGAATATCAAATTTTTCTCAATTTATCATGACTTTTAACTTTCCTTATACTATTTTGTTTGCTTGCTTGCCTGGTTTTGGTTTAGTTTCTTGGCCATGCAGACATTTCTATAACAACTGGTCAATTTTACCAAACTTCTTTCACTACTTACTGCTTCTGAGTTGTATCATACTTAGAAAGGCCTTCACCTCTCTGAGATTACTTTGAAAATCTTTCCATAGTTTCTTTTTTTACATTTCAAAGTTTTACTTTTTTTCTTTTAAAATTTGACCCATCAGGAATTTATTTTGATATGAGGTAAGTGGAATGGATCCAACTTTACTTTCCCAGCCATCTTTAATAATTAATAATCCATCTTTCCCCTGCTGATTTTAAATGCCATTATCATACATTGAATTTCTTTCTATATTGATGAACTTTCTCTTCTGTTCTATTAATCTGTTGGTTTATTTATGTACCAGAATCATAAGATTTTAATTTTTGAATCTTTATAATACATCATTACCTTGCTTTAAACTCTCCAGTACAGTCAAAATCCCACCCCACCTGACAGTTCCTGTGTCCCTCATTCTCATAATAACCATCTATTGAAGACCAGGTATGGTGGCTCACACCTGTAATCCTAGCACTCTGGGAGGCTGAGGTGAGAGGATTGCTTGAGGCCAAGATTTCAAGACTAGCCTGAGCAAGAGCGAGATCCCGTCTCTACAAAAAAATAAGAAAAATTAGCTGGATGTGGTGGCCTAGCACCTATAGTCCCAGCTACTCAGGAGGCTGAGGCAGGAGAATTGCTCAAACCCAGGAGTTTGAGGTTACAGAGGGCTATGATGACACCACTGCACTCTAGCCCAAGCGATAGAGTGAGACTCTGTCTCAAAAACAAAAACAAAAACAAAAAAAAAAACCGAACCATCTGTTGTAGCAGCCACTGAAGACTCGCCTTCAGTAAACTCTTCATTCCAGGTGACCACAGGTGATAATTTACGTAACTTTTCCCACTGCATGCCTAGATTCATAGTATGCCATTTCCACTGGTGGCGAGGCCACCACTGTCTTCAAACCCAGCCATTCAGACCTATCTCAGATTTCCAGCTTGAGGGTCTGATTCCTTCAACCACTTCCAACATCAAATACGTCAGTCGAATCTCAATGCAGAAAACAGAAATCACTTTATGTATTTTACAAAGGAAGAGATTTAATAAAGAGAATTAAGTCCTTACCACATCATTGGAAGGTCTGGAGAAGCAGTTCTAGGCTGGACATCGTGGAGTGAACAACACTGCTGGGCTGGCCCACCATGGGAGCTTCTGCTTCTGAGGAGGCTCCTAGAGCCGTGCTGGGTCTGGAACCACAGCCACTGCCTGCATGTGGAGAAAGGACATGATAATCTGTGATGCTGGGATTTCAAAGCTGGATCAAGAAGCTGCTACAACCACCACTGCTTCTCAACACCCAGCAAGCTGGAGGATAAGGACTGAAACTTGTGGCAAAAAAAGCCACAACCTTCCTATTCAGGAGGAGGGCCAGGAGCCACGGGAGATGGTTTCCTAAACTCCACCAGCCTGATTTCGAGCGAGTGCATCTAACCAGAGAGGCGGATGTTGTTCTTAGGCCTGCAACCTCTATATCTAGCACTTTTTTTTTTTTTTTTGAGACAGAGTCTTACTCTGTCACCCAGGCTTGAGTGCCATGGCATCAGCCTAGTTCACAGCAACCTCAAACTCCTGGGTTCAAGCGATCCTCCTGTCTCAGCCTCCCAAGTAGCTGGGACTACAGGCATGCACCACCACACCCAGCTAATTTTTACTATTTTTAGTAGATACAGGCGTCTTACTCTTGCTCAGGCTGGTCTCGAACTCCTGAGCTCAAGCGATCCTCCTGCCTTGGCCTCCCAAAGTGCTAGGATTACAGGCGCGAGCCACTGCACCCGGCCCCTAGCACATCTTTACATAAATCTTGCTCATTTCTTATAAAGTTTATTCCTACGTAATTTATCTTTCTTGTTGCTAGTGCAAATGAGACTGCTTCTTCCATTATATCTTCTAATTAGGTATTGCCTGTATATATCAACATCAACATCAGCCATCTCCCGTGGCTCCTGGCCCTCCTCCTGAATAGGAAGGTTGTGGTTTTTTTGCCACAAGTTTCAGTCCTTATTCTCCAGCTTGCTGGGTGTTGAGAAGCAGTGGTGGTTGTAGCAGCTTCTTGATCCAGCTTTGAAACCCCAGCATCACAGATTAACATGTCCTTTCTCCACATGCAGGCAGTGGCTGTGGTTCCAGACCCAGCACGGCTCTAGGAGCCTCCTCAGAAGCAGAAGCTCCCATGGTGGGCCAGCCCAGCAGTGTTGTTCACTCCACGATGTCCAGCCTAGAACTGCTTCTCCAGACCTTCCAATGATGTGGTAAGGACTTAATTCTCTTTATTAAATCTCTTCCTTTGTAAAATACATTAAGTGATTTCTGTTTTCTGCATTGAGATTTGAAAAAAATTAAGTATATATTAATTTTCTACTCAGAATAAAATCTTACAATTTATAGCAGTTGATTCTTTTATTATTTCCAAGTTTCCAGTCATATAATATAAAAAAAGTTATAATTTTCCCTTCTTTCTTGTCTTGTTTCTGATATTCAGGAAGTGTTTCTCGTGTTTATTCAGCAAGTAGGAGGTTGCCTTTGGGTTTGAGATAAATATATTTTATCATTAAGTAAGAATCCATCAATTCTTATTTTATTGAAAGTCTTTTACTTATCAAGATAATTGCTGAATTTTATTATAGGCCTTCTCATCATCTATGTAGATAGCCATGTGGTTTTTTTCTCAGTGATAGTTTTGTTAATAGGTTTCCTTATTTAGCTTTTATTCTAAGAAAAATGGAGAGTCATCGAGGAATTCTGAGCAGATGAGTGACATTATCAGACTTACGTCTTAACAGAATCACTCAGGCTTCTGTGTTGAGAATACACAGCAGAGACACAAGGATGGAAGCTGGCTATTGCAATCTTTGGGGCAAGAGATGGGTTGATTGTACCAGGGTGGTAGCAGTAGAAGTGATGAGAAGCATTTGGATTCTAGAAATATTTGGAAGGTCGAGTTCTCAGGAATTGATGACATAGTGGATGTAAAGTATGAGAGAAAGAGAGAAGTCAAGTGATAGTTGAGATAGGGAAGACTACGGGAGAAACAGGTTTGGAGGAAAGTCAGCAGTCCTGTGTTGGATACTCTTCAGTTTGAAATGTCTTTTGGAAATTTGAGTCAGTATATAGGCCTCTGGCATTCAAAGGTCAAAGCGGGAGATAGGAATTTGCAAGTTATCAGCACAAAGATAATATCTGAAGCTGTGAGACTGGATGAGCTCACCTGAGTTGTGAGTGCAGTTAGAGAAGAGGACCAAGGACTGAACCTTGGTCCTTAACTCCAATAGTAAGAAGTTGGCAGAAGAGGAGAAAATAGTAAAGGATCTTGAGAAGAACTAGCCAATGAAATGGGAGTTAAACCAAGAGAAGGGGGAAGGGGAGTGTCCCAGAAGCAAGTGAAGGACAGGAATTAAGGAGTGGTGGTGCCACATGTTGGTGCCACGTGTTGGTGCCAGGTCAAGTAAGATGAGAACTGAGGACAGAAGATAATATGACAGCACGAGGATGAACATATTTGTCCTATCAATTATTGTAAATGTGCTAAGGTCACTTGTCAATAAACAAAATGTTCAAATTGGATGAATTAAAACCCAGCTCTGTATTGTATATAAGAGACCTACCTAAAACAAATTAATTCAAAAAGTTTTAAAATAAAAAGATATGCAAAGACATACCAGGCAAATCTAAACAAAAATAAAGCCAAAATGATGGTCTTAATAAATTCAGAGCAAAGAGCATTAAACAAGACAAGAAAGGGAAGTTTAAAATGCTAAGGTGTAGAATTAGTATGGTAATACTCTATGAATATATATGCACCAAATATTAATAATATTGTTGTCCCTCAAATGCACCAGGAAATGCCCCTGCTTCAGGCCTTTTGCACTGGCTTTTATCTCTGCCTGGAACACTCCCTCAGGGCACAGCTAACTCCTTCATTTCTTCTAAGACTTTGTTCAAAATGTTATTCTCTCAAGGAGTCCTACTGTGACCTTTGTATTTAAAATTATAACCTACTCTCTCTAATCTTCTTAAACTCTGTTTTGTGCAAGGTTTTCATTCCTGCCCTCCATGACCCTTACTGACTTTTCTTTAGTGTCTGTTTTTCCAAGGACTGCTTCCAGTTTTTCCTTAATTTCTTTCACTTCTTTTTGAAATGCTACCAGCTCACGTTTGATCCCCTATTGTCTCACTTTCTCTTGTGTATGCTGCTTGCAAGAAGTATATGTTGGTAGAGTCCAGATTCCTGGCTGGAAGGAGTTTGTCTTATGACTCAGGATTGAGTGAATAAATTGTTTTAGCCTTTACTTATCCCAAGCCAAAAACTAGGCAGCTCACAGTGCAGTCTCTTCCTCTCGCTGCTCACTGGCAGACTGCTTCCTGCAAATGTATGGCTTATCTGCATCTTCATTCAGCTCTGCACCTTTTGCTTCTAGCTTCAGTCTCTGCATACTGCTTCTTTGGTTAGGATTTGGTTTTGTTCACTCTCTTCCCCAGGCCCTTTATCTTGGCGTGTCCACCAGCCTCAGCTGAAATCTGCAACCATAAGTGAGCTCTCTCAACCACTGACCCTCACAGCCCTGGGAACCACACAGGATTTGAGTTTCAGGAGTCTCCTGGTTTTGTCAAAGGTGAGGTTTGCTCTTCTGTTTCTCAGTGTCCTTATTACTTCTAGATGGTTTCTAAGGGAAAGGAGAAATGCTTTTATTACTACTCTTCTCAAACCAGAGTTGCTAATTGATTTTCTATAAGTTAGGTTTTAATATTAGCAAAAGCTGAAGCAGGAGTTCCAGTTATTTAAAAGTTTTCAGACTTGGCATAAACATAGTGATGCTTCCTCCAATTTCTAAGGCATGTTTAAAAATATTCTCATTATATGAGAGGGTCTCACTACATAACCTCTACTTCCCCTTCAGCTTAAAAATTCCGTGATTCTACATGATACATCCAACACACCTCAATTAATGTAGAAAACCCATTATTTCCTATGGCAAAAAAACAGTGCTTATAAAAAAAAAGTTACAAAATTGTAACTGTGTCCTTCGAATATGATACAGAGTTCAGTGGTTAAGAAACACATTTCAGGCCGGGCACGGCGTGGGGGCTCACGCCTGTAATCCTGGCACTCTGGGAGGCCAAGGCGGGCGGATTGTTTGAGCTCAGGAGTTCAAGACCAGCCTGAGCAAGAGTGAGACCCCGTCTCTACCAAAATGAGAAAAAGATTAATTGGACAGCTAAAAATATATAGAAAAAATTAGCTGGGCATGGTGGTGCATGCCTGTAGTCCCAGCTACTTGGGAGGCTGAGGCAGGAGGATCGCTTGAGCCCAGGAGTCTGAGGTTGCTGTGAGCTAGGCTGACGCCATGGCACTCACTCCAGCCAGGGCAACAAAGTGAGACTCTGTCTCAAAAAAAAAAAAAAAGAAAAAAAAAGAAACACATTTCAGGTTAAATTGACTATGCTGGTTATATTCTGTTTGTCCATCCACACCCACTGTCTACCCTTGTCCATCCTCTTCTGTGCCCTGGGAGACTGACCTTTATGAACTACACCAGTGGGTTTCCTTGTCCTCGGTCCCTGATTGGGTTCAGTTAATGGGGGCATTGGCAGGAGACTGGAGGGAGGGAAGAGAGTAAGGTCAGAATATTTGTTCCTTGGCTATCTCTGTGCCTGAGTCATGGCAAGTTGCCCGTGTCCATGGATGGAAGGCCACAGCTCCAGTCAGGCAGCTCTCCCCATACAACTGAGTAACTGCTTTCTGTTCTTGACCTTCAGGCCTGTAATGGTAATGACTCTCAATTATTACCAGCTTCAGGGTGCTGCAATGGCCCTTGTGGTTTCCCCAAACTTTGCTCATACCTTAGTGAATAGTCTGTTTTTAAAACTCTGCTCAAATTACCAAATTTGAGTATGCCATCTGTTTCCTGCCAGGACTGTGACTGATGCATTGGATATGTTTTGCTGCCCTAAATATTCTCCAGCATCTCCATGCAGCACTACACAGTTTTTATAATAGATTTGACTGCCATCCTAAACTCTTCCCAACATGACTCAGATTTTAATAGAGGTAAATTCACCATTTGATTTTTCATGTTTGGACAGCCTTCAGAAGGCATCTACGACATAATGAAAATAGTTTAGATGTGAAAATTTAGCTTCCAGAAGGCGATGGATAAAAAGTCTATATAAAGAGCAGTGGAAGTGAACAGAATTAATATTCTGATTATATAAATTTATGTTTAAAATATAATAGCAACCTTTAGATCAAATCAATTATAGTCAAATATTTCACATCATGTTTAAAATGTCTCAACACATCAAGTAGGAAAAAAAGGAAGAGAAAAAGACATTTACAGGCCGGGCCTGGTGGCTCACG
>NW_012133857.1:9179281-9263369 GCF_000956105.1 Propithecus coquereli | reverse complement strand
TTTGCTATGTAAACATCATTCAAAAAATAGTTTGGAACAAAGGATGTCAGTGCCTTTCCTCAGAAGATATACAGACACACAAAAGATTCATACAGAATTATCTCCCAATAGTTAGGAGTAGCCTTGCCACCAGCACAACTCGTGAGCTTTCCCAACAGAAATATATTCTACAGCCTACACAGGTAGCTGACCTATTGAGGTCACATCAAGAAATGAAAAACAGAAATGTGTTTTCATATATTAAAAGACCAATCTCATCTTTCTGGAAGGAAATACGTAAACTGTTTTCATCCTCCCTGTAGTGTTGGATACAAGTTAAAGTAGATGAAATATCATACAGGTATTTTGAATATCCTAGGGAAGGTGTTTTATTTTCACTGTGTTTTTACTGGAAACCTATAATATAGAGTAATGACCATTTGGCATCTGCCAAATAGCCCAGAACACAATTTGGCTCACAGTACCATTTTAATTTCTTATATTAGCAGGGAACAAGCTAAATGGCCAGTGGGTCTTTTCTGTGTCTTCTGTGTATCTAACACATGCCTGGAATAAAGCCATTGAAGTAACAGAATTCCTCTATGGAATTGCTCCTGAGGAGAACTGCTCATTCCAAATTTAGATTTTGATTAAGATGGGTGTCTTAACTATCAAAATCTGTATCATTAGTGTCAAGAACTACAAAGGGTTTGAAATTTCACCACACTTGTGAGCTAACAAGTTAGCCTGTCACAGTTTCATAGTTGTCGACAGAAGACGAGACTCCTGGGTCAGAGACAAAGGACATTATTACTCATTGTGTAGCAGTCAGCAGAGGCTTCATGTTTGTGTCGGTTCCCTGTACCCCCCAAGTCCCGTGGGGAGAATGTGGAGCAGCCCGGGTAGATTCTGCACACTGAATGAATTTGCATTATAGCCAAGAAACTCTGAGTTTAGGTAACCCCATTCTTTTAAAGTGACTGTTAGCAAACCTGTTCAACCTAAGGGAAACATTATCTTTATTATCCTGGACAGCAAACAAATCTGCCCTCTGCTTTATAGGCAGAAACTAGCTCTATCTTCGAGGTTGTTTGCTATGTAAACATCCTTCAAAAATCCTTTGTTTAGAAGAAAGGATGTCAGTGCCTTTCCTCAAGATGTACAGACACACAAAAGATTCATGTAGAATTACCTCCTAACAGTTAGGAGTAGCCTTGCCACCATGAGCTTTCCCAAAAGTGACCTTCAGAGTTATACAAACTTGGTAAGAGGAGAAAAGATTATTGGATTTTCTTATTACATGTATTTTTTTTTTTTTTTTTTTTTAGAGATGGGGTCTCTGTCGCCCAGGCTGGAGTACAGTGGCACAATCGTAGCTCTGCGGCCTCGAACTCCTGGGCTCAAGCAATCCTCCCACCTCAGCATCCCGAGTAGCTGGGACTACAGGTGCATACCACCATGCCTGACTAATTTTTAAATCTTCTGTAGAGACAGGGTCTCACTATGTTGCCCAGGCTGGTCTCACACTCCTGGCCTCAAATGATCCTCGTGCCTCTGCCTTCCAAAGTGCTGTGATTACAGGTGTGAGCCACTGCACCCAGCCTTTTTACATATCTTTTGATTTAAAAAAGTTAGGTAACACAGGCACTTAGTATAAAAGTAAAAAATCTGTAAGAGTGTGTAGGCTGTGAAAAGTAGGTCTCTCTCCCTAACCCCCCCCACCACTCAATTTCTGTCCCCAGAGCAAACTGGCTTATTTTTATTTCCTGTGTCTATATATACTACATACATGTAAATGTTATATATGATATATATCTCGTACACATGTGTGTGTGTGGTATGAGTACATAAAGTCTTCACTCTACCTGGAATTCTTATCTACTTCTCCACACATCCCTGCCCACCAGATGCAATCAAAATTAAGACAGATGAAAAATCTAAAACCAAAAACACTTCAGTTTCATCCAGTGGCTTTCAAAATGCCTACATTCCTTTATTCATTCATTCCCCACCAGTGACCACTCTGGAAGACTCAAAAATAGGTATATCATGATCCTTGCCCTCACAGAGCTCACACAAGTGTAGGGGAGTAAGGCATCTACATACACAATTAATTATAAGATAAGGAATCATTAGAGCAGGCAATCAGAGGAGGGATGAATTACTTGGAGCTAGAGGGTCTCATGGGAAGACTGATGGCAGATATGACATCTGAGCTGAACTGATGAAAGGAGATGTGGTCTTGTGGCATGTGCAAGTTAAGTAGCGGGTGGGAAGAGGGGGTGTAGGCAGGCATTCCAGGAAGAAGGAAGGCATGAGCAGATGCATGGAGGCAAGAAAACAAAGCATACTTTAGGGACACAAGGAGCAATCCATTGAGCTGGGGCAGAAGGGTGGTAAGGGAGGAAGCGGGGAGTGAGGGTGGGGTCACTGATGGAGGAAGGCCTCAAATGCAATGCAGCTGCCAATTACGTTTTTCTGTAATTGGGCATGTGTGCAGTAACATGATCTTCAGTCCTACTGCAAGACAACAAGGAGACTGAGCCCACATGCAATAACCTACACATCACTACGGACACCTATTACCAGCATCTACCTCCTTCCTGCCCAGATGGCAAAACATTCTGAGCTGAACTTGAGCACATGAACCCATCGCCCCGTCAAATGCTAGTGCTCTGAACTCTGGGATACTCTGAACATTGCTTCAAGCTTTGTTTCTGACTTCTGTTCCCTCCATCTGACTTCTTCCAATATGCCCTATAGATGTTCCTCTGCTATTTAAGATTCTCTAGTAAAAATAAGTTCATAGATAAAAACAAATTACAATTTTTATAAACTAAATATAGTCCTTTAATCTGTGTGATGAAATAGACAATGGTAATGTCTTAACGGTCTTTGACTTGATCTGACATTATAGTTTTGGTTTCTTTAGTTCCTATAATTTGATAATCTCCGATAGTTTCTCTTTGCATGGTCCACTATATGAGAGGTAAATATTTTTATATGGTGAATCCTTAACAAACAAATAAACAAAAAACAGGTTATCTGAGTGTGAGTTTCCCCAGAAGCAGAACCTGAGACAAGGATTCGAGTGCAAGCATTTAGTTGGGAGGAGAACCAGGAAACCATAGGCAGGAGAGTGTAGAAGGGAGATGGGGAAAGGAAGGCAAGCAAGAAGGGTTTGTTGCCATGCAGGCTGCTACTGTGGGTGACTGGAGCTGAAGCCCACTGGAGAGCTCCAGGAGCCAGTGTAGAAGACACCTCAGAGTTTCCCACATATCAATGAGGGAACTGGTTGAGGACTGCTGGCTGGGGGAGGTTAATTCTCTGGCATGTCTGGTGGCCATTTTCTCAAAAACTAAAAACCACCTGGTTTCTGTCACCATTGGAATGACCCCAATTAAAAACAAAAGAATCACAGAGAAATTAGGGGAAAAATTAAGAAGAAAAACAAAAGAGCCCAAGAGATGAAGTGTTAGGGCATTTTGCTCTCACCTACTAGGTAAGTGAGCAGTACACACTGGACCTACACCAACTTGTTTCTTCTTGTGCTTCAAGGCATTTTGTGGGTCAGAGATGGAGAAAGAATCCTAGAAATCCCACTTTATAGAACTAAACAGACTGTTCCAGCTGATCCATGGACCTCTCTCATTTCTTGCTTTTTATCTCTTGTCTTAAAGAAAGCAAATTAGAAAGCAAAAAAGTAACCATTTTTGGATGATAAATCAAAAAGTTGCCATTTTCCCTTCTGGAACTAGTGGGACTTACTACATGTTCTGAATACAGTATAAGAATATCATGGGCAGCAATGAATGAATAGTCATAAAATCTCCAAGGCACAATTCCATCAAGTTTTTCTGGGGAACTTGTAAAGCATAAGGGAAATGTGCATTATATTTATCTTCATTTTTACCCCAAATACAAGCCAATTAATTAAATTAAGATACTTTTTCTGATTAAATTAAAAGTTAAGAATTATCAGTGAGGTCATTTATCACAAACTCAAGCTCTACATTATTCTTGGTGAAAATGTGCATTCTTCAAACTGAAATGTTTAAACTACTCATCTATAAGTATAACCTTCCAATTTGCATTACAACTGAAGAAATGAATAATTGAGAGATGAATAATTTTCACAAGCAAGAAATAGATGTTATTTCTTAAATTATGCAATTTATATTAATCTTTGGTTATAATTTACAAAAAGTTAAGAAGAGAAGCTTTTTTGAGATATTTTTATAGTGTTCACAAAAATAATACAAACTGGTGAATTTGGATTGTAAGTACTCCTATTAAAGCATGTGTCATTTTAGTGGGATTTTTAGCTGTCAGAATCAAAGCAATAAATGCATGTAATGTTGGCTATTCAATCTGCTCAATGGGATATTGTGACAAATCTTTTTTCTTTAGTATTTGTAAAAAATAAAAAGCTTATTAAGTTGTGTATTTCAAGGGTAAAAATACTTAACTCACAAGTATCCAGAGAGCAGCTAGATGGTTTGCGAAACTGTGGTCAAGGACCTGATTCCCAATGTGCACTGGCAGGTGCTGTACACCTCAGAGCTGTGAGACAGTCCTCTGCAGAGGAGTGTGCAGTTGCACAACAGTGCCATCAAGTGAAGGGGTTAGAAAGGTAACTCGACAACTATTTCAGGTAGGTGCATATATTATCTATTTTTGTTGAACAAATCACTCCCAGACACAGCAGCTTAAAACCACAAATATTAATTCTCTCACTCAGTCTCTGAGAGTCAGGAATGCGGGAGTGGCTTAGCTGGGTAGTTCTGGCTCAGAATCCCTCCTGAGGTTCCAGTCCAGCTGCCATTTGCAGCTGCAGTCAGTCATCTGAAGGCTTGACTCAGGCTGAAGGATCTGCCTCCAAAGTGGCTCATTCACACGACTATTGGCCTGAAGCCCCAGTTCCTCACCACGGGAGCTCTCCATAGGGCTGCTTACATATCCCCATGGCATGGTAGTTGGCTTCCCACGGAGGGAGGGCTCGGAGAGAGAGCAAGCAGGAAGCTGTAAAGCCTTTGAATCACCTAACCTTCATATGCATACACCATCATTTCTGCTTTGTTCTTAGATGTGAGAAGCAACTCACTAACTCCAGCCCACATTCAATTGGAGGGGAATTAAGCTCCATCTTTTGAAGGGATTGTCAAAGAATTGGACATTTTAAATCATGGCAATGCAGCAAACCTGGAGAGCAGATGACTCAGCCAGCTTGCTCATATCCACACCCTTGCTAGCTGTTTATGGTACATTCCTAGTGCTAATGTTTAAGACATAGCTCCTCACTATGTCTTAAACATGCCACTCATCTAAAATAAATTGAAGAATCAGTTTGTGATGAAAATATAGACAATTCTGCTTTCCTGGAAAGTAGAATCTGACAAGCTAGTTTCAAATATGAGCCTGTTTGAGTGGCAGCCCACTTTATTCACAGAACTTCTCTAGCATTATTTTGTCATATCAACACAGCCAGCTGAAGTCATTGGACTGTGCCTAGCCTAAGCAAGCCAAGTCCTGAGAATTGGGGTTGTAGTGTGTATTGGAGTGGAAGTGGACTGGCAAAGAAAGAGGACACAGAGGGGGCCTGAAAACAGTGTCTTTGGACAGGACAGTCACTACAAAATGAACCACTTTACAGAGCTTTGCTTGAAGAACTCATATTTAAACATATCAGTCATTAGATACATTTATATTGAACAGGTATAAATTTCACAGTCCCTCTCACTACTGGTTGTGTGCTTTGAGGGGCTGGGAGGAAATGGCTGAAAAGTATACTCCCAGCTTATACTGTGGAAAGAGTTTACTTGCAGCTGTACCACCCAACCAACTCCATTCTGTTGTTTACAAACCAGCACAAGGCACGGTAAATAGAAGGCTTCTGGTCAATGTTGGATGAATTAAAAAACAACAACAAAATAGCCACTGGCTAAGGGGCAAAGCATCACCCCTGGCCAGTGGAAAACTTGCCATCTCTGCCTGGCACAGGTTCATTCCACCCACTCCCAACCCCCATCCCAATCTCCTTTCAGGCCTCTGCACAATTTATGTAAACTGGAACCTATCCCAGGCACCAAAAAGACTTCCGAAGGTTCACTTCCAATATTCCCATTTTCTCACCATGTAGCAGAAGGGTGGATTCACACACCTCCAAATAAAATGGTGAATTCTTTTACTAGCAGTATTCTACTATACAGAACTATTTTAAAATCCATTTTTCCATTGCTACAATACAGTGATAATTAATGTTCATAATAATGACCTTGAAAGTCTCTCAGACTCTAAAGAACCTAATGAATAATTAAGAGAATGAAATGGTTTTCTATTGGATTTCATGCTTAGTGCATTTTGTATTCTATCACTTTTGATAGATGGTTACGGTTGATTGTCTAATTCCCCAGTCATGCAAGTAAACAGAGGATTTACTGTGTTTCAACAGTACGGCCATGGTAAGTCATTTGGAAACATATTAAACCAAAATTGGAGGTGTATTACAAATCCTCAGCTAAGTCTAGCATAGCTGTGCAGGCTGCCACGTGAATCGCAGGCACAGGGAAGTGTGGATAGCTGAAACCACTCAGAACCATCCTTTTCCTTGTAGGTAGGAAAAAAATTTGTTAGAATTAAGGACGATTATAAATAAAATTATATACCAAGATATTTTCTTGTTATTGAGGAACTATTTGTTACTCTTGTTCATTTTAACATGTTTAAAGAATTTGACAAAGGATTGATACCAAAAAATTATATGGACTGGCGGTTCCTTTCCTATTCCAGGTGCTACCTCATACTTTAGTGAAACCCTGCTCTTGTCTCTCTCTTGCTGCTCCTATCATTGGCAGACATATCACTCTACTTGGAGAAAATTCTAAATCACTCTTTACAGTGGAAGAGAAGTCCAATATTTACACTTGGCCGTTGAAAAACTAAGATCCCAAAAGGCAATGTGACTAGCCCAAAGCTACATAGCAAGTCAGTTGCAGAGCCCCAGCAAGAACCTGTTTCCCAACTCTCAAGCAAAGACCTTTGTGCAACATCTGCTGCCACACCAAAACCAGTAACTGTTAATGAAAGCTCTCCACCTGTGGCAGCCAGAGAAACTGAAAGCATTAGGAAATGGTATTTCAATAAATGCATTTGACTAATAAGGTTGAAGTATCATATATGCTATTGAGAATGTCTGAATTCAAAGGATTTAAGTAGCTTGAAGCAGAAAATTAGAGCACACAGGCACTATTTTTAGGATCTCCAAATCTCAGGGGCAGGCAATTTGGTAATTTAGATCTTTTCATGAGTGTTATTCCAGGTTTCGTTTCATTTTCGGAATGGAATCCATGTCATCAAGAAAGTGTGGGCAGCTCAAGTTCATTCTTCAGGAGGTTAGGCCAGGTGCAGGAAAAGGGATTGCTTGGTGTAGTAATTAAATTCTTACCACCCCACCCTCCCACCCACATCCACACACATACAGCTGAACCATTTGAAGATAAACTGTAGACTCATGACATCTCACTCCTAAATATTTCTTTTTTTTTTTTTTTTTGAAACAGAGTCTCACTCTTTTTGCCCGGGCTAGAGTGAGTGCCGTGGTGTCAGCCTAGCTCACAGCAACCTCAAACTCCTGGGCTCAAGCGATCCTCCTGCCTCAGCCTCCCAAGTAGCTGGGACTACAGGCATGCGCCACCATGCCCGGCTAATTTTTTCTATATATTTTTAGTTGTCCAATTAATTTCCTTCTAATTTTAGTAGAGACGGGGGTCTCGCTCTTGCTCAGGCTGGTTTCGAACTCCTGAGCTCAAACAATCCGCCCACCTCGGCCTCCCAGAGAGCTAGGATTACAGGCGTGAGCCACCGCGCCCGGCCTGTCACTCCTAAATATTTCAACATGCATTTCCTAAGAATAAGGACATTCTCCATAATGCTGAGGAATGATATTTAGATACCAAGATTAAGGGGCAAGGTGTGCTCATTAACACTAGAGAATCATTGCTGCTAAGCCTTCTCAGTAGACAGATCTAGGAAAGACAAACTTTTAAAAGATGATTTTATGTGGATCTTCTTAATTCAAATTTAACCTTACAGTGTTTTAAGTTCTTTGATTTAATATTTGTTTTTGCATCTCTTTTCTCTGACACTGAAAGTCTTGGTTTGTAATAGTATAACATTTATTTTCTCCTAATTCAGAATTATATATTTGTTTTCTCCTAGTTCAGAATTATAATACTATATTAACAATAAATTACTGAGTGAAGTCTAAGATCTTTCTATTCATTTATCCTTAGATCATATCCCACTACGGGTGTATAATTAGAGTACTGAAATAATTCTGTTCTCTGTGTAGCTGTCGTTGCCACATTTGAAATAAAGTTAGGCTCATTTGTCCCAATTTGTTTTCCATTTTAGGATTTTATTTTTTTATTTTAATTTTTTTGAATATGTAAAACATTTACGTGGCCCTAAAGTTAAAAACTGTATGAAAAAGTAACCAAACTCACAGAAGTTTCACTTCCAACCCGCTCCCTTCACTTCATTCCCCCAACCTCCTACAGGTAATTATTTTTATCGCTTCTTTTTGCAAATATTAGCAAATACCTAAATACATTCTTAATCCTTTTTTTCCTTACACACAAAATACAGCATGCTCTATATAATGCTGTGCACTAGCTGTTTAAATCTCAAAATATATTCTAGAGATTATTTCAGGTCACATTCTTACTTGTCATTTTATGACACCTGTCTCAAATTCATATATGCACTGCAGTTTATTTATTGCCTCTCCCGTTGATAGAAGTTTGGGTTGTTTCTAATCTTTTGCTACTGCAAGCAATTGTTGTATTGCATAAACTTATGCAAATGTTATTATTTGTGGGGACGTATTGTCAAGATAGGCTCCTAGAAATGAGATTGCTGAGTCAAAGGTTAATGTATGTGTAGTTTTGTTAAATTTTGCCCAATCCTCTAGCATAGGGTTTGTCTCATTTTGCACTTCTACTCTCAGCAGAGTATGTTATCAAACTTTTGGATCCAGGAGAATTCTAATTTTCATTTCTCTTATTGTAAGGGAAATTGAGCATCATTCCATATTGGGTGAATTGCATTTCTTTTTCTCTCTGCTTTCACATTTCTCTCTATTCATGACTCTTGTCTATATTTCTGTCCCATTTTTGGACTTCTCTATTGTTTAGAGTTTTTTGTGTACTTGTTCTCATCCTTGAGACAACTTGCAAATATTCTCTCCTAGTTTGTCATTTGTCTTTTGATTTTGCTTCTGGTGTTTTAATTATCTTAAGCCAGCTGCTGTGTTCTGTTTGTGTTAATTCAGCTTTTTAAATTTCCTGTCTGATAAGTTGTGTATTGTATTAACATTAATGTAATAAATGGGCAATCTGCTATCTCCGAAAGAAGTCAACAGCTTCAAACACACTTGTGGAAGTTATATTTATGTTAACAAACACCTATGTTAATTTCCTTTAACAAGGAGCACAATAGCATCCTTCTTAAGGCAGTACATTTTGATAAGATGAATAATAATGTGCTCATCACATCATTTATTTCTTGTCCCTCTGATGTGCCAGCAAGCACATGTTCCTTTCATTTAATATACTGTTACTTGTATAAAAGCTGTTTTCCACTACAGGTATTTTGGGGAGGGCAGTAAAATTCGGTGAAATAGATGAGAAATTTGAGTGAAGTTTAGGATAAAAACACTATTCATAACACCTTTCAAAAGACTTTATTCAGTTCTAGCCACTTCAAGTCTACAAATAATTAATAAACATCGACTGTGTGTTCTATACTGTCCTCATTTTTTACAGATCTTTTAATCTTGTACAAAAGAAAAACCTATACAAAATGATTAAAAGAACACAATAAAAGGATAAATAAACTTATGCCATAAAACTACCGAATTCCTCCTCTAAGAAGAGCTGCTGTGTTTAATTGTGCAGTGCAAGTGCAGTCTATACCACACTGAAAGAGATGCTGTTCATGCGCTACATGTGAAAGAGCTGCAATTTGTTACAATTTTTTTGGAGGAGAGAAGTAAGGTATCCTAAGAAAAGAAGGGGTATTTTTTTCTAGCTAGTGCAGAAATGCCAAAAGGGTAATAGCAGCCTTGGCAAAGTCGTTTGGGTGCAGGCAAAATGGCGAATTCCTTTAGAGCAGGGTTTTTCTCTTATTCAGCCTTGTGCAAACAGGCTTACTGAAGTCTTAACTCATTGAATTGTAAAATGAAAAACATTTAAAAATTTTCCAATCGTGCCTCCAGCCATTCTATGTTGAATCTTCCCTGCCTGACCCTTAACACTGGGGGCAGATTCTACCTTGCACCAGTGCCCTTTAGTGATTAATACTTAGTACAACAAAGTTCAAAATGTAATGTCACATCTGATTCAAATCAATTCTTCTGTCCCACAAGACAGCCTAGAGCTAGTTATTGCAAGGTCATTTCCCATTCTTCTTTTGGTTCTACTCCTCTGGGGTTGATAGGGAGCCAGGAATAAGGAAGGTGGCATTTCTTACAAAACAGGGTTCCTTTTTAAGGAAGATCTAAATTAATGGAAAGATATCCCATATTCTTGAGTTGGAAGAGTTAATATTGTCAAGATGGCTAGAAAGAGTGAATATGAATTTGGGATATCTTTCCATTAACTTAGATCTTCTTTAAAAGGAACTTAGCAATAGAATACCACCTGGCCATTAAAATTGTTTGGAGGGACATTAGAGTGCCTACCCAGCACCTGTTCTTTTTCTTCATTCCTAGAATCCCATACAGTCCCCATACTCAGGAGAAGCTAACTCCCTACCCCCTCAGACAGAGGTTGCCTAAATGTATAAGTGGTTCATGAATAAGTATGACACTTAATACAGGTCAATGAGATGGAAAGAACAGTTTGCTGGGGCTTTTTGCAGCTTCTGGAAGCATCACCTCCTTTCCCTGGCTTTTGTTACACCTGGATACAAGGCCCAGACTTTCACATCCTTCTCCAATATGTCCGAAGATGAAGCTGACTCCAGGGAAGGGAAGAGAAGAGAGGATTACAAGGAAATGGAGCCAGAGCCACCGTATTTAGTCAACCCTGAAAGCCCCTCTTCTTCTGGACTTAAAAATCACATCTCCCTGCTATTTCCTAGCACCAGTTCGAGTCCTCCCAAGCAAAGTGGCAGAGGTGATGGCCAAGCACATGCCTATCACTAACCCTCTGCAACCCACTGCTCACTAACAGCCCTTTACCCTGCACCCTTCCTGAGCCAGAGGAGGCCACCCGGAGGCTGAAATCATTTATGAGCAAAGTTGGGTAATGCTCTCATTGTGTGTAACATGGGGAACTAATACTTTTATGAATGTTAAGTTTTACATTTCCCAATTAGGGGATGTTTAATTATGCAACTATAAGAGGTTTTAGCATGTGCTTTTAGTGTTATATATTTGTTTTTGTTTGTTGTCAATATATTTTTGTTCTAATAACTTCAAAGAAGCAATAGTATGCACAGATGACAAAAAATTATATTAATGTAATTTTAAGTCATTTACATGTTAAGGAATATTTACATTTAAAATAATACTATATTTCTATCACATTTTCAAGAATTTTAATTCAGACCCTGATTTGTATGCTATTCAAAGTGCAAATATTGGTTTGGAATTAAACCTGTATTTCATGCACTAACGAATAATTCAAAAGGAAGTATTTAATGTCCCTTTGTTTTCTTTCTTGCAAGAGAAAACAAGGCTGCCACTTGAATACAGGCTAAATTGCAGTGATGATCCAAAGAAGAGATTAAGAATTGTAGTTACATGCAGTATTGAAAGACAGGAATTGATAGTAGGAGAATGTACTTTGTTTTGTGTGGAACAAATTGTCTGAGATTAGAAAAATGTGTTCTCGTTGATTCTAACTGATGTCATTTGCTTCTGTAACCGTGCTTGCTTTTAGTTGTTTGTTAAATATAGGAGTAAGAGCAGGAGTGACTCCATGACAAGCTGAATTTCCTGGAATAGGCCTAAGTTTCAGTTTCCCTGAAACCGAAACGTGGACCACAACTGGCGCCGGACCACAACTGGCGCCAGTGCGAAAATTGAAAATCCCGGGGCTTGGAGCCAACCAATCAGGAGTCAAAACAATCAGCCACTTTCAAAAGAACCAATGGACTAAGGGGGGAGGGGGGATGGTGTGCCCAGCGTGTCGTGTGGAACCTGCGTGTTGTGTGCCACCGGTGTGTCGTGTGCAAAAGGAAGTATAAAAGCTTCACTTTTACCCCAGGGCGGGGTCCTGGTTCATAGGGAGGCCACTGCGTTGGTGGTCTGGGACTTGGACCCTAGCTCGAGCTAGCCAATAAACTCCTTTGCCGTTTGCAGCCTCAGTGACTCTGCCTCTCTGTTCCTGGGGCCGAGGGGAACCGGCTCTAACAGTATGAAACAGCCCCGGGAGGTTGGGCTCTGGTAAAATAGTTTCTCCTGAGGGAAGGCCTTGTTAAGAGGACCACAATGCTCTGGTGTGTTCAAAATGGTTCCTTTCCCCTTTCTGATGAAAACATGAGGGAATATGTCTCCAATATTCTCTGTGAGAACCTGGTAGAGTTCGTGGAGGTAAAACTCATGAAAGTGTGAGGGCCCCCCTATGAATGGGTCCCCCTAGAGTTGTTAACGCAGAATTGTCCACACTGAGCCTCCAGCAAGTCATCAAATACAGTTCAGGTTTTCCTCCCCTCTCCTTGCTTCCTGAAGAGATTTCTGCTCATGGGTTTCTGCTCTGGTAAATTGTGATTTTCTGAATTTGCCTATCTGTCTCTCCAATTTTGGGGGCAGCAGTTTGCCCTGTGACCTCTCTGATGAATCTAAGAAGAGTTGTTGATTTTTCATATTGTTCAGCTTTTTACTTGCTGTTGGGATGGAGTGGTGACTTCTAAGCTCTTTACATGTTGGACTGGAAGCCAGAAGTCTTTTTAGTTTATTTTTGAATGGAATTCTATGGTCTAAATCTGGAGACCATTCCTATTAATAATTTCCTAATAGGTTGGGAGATTTACGGTTAAGAGCCTTAATTTTCTAAAATCAGACTTTGGTGGTCTTTTTACATAATGTTTATCTGACTAGGATCAACTTAATTTCCAAGTTTCCAATTAGGGTGAAGTAATCCTTCTGATCCAATATTCATAATAAATGAAACGGCAAAAAGAGTGGATTCAACACTCTTATATCTAAATAGCCAAAGTGTATAACTGATTTACGAATTTAGTTGATAGCTGGGGACTCAGTTCTAATTTACTGGTCACAGCATTACTTGGATGGCTGACTGACAACGGGAACAAAGCCTCTGGCTGGTAACACTTGCATTATGGCTCTAAAGTAGCTCTGTGGAAGGTAGCATAGTAGTTTTCGCTCCATACTAAGAGGGCCAACAAAATTAGTCTTGTCAGGTTCATAGACAGGCATGTTGCTAACCTTTTTCAACTGCCCTACAACAGATGCAAATCCATTACCACTGCTAGAAACACAACTGGAGTGTGCCTTAATACTGCATATGTTACTGAACCTGACAGAAAGATATTTCGTAACAGCTCATTTCCCCCACCTGTCACAGAAGAAATTACATTAAATCAGAGACTACCTAAGAAAAGAAGAGGGTAGCTAAGCAACACCTTCAGATCTCAAAGGATTAGAGTTTTTTAGAAGCCTTAAATTTAGCTATTAAATGTATATTCATCAGCACAGCTAAAAGATCTTCATAAACTGATTTGCAGCATCTAATAAAATAAAATAAAAATCCAGAGCAGGGCTTATTGTACAGCTGAAATTCTCAAAGTTCAAATATCTGTTATGGAGCTGGAAGTCCTCTCTCCATCGCATGCCTGCCTGGGCTGCCTGCTCCATTACTTTCCACCAAAGACTGTCCCCTTTTCTCTTCGAAGTTTGCTTAATAACCTAGATGCTGCTTGTGTGGGTGTGTTCACTTTGTGATAATCTTTAAGGTTTGTGCTGTATACTTCAACTAAAAAGAAAACAAACCTTATTTGAGACTCACTTCATAAATTGTTACTACTGTTGCTTGGTCTAATAACTAGGTCTCTATCTTTCAAATGCTTAAATATGCTTATCCCCACAGTGCACCTTTATAGAAAGTTGTTATACCTTTGTCACCCATTTCTTTGTGTATTTTTCATTTATTTGCGTTATTCACTTTTCCCTGTGAAACCTTAAGTTTTCTGCCTGCCATCTCTTTTGTAACTCTAAGTGGATGTAGACAATAATGTGTTCATTAATCAGCTCTCAAAAAACAAAGCAAAACAAAAATCCTGATGTGAAGTGATTAACAATTTCTGTGATATATACACTCCTAATTTAAAAAATTCTAAGTTTTAACAGCCAGCTCACAAAATTCCTGAATATTTAACAATTGGCTCTCACAGACAAAAGCCAGCTCCAGCCACGTAGGTAAACAAGATCATTGCTAGTTTTGCACCAACTTAGAACAGTATTTTTACTAACTGCTCATTCACTTCTACCACCATAAAGTTCTTCCAGCTGCAGGCGTAGACAATCATAACATATTTCAGTGTGGGATCAATGATGGGTGAAAATTGTTCCCTCTGTTCATCCCTGCAGAGCTAAAGCTAAATAAGCCAATTTGCTGAATTACTTAGAACCAAGTATTTATTACATCACAGACAGATTAGTTCCCACTTGTCAGGAAATGTAATAGAGCCAAGGCACCAATTGCTGTTTGTTTTCTGCCACAAGTGCAGACTAAATGGAATAGATATTCAATAAGCTGTATTAAACTGAAGAATGCATTTTCAAAATGGTGAGGGGGCGAATAAACAGGCAGCATTAATGTCAGAGGGAATTATGGGTATGAACACTTTCTCTCTGCTATAGTACAAATCTGACCCTGCTATAAATACTCAGTGGTATCAATGATGACTACATAGATGGGTTTTGCTCTTGGAAGCTCAAATACAGAAAGGCAACTGACATTTTCAATGTCAACATTTTGCAGAGCAACACTTCTCCTGATTTATAAGGATGCCTATTATTTCAGCATGGACTTACCAGAAAAAAACAACCAGTAGAAAAATAAAAGTTAAAAGATCTGAAATATGGTGGAAAAAAGCCTTTTAAAAAACATTGATTCTACTGAAAATAAAAAGCCAGGGCCCTTCTATTATATCAAATGAAATGGAAGGCAGAGAAAAGGAATACTATTAAAACTCTCCATATCATTGTGACTTCAAATTTCCTGGGGCCAGGGGTAGCCCCTCCGTCTCTTCCTTTCCTCTCTTTTCCCTGCTCCCACCTCCAATGGCAGTGGAGCTTACAATTGGACAATCACTTCTATGGCTCCATTCTCAGTTTAATAAGTCTGGTTTTCCTAGGGAGTCATGAAAAGTATCTGAAGGACACATCAGAATGGCAGCCGGTACAAGTTTAGGGATTATTTCAAGGGTCAAGACCATCTGATTTTTGATCACATGTTGATGGGAAAATTTTGGCCCTCCCATATATTCACCCACACATACACTTTCTAAATGTTGGAACCACTACAAACCATGGCGATAGAGGAGGGGACAGCACGTGGCAACTCTCAGTATGTGACTTGTGATCGCCTTTCTCTTTCTTCTGTGTACAAACTGTGCTAATCCTACCACCCACACCTGCTCTTTCCCTACCTTTCAGCTTGCTTTCCTCTTTTGCAGTGGTGTGTTGTGAAAGTAGACTTTCTGATGAAAGTTTTCTGGAGGTGCTTGGCTCCTATAATTGTCATATGAAAACCATCAAGTTCTGATCTTCTCACCATTCTCAGTATTTAAGCCGTTTTTCATATGCTTAGCATTAAATAAAAATGAAAATGAATGTCATAGTTTGGGGTTCTCCAGAAGCCGTCTCTGAGACAGAATTTAATGTTCAGGAGTGCCTTGAGGTCAGCACCCATGGGGAGGAGGGGAGAAAGTGCGATTGGATAGAGGGAGAAGTGGAGCTGGGATATAGGCTACACAGCCCCAGCCACAGGGAGTTCTGGAGCAGAACTGGCTCAACAGAATCATCTCACTTTTAGAGGCTGGTCCTTTACATCCCTGCCTCACATCATTAGATGTGAACCTTCCCCAGAAGGGCATGACCACGGTGAGGTGGCTTTCTGTAGCTGATGTGTTCCCTGAAGTGACTAAAAGCTGGAAGCTGTTCCATTGAAACACTCACTGTAGCTGGGACAATCAAGTCTTTCCTTGAAGGGAAATTTGAGCACCATATCTTTGTGTTCACCACAACAAATCTCCATACCTGAAAAATATCTATCATCTTTTACACATCTTAAATCCTTAAGAGAATAAGAGGCTACCTAGTAATGCATTCAAAGCTATTTTAAAACTATTGTTTTTTAATATATGGTGCTAGAGTAATTGGATATCCATAGGCAAAAAAGTAAACCTCAACCCAAACATCTTACCTATACAAAAATTAATTCAAAATGGATCATGGATTTAAACATAACATGTAAAATCATAAAACTTCCAGGATAAAACCTAGGAGAAAATCTTTGGGACCTCAGGTTAGGCAAAGAATTCTTAGACTTGACACCAAAAGAATAATGCATTAAAAAATCAATAAATGGTATTTCATCAAATTAAAAACTTTTACTCTGCAAAAACGCATGTGAAAAGGATGAAAAGACACATTACAAGATAGCAGAAAATATTTGCAAACTACATATCTGACAAAGGACTGGCATCTACAGAATATAAAGAATTCTCAAAACTCAACAGTTAGAAAATGGGCAAAATACATAAATAGATATTACACTGAAAAGGATATAGAGATGGCAAATAAACACAGGAAAAGATGCTCGGCCTCACTAGCCATCAGGGAAATGCAAATTAAAACCACAGTGGGACATCACTACACACCTATCAGAATGGCTAAAATAAAAAATAGAAATAACACCAAAGGCTGATGAGGATGTGGAAAAACCAGATCAATCATACTTTGCTGGTGAGAATATATTGTACAGCTACTCTGGAATATAGTTTGGCAATTTTTAAAACACGAAACATGCAACTATCATATGACCCACCAATTGCACTCTTGGGCATTTATCCTGGAGAAATTAAAACTTAGGTTCACTCAAAAACCTATACATGGGCCGGGCGCGGTGGCTGACGCCTGTAATCCTAGCTCTCTGGGAGGCTGAGGCGGGCAGATTGTTTGAGCTCAGGAGTTCGAAACCAGCCTGAGCAAGAGCGAGACCCCGTCTCTACTAAAATTAGAAAGAAATTAATTGGACAAGTAAAAATATACAGAAAAAATTAGCCGGGCATGGTGGCGCATGCCTGTAGTCCCAGCTACTTGGGAGGCTCAGGCAGGAGGATTGCTTGAGCCCAGGAGTTTAAGGTTTCTGTGAGCCAGGATGATGCCACGGTACTCTAGCCCAGGCAATACAGTAAGACTCTGTCTCAAAAAAAAAAAAACAAAAAAAAACCTATACATGAATGTTTTTTACAGCTTTATTTATAATATTGGAAAACTGGAAACAACCCAGATGTCCTTCAACAGATAAATGGTTACACTAACTATGGTACCTCCAACCGTGGAATACTGCTCAGCAATAAAAAGGAATGAACTACAGATATGTGCAACAACTTTAATCTCCAGGAAACTATGCTGAGAGAAAAAAAATGCCAATCTCTAAATGTTACATACTGTATGATTCCATTTGTATAACTTTCTTAAAATGACAAAATCATAAGAACAGATCAGTGGTTGCCAGAGGTTAAGGATGGAGGGTTTATAGGTGTAGTAGGGAAGTGGGTGTGGCTATAAAAGGGCAACAGGAGGGATCCTGTGCTGATGGAGATGTTCCATATCTTTATTGTTTCAATGTTAAAATCCTTGTTGTGATATTGTACTGTCATTTTGCAAGATGTTACTACAAGGAGAAACTGGTAAAGGGTACGTGGTATCTCTCTGTGTTATTCTTACAACTGTGTGAATCTGCAATTACCTCAAAATAAAAAGTTTAAAAAAAAACTATTTGTGAAAAAAAATCTTGAACTCTATGAATTACATAATCTAATTCTAGTATGTGAAATAGTGATATTACACATCAGTGGAGTAAAGAGTTATCAATACAAGGTGTGGAGGTGATTTTATGATCTATTGCTACATACAACAAACTACCTCAAAATATAGTGGCTTAAAACAGCCACCATTTTATTTTCTCACAACTCTATGGGTCAGGAATTCAAGCTAATGTGGGCAGATATTTTAATCCACACAGTGTGGGTTAGGGTCATTCGCTCAGCTGCATTCAGGTGGTGGATGTATGGGCTAGAAATTCTATGGCTTCACTCACAAGTCTGGTGCCTCAGTGCTCTGCACGTGGCTTCTCTCTCCATATGGCTGGCAAGGCTTCCTCACAGTGTGGTGGCCTCAGGGTAGTTGATTTTTGCCATGGCAACTGACTTTCAAGGGGGAGTATATGAACTGGTGAACATTGAAGGTACAGATTCTTAAGTCCCAGCCTTGGAAATTATACAGCATCACTTCTGCCACATGCTATTGGTCAAAACAAGTCACAAGTTCAGATTCAAGGGAAGGAAAAATAGACTCCAATCAATGTGAGAAGTGACAAAGAACTTGTGGCTACCTTACTCCACAATAGGGGGCAATTAATTAATTACAGATGTTCCTCAACTTATGGTGGGGTTATGTTCTGATAAATCCACTGTTAGTTGAAAATATCATCAAAAATGCATTTAATACACTTAGTCTACCTAACATCATAGCTTAGCTTAGCTTTCCTTAGACATGTTCAGAACACTTACATCAGCCTATTTTGGGCAAAATCATCTAATGCATCTATTTTATAATAAAGTGTTAAATAGTTCATGTAATTTATTGAATAGATTACACTGAAAGTGAAAAGCAGAATGGTTGTATGGGAATTCAAAGTATGGTTTCTACTGAATATGTATTGCTTTCATACCATTGTAAAATCAAACAATTGTAAGTTGAACCATCGTAAGTCAGGGACTGTATTTGAAAAATTCTTTGTGGGGAGTTTTTTCTAAAGTTCCATATTCAGTTCTAAAAATAGATATAGAGTTATTCAGATTTTCTCTTTCATCTTGTCAGTTTTAGTAAGTTATGTTTTTAATTAATTTATTTATTTTTATTGTTTATTTGAGACAAGATCTTGCTCTGTCACCTAGGCTGAGTGCAGTGGCAGGATTCATAGCTCACTGTGGCCTTGAACTCGCTGGCTCAAGTGATCTTCCTGCCTCAATCTGTGGAGTAGCTGGGACTACAGGCATGTGCCACTATGCCTGGCTAATTTTTTTTATTTTTTGTAGAGACGGGGTCTTGCTATGTTACGCAGGCTGGTCTGGAACTCCTGAGCTCAAGTGATCCTCCTGCCTTGGCCTCCGAGTGTGCTAGGATTACAGGCATGAACCACCATGCCAGGCCTGTAAAAGGTCAGTTTCTACAGACATACTATTAATACAAGTCTCTAGCAACGCCATTAATTCCTGTAAAAGTGTTTTTTATATGTTCTGGTCTTCCCTAAAATATTTTATGAATTGGATCAAATACATTAAAAAACTTATTAGTTATTACTATGTCCAAGAGATTATGTGTGGCTATTACGCCCACTAAATCACAAAAGACACCACCCCTATCCTGGAGGTACTTTATTGAGTATCCTTCCAACTACACTTCTAACTACTCCAGTGTAGTTGGAAGGATACTCAATAAAAGTCCATTAAAAATCCATACAATTACACAAATCTGAGAATTTGAGTGCTTGATGTGTGGTAGAGAGTCAGGTTTACAGAGGGGCTCAGAGGAATGAAAAAGAGGCTGCAGGGAGGGAGGAGAGTCGGGAAAGGAGAGCGATGAACTGAGTGTAAAATAAAGGGTAATATATTATTGTAGGTTCCATAAAGACAGAAGCCCTATTTCAACCCACCGTTTTCCAGTTCCTAGAACAGAAAGTGGGCACATAGTAGGCACACACTAAATATTAATGGATAAATGGTAGGGAGTGGTATAATTACAAAAGCAGATTGTATCTGATAGCTAAAAGGCTTGAAACCAGGTCAAGAAATGTTGATATTAATATTAGTGATTCCCCCTCAAGAACCTAAACAACTCTTCACCCTCCCATGAATATAGAACTAGGTGGAAAGGTGGTTGCTAGTTTTGGCCACTACTGTAACCCCAGCGCCTAGAGCAGTGCCCCGCACGTCAGAGATGGAGAGACTGGAGGGTCCTGTGAGTCGCGCTCTCCCCTTGGGCACCCACCCAAGGGCTGGCGGAAGGACCAACAGCACCTGGATAATGGCGCTTTCATTCGCCATTGCAGCATCTTCGACAGGCTCTCACAGGGCAACGGCACGCTTCAGTCCCCAGAACACTACCAGGTAACTGCCTAGTGCCCAGCACCTGACAGCCAACACCAGCGGGATTAATGATGCATTAATAGTCATTATTCAACTTAGTTACTACTTAACTCCAGCGGGTGAGTCCCACCGGTTCTTCCAGCTTGAGTAACCTGCCTAGTGTTCACGCCGGAGCACGTCAGGCAGCACGACGCATGCGTAGCTGATGGACAGGATAGTAATGGCCGGACACGCGCAGGCGCGCAGCCGCGCCGCCAGGTCGCGCTAAGGGACGGAGAACGCATGCGCGGGCGGCGCGGGTGGCGCGGCCTTAAGGGCGGCGGCGGACTGGGGTTGCCCAGTCGGCCTGTCAGCCGGCTTGGAGGCGCGTTGAGGCGCTTGAGCAGCGGCGGCCATGGCGACGGAGGAGGAAGGGGTGGATTCGGCCAACACCGGGTAAGTGCGGCCGGCGGAGGTGTGAGGCTGCGTGTTCCTCCCTCACGCGCCCTTCGCGCGGGCCGGGGTCCGACCCAATGGGCAGCACCGAGGACTCATAGCCCACCTGGCGACGACTGGTCCCTCCCTCGTCCGGCCCCGGCGCAAGTCCGCGCGGCGCCCCAAGAACCAGCACTGCTCTGTCTCGGCAGGCGCCCGTCACGCCGGGGCCCGGAGGTGTCCGAGTCTGACTTGGCCCGCTCCGTTGTTGTGTAGGCGGCCCCGCGGGGCCGGCGGCGGGGTGGCCGCGGCGCCCAGACAGGCTCGTTAGCCGCGAAGGGCCCCCCGTCTTGGCCCCAGCGCGGCCGGCGGGCGGGGACCGGCCGACCCTGCACCTGACTTCGAGTCACGGGAAATGGCCGAGTCACTCTATCCGGCTTCTGTCTTCAGGTACGCGCTGTGCCCTGTCCAGCCTGCCGCAAGACCGAAAGTGCCGCCGGGGCCGGTCCTGCCCGAAGCCCGGCGGGAGGGGCGGTGCTTCCTTTAGGGAGTGTGAGACCGAGAGCCCAAATTCGCCGAGAAGTGGCGGGAGATTCGGGGGTGTCCAGGGAAGGAAAAGCCCAGCGTGAGGGAAACAGGGGTTGTGGAAGTCGGTGTATGGCCTTGGGTTTCAGAAAACGTTTACCTTAGATACTTTATAGAACGAAAGTTGACGCTTCAGATAGGGATAACAAGTTCGGAAGTGATAATTTATCTTTAAGATGAAGGAAGATCTTTTGCTTCCAAGCTCCGTTCTCTCTTCTTTGCTTGCGCTTCTGTGATGAGTTGTTCTGGCTTTACTGGAGAAGTAAAGGGGTGTTGCCTGTGCCTCCGAAGAAGACACTTACATGTAGGAAACTTTGTGGAAGTTGGAGGGTAGATGTCTAATGTGAATCATTTTGATATACAGATATACTGAGTTTAAATTATTTTCTACATGTAGCTGACTTTGTACAATTGTTAGTAGAATAGTAGTTAATTCGTGAAAAAATTGAATTGCTGTGAAGGTTATTGCCTTATTTCTCAAGGACAGTGATTGATATTGGAGAGGAAACTTCTATAGTTCCCCCATATATGTTTAATATTTTGACATGAGTTTTACTTTAGATGTCTGGAGAAATTTGCTTAGGAAACATAACCTAAATGATAGAATATGGAGTACCATGAAGGCAGGGGTATTTGGAAAAATGCCAAAGGGGGAGAAATACGAAATATTAAAAACTAGATTCTTCCCTTTGAATTTTGTTTATATGATGAATGGGTTCACTGTTTTGGTTTGTTGATGAACTTCCTTGTTACACTGAGGTGAGATGCTTAATGTCATGTGGACCCACATAGGAATCTGACTGGTAGCTTGTGTTCCCATCTGGTTTGTCACAACATTTTTGACCCTTTCCGAGACACTTTCTGGTAGAATCTGTGGTCTAGATGTTGTTGTGGGAGTTGTGGATGTTGTTTGGGAGTCCAGGGCACAACCCTGAAAGGGATTTATGGCTTTGAGTGATAGCTGGAGGCATTGGGAGCAGATAATAAAAAATCCTAAGCAGCTGACCGGCTATAGTCCCTAGACAGAGGTGGACCTCCCTGGTGTTCTTGGCAATACACTTGATCAGTGTCCAATGTCCATGTGGTCTTCTGAACTGAACCAAGCAGGCAGGCAGAGAAGGCTAAGCTTCTGTGCCTGCTAGGTGTTCCCTAAACATAGTCATATTAAATCTAAAGTTTACCTGGTGTGCTAGGTATTACTGTTTCCATTTTGTAGTTGGGACTGCCACTGGGAAGGCTTCTAGCACCCTGGCAACAAGTAGCAGGGCTGGATTGGAACTCTGCTGCCTGTCACTGGGATTGGGACTCATGTGAAATATTTGGGGCTTGTTTAGACTCAAATTCTCTATCCTTAAGACGTTCGAGATCTAGGTAGAGAGATGACATTAACAAAGGAAACAATTATAAAATGGTCATCTGATGGCTTTTTGGAGCATATGATTTTTGTCTTTTCTTTTGTGGCACTTAGGACAGGTATTCCAGGGATCCATTTTGCTTTCAACATCCAGCTCTTTTCGGTTGCAATACAGTTGAGAAAGCTAAGTGTAACAAGAGCAGGGTAGACTTCTGTGAATTTCGGAAAGTAAAGTTGTCCCAGAG
Source organism: Propithecus coquereli (assembly GCF_000956105.1). NCBI lineage: Eukaryota > Metazoa > Chordata > Mammalia > Primates > Indriidae > Propithecus > Propithecus coquereli. The sequence goes on along the minus strand of NW_012133857.1, from coordinate 9,240,386 downwards.
AATGATTGTGTCAGCTGAATTTAGAGGAAAGCTGTCACAGAATTTTGTAGTTGCAAGGTAGACCATAAAAGAAGTGGTTTGCAGTAGTGTGCTGGAGTTGATTTGTACAAGCAAGCCATTGCGAAATTTTCAGGAATTTTGCCAACCTTTGGCAGCTTGAAACTGGCCATGGTGGGAGTGTTTACACCATGGAAATCATCAAATGCTATAAATAAGGGATTTTTCTCACCCTTCCCTGCTTTAGTCGGTTTGCCAGCACCCTACTGGGTTTACATTAGGATTTGAATGTAATTCTTTGTCTTGGAGATAGGATTTTTCATTTAAAAAACTGCCCAGATCTGTGCCTTCCTCCCTGATATCTTCTGCCCTTCCCAATCCCTTGCCACTTCTTAGAAATCACAAAACTTTTCAACACCACATCCCAATGGCCTGTTTATTTTTTCTGTACTTATCCTCTTTGAGTCATTTTCAGTATTTGATACTGTAATGATAGCTACTACTTTTTAAAACTCTTATTAGACATTCTAGCTCTTAATGACATTTTGCTTCTTGCCTTACCTAAGACCAACAGTCACTTTTATTAGCTTCTCACTTTTTTTCTCTATTCTCTAAATGTAGTAATTCACCAAGATTCTAACTTCATCCTTGTTTTTGTTTATTGTCTTGTTTACTCAAACTCCTTGAACTATCTTGTCTGTGAAGAGGACTGAAATATCATTCTCTTTCCTCTTCTGGGAGGACCCCTCTTCTGGGCAGATGTTTCTAATTGTCATATATTCATGCCTGATTCCTTAAATTGAACATGTCCAGACCAGGATTTTATTTGCACCTTCCTTCTCCTAAACTAAACAATACAGAAATCTCAGTTCTTCCCCTTGGGTTGTGACAATCATGTTCTGGCCATCCAGAATCACATTGTGGCATTATCTTTTGACTCTCCCCCAGGTCCCTTTCATTGCCCCCAATACCAAATCTGTTACCAAGTTCAGTAGATTCTAAGTGTACAACATTACCTTTCCATTTCAACTGTTACTTAGGAGACACCTGGTTCATACCCTCCTTATTCTCTCACCTGGATTGTTGCAGGCTTGTAACAAGCTTGCAGCATTGCTCATTTCATTAGTTACTTTTACATTTCTGAGAGGTACAGTCTTGTTTGTCACACAGCCACACACACAGTGTGGCTTTATTATATGTCCTCAGACTGACTTTAAAGCCCTTTCCAAGCAGCATGACTGCTATCCAGCTTTAGAGTCTTATTTTCTCTCTATGCACTGGACTCCAGCCAAGCTGTATCTTTCATTGTTTCCTAACAGGTTACTTGCTCACTTACTGTTTCCCCATGGCTTGGTTCACGTTGTTTTCTCTGACCCAAAACATATTGTGAGCTCTCATTTCTAAAGGTCCCGGTATTTTTTTAAACTTTATGGCATGTATACCAATATTTTGTAGTATAGTTATTTGTACTTTTGTTTTGTCAACTCAAAGAGGACAAGGCTTTCGTCTTACTCAAATGTCTGATACAGTCTAAAGGGGCTTTATAAGTAGTAAGCTTTACATTTTTATGAAATTAAACACTTCAACTATTGTAAATTCATGCTAATACAAATATTAAAATCAGAAATATAGTAATTTATTATACATTTTATAGCTGTGTGACTTAAATTTTTCATCATAAGATGAAAAGTTTGAATTTGAATAGGACAGAAAAGTTTGAATTTGAATAGGACAACAGTTAGGATCATGAACTTAAGTTGTATTAGGGAGGTGGGAAATAGGATTCTATTTCTTGACCTTGGATGAACCAATCCATGCTTCTCTGTTTTGCCTGCTCTCCAAAATGCCATTCACAGGCCAGCAAATGCAGATTTCAGTTTTGTGACAAAGAATTTGTTAACAAAAGATTGTAAAGTCACAGGGATGGCAACTTAATAAAAACAACCCTGAATAATACATTTCAGAATTACAGATGTCTCTGAATGAGTCTTTAAGGATTTGACCTATATTACTTACAATAGCTGTTCTGAAATGTTATTTTGGTTTAAACACTGCTTTGACTAATTGTTAGATTGTTAGTCTAACCTCATGATTCTGTAATTCCCACCCCTGATTTTGAGTTATAAAAAAAATTGTATGGAGAGATGTTTTTATTAAAATGATTATTCAGTTGATTCAGTGATCATTCTGAGATTATTCAATGATTATTCAGAGACTTAGGATTTTTAGTTTTATTTTTATTTTCCAGTGGATGAACTTATTTTAGAACTGACATAAAGAAATGTCATTCTGACTTGTTAAGCAGAGTAAATCTAAAAGTGTACATGTAGCTCACACATGTGTTTGATAATAAGGTCATGCGAGTGTCTGACTCCAGAATAGTTTGTTTACCATGTGAGGGAAGGCAGGAAACAATGGGAGAGTGGGGGGAAATATTACCAGCACATGGCTTGTCTAAAACACTGATTCTCCCACTCCGGGTCTTTAAAAGTTATAGGTTAGAAGGGGAGGAGTTAAAAGACTGTTGATTAAAGTGTTAAAATATATTAAAGGACCTGTATTGTTTTTGCTGTAATAGTTACTGATAGCTTGAATCATTTAAGTATCATTTATCTAAATTAAAATGGCATGATAGTCACTTAAATTGTAGTTGTACAAGACATACTCTTTTTTTGTTGTTTTTTTCTCTTTCCTAAGAAGTCAGTTCCCAAGAAAGAAAGCCTTTATTTGCCCAAGCATTATTATACAATATCCAATTGGGAAGTTTTTAGTCATTTATTGGTTAAGGGATTATGTCAGAGAAATACATATATTCACACCTCTAATTAATTTGGACATTTATAATAAAATGCAAAATCTCATGGTTTCTTTAAATGAGATAGAATACTATGCTTAGATTAGCTTATCAAGAGCAATAATAAATTGATAAGATTTTTTTCCCTCATCTGTACCTATGTAGGAATGGAGGCCATTTTAAACAAAATTGTAATATAATAAAATCTTCTTTACTTATAACCTAATAGAAAATGTTACTTAAGTGGCCAAGAGTGTGTGGAAATTGGCCATACTTCTGCACATTTTCTTCAGAATACTTTGAAACCTCTTTCACTGTTTCATAATATTTGTAGATTGTGTAATTCATCTTTAGTAATAGATAATCAGATGTCTTAGAGAACAAAACAAGGACTACCAGGAAATTTAAATGTTGATGGCATGGAATATAAATACAATGAAATGATGTTTTTTTAAAACGATTAGGTAGAAAGTTCAGGGAAAAAATTTGTATCTCTCTCTCAAATTTAAAATACTTATAATCAGATTTTTAGGTAAATATACTCTATTAATATGTTAAGCACATGTTACTTGGCTTTCCTTAGAATTGCCACCTCTAATGTGGTCTTTTAAATTTTTTCTTAGTCAGAAGTCTGCTTACTGAAAAGATTCTCTCTGAGTTTTCACTGTATCAGTTATAAAGCCAGAGTCCTTTCATTTGTTTTTTTGATTAGGTGCTTTAGAGCTTGGATCCTTGCTAATAAGCTCAGTGTCTAACTGATTGAGTTGTGTAGAAGACCTTTTGGCTTACATTGATAAACCTTCCCCATGCATAGTTGTTTACTTTTGGGAAGTTATATCCCTGTGGTGAATGGCTTTTCTTTGTATTGTGATTGATGCTTTGGTCTCTTCTGAAGTTAGGGCCTTAGTGATGATAGTGATTATTGCTTATCTCCTTAAATAAAATAGAGAGGTTAGGTTTTGCTTTTCTATTTATTTTCCAAAGCGATGAGGAGGTGGCCCTATATGTAGTTTACTGTTTTATAGCTAGGCCACATGAATTTAATTTTTACCTTGAATTTTGTGACCTCAAAAGAATGGCTAGATATTTGACAAGGTTCAGTCCTATGTCCTTAGTTCCAGTTTCATGTCCTTAGTTCCATTCTTCCACATACTAAGGTACGCTGAACAACACTGAGTGGCATAGGATACCCTGTGGAAGGGAGAGGGGGTCTTGTTAAAGATAGGAGGTAGAGTTGGATGGGTAAGTTTTAGAGTGTTGAAGCAATAGAGGGTGGAATGGTAAGGTGTGGGAACTCTTAAGCAAAGGGGAATCAACTAAACAATGGAAACGATAAGCTCTTGGAAATGTTCCTTTGAGCCTATTATAAGCATAGCACTCAGTCCTATAGAGTTTCTCTCTAAGAAAGAAGTAGAAGACAGTTTCTATAAACATTTTATCATCTGGTTAAAGTAAAACTGGGCAGAAACATTATCAAGACTTAGGGGAAGAGTAGTATCTTTACAGTTTTATTAAGAGTAAAAATAAAATATTTTACTATGTTTTGTTAAATATAGATTTTTCAGTTTAAATGTGCTTTGGAAAAGCCCCACTTTAAAAAATTGTCTGCTTTGATGAAAAGGCTTCTGTGAAAACATGAAGAGAATTGATGCCTCTTGTGGTTGACAATTCCTAATTTTTAATGTAATGCACTAGGCTTGCAAACATGAAAACATTATTTTGCCCCTTCTCTGAGTTGAGCTGGTCACTAGGAGGCAAATCCACAGACAGATAATCCCACCCTTTGAAAGTTGGTTTTATGGTAAGTGGTAAATTGGTGGAGATAGGTATAATTCCTATACTATAGGTTGGTATATAACTTGTTAAATTCTGGTGCCTTGTATGTGTTAGGTAGTCAGAGGCTGAATTATATTTTGAATGTATTTTTTAAAAAGGCTGAAATAAAGATTACATTTGTGTTTTCTTTGCCCCAACTTGTCTATGATGTCAGTTGGAGCAATAGTAGATTATAGTTCATTTCACTATAATTTTTTTTTGTACTGACCTCTGATTCTCTCTGACAAAGAACTATGCTGTGATTTAAGGCAGAGGTCCCCAACCTATGGTGAGTTGTATAATTATTTCATTATATATTACAATGTAATAATAATATAAATAAAGTCCACAGTAAATGTAATGCATTTGAATCATCCTGAAACCATCTTCCCTCCAGTCGTGGAAAAATTATCTTCCATGAAAACAGTCCCTGGTGTCAAAAAGGCTGGAGACCACTGATTTAAGGGATATTTGTTTAGTAAAATTGATGAGATTGAGTTGTAACTTCCTCTTGCTATTAGTTCATATTTTCATGGTCAAACATCGACCTGATGTCTGGCAGGACAAAAGAGCTTCAGCTTAATGATAGTTTACTTTTGTTTTTTTAAGCTCTAAAGATCATAAGATACTTTTATTTTAATTGCCCATTAACCAATTTTTTCCCAACAGATGGAAATTTGTTGAATGAAAAAATTCATTGCTGAAGCCTTGAATCATTTTCCCTAGATAATTTGTAAATAGGTTTACATATTTACAAATAGCCTAATATTAATAATGTTTTCTATTATGTTTATACCTTGATAATAAGTTACACGTAACATTCATGAGGGATGCCAAAGAGGTCTAATTATCTTATCCTATTAATGCACAAAGTTAGAAACTGGCAACAGAGAACATTAGAGTAGAGCCTCATTATAATGCAGGCCATTATGTATCTTCAGACATTCTTTTCTTCATGTAATATCTCTAAAATATAACTGCATGCCATGAAAACCTGACCAGATACAGCTACTTATAGTCCTGTCCTTTAATCCTAACTGTTTATGTGTGTAATACATACACACACATATACACATGTACAGTATCCCTCGGGGGATATGTTCCAAGACCTCCAGTGGATGCTTGAAAACTCAGTACTGAACTCTATATAAATGTATATATGTATATTTTATATACATATGTTTTTGTTATACATACATACCTATGATAAAGTTTATAAATCAGGCACAGTAAGAGATTAACAATAATAAAATAGGACAATTATAACAATATGCCAACTTCACCACTCTTGTGCTTTGGGGCCATTATTAAGTAAAATAAGGGTTTTACACTGCAATATCGTGACAGTCCATCCGATAACCAAGATGGCTACTAAAAGACTGATGGGAGGGTAGAGTGTGCAGTATGGACATGCTGGACAAAGGGGTGATTCATATTCTAGGTGGGATGGGGCTAGATAATGCAGAGTTTAAAACTTATGAGTTTATTTCTGGAATTTTCCATTTAATATTTTTGGATGTCTGTTGACTGTGGGTAACTGAAAGTATGGAAAACAAAACCATGGATAAGAAGGGACTACTGTATATGTATAATACTACCACAGTTAAACTAGGAAGGTTGTTAGGTCTAAAGACAAAGTGACAAGAAAAAAAAAGTTGACTAGTAGATGAAAAAGGAATAACTTATTTATGTGAAAAAAAAAGTGTGGATGTTAGACTACTGTGCTTCTGATCACTTTACTATATTGTCCATGCCATTGATTACCCTTTTCTTGATTCACCTCTTTGCATCAACATCTGTTTGTTTTTTGTTCTGTTTTAGGGAGGTTCAGGCCCTTCCCCTGTCCATATACTATCTCTTATTAAAGAACCTGTGGTACTGTAAGTGTTCTCTGCCTATAGAAATGAACCCCATCTGCCTTTCTTCATCATACTTCTGGTATTTTTTATGACCAAGGCCTTCAGTTCCCAAACACTGTTATCAAGCCCTCACATGGCCATCCACCAGTCAGTGTGTTTGGTACTAGGGATATAAGGATGACTTTTAACATGTGTTTTAGTCTTCAGCATGCTAACAGTACAGTAGGTCAGATAAATGTGTAAACAGATAGTCTGGGCACAGTGGCACAGCTACTTTGGGAGACTGAGCTGGGAGATTTGCTTATGCCCAGGAGTTCAAGACCAGCCTGGGCAACACAGTGAGACCCTGTCTCAAAATTGAAAAAAACCCTGAAATAACCACAGCAGTGGTAACTGTATCTGTAATAAGGGCCAGAGGAGTGATTAATGACCTTTGGCCTTGACATCAGGGTCAGGGACAGTATCTCAGAAAAAGATAGGGCATTCTGGGCAAAGGGAAGAACTGCTTAAACTGCTCATATAATAGTATGAAGTTTTGAGAGCTATGAGGTACTGGAAAAGTATAATGTGCAAAAGAAAATATGGGGTGGAGGTAGGCTATGGACAGATTGTGAAGTACCTCTGTGCAGTCTAAGGACTATGGACTTTATCCTGTACGTAATGGACAACTCCTCAGACACTTTAAGAAAGGTAGTCACCTGAGAAAAAACGGTTTTGGAGTCGCTCAGAATTGAACTCAAATCTCTACTTGTGTCACAAACTTACTAGGTGTATACCCTTGGACTTGGTGCTTAACATTTCTGAACTTTAGTTTTTACATTTATGAAATGGGGATAACTTGGGCTGAGAATACCCTGGACTGTGAGTGACTTAATCATTCTGCAAACATTTATTGAGCACCTAATATTATATCCAGAGAAATTCTATAGTGAAGGGAAGAGAAATATTGTAGGATGAGCCTACGAAGTTTAGAAAAAGCTGGATGCTTGATCACAGCGCTTCCAAAACTTAGCACATTTCCCTACTTACACCTATTCTTATTCTTGTGTTCTCTATCATTATAGTGATACCCTAAGACAGAAGCCCTGGAATCCTTATTATACCTTATTTATATCCAACCAGTTATCAAATTCAGCCTGTTTTACTTTTAAATATTCTCTGGCCACATCTTTTTGTCTCTGTTCCTATTATCAAAGGCTTGGTTCAGGCCCTTACCTCTCATTTGGAGTCTGCAGTAGTTGGTCACTTTTCCTATTCTAATTCATTTTTCTTTGACCAGAAAGTTCCCATTTTAAACAATACCAACCATGTGCTGAGCCCTAGCTAACTGTCAAATGACTGCTGAAAGTCTCCATTGTCTCAGATTATTACAATAAACGTTTGGTCTGCTGCTATAGGATGAAAGCTTTTACCCTGTGCTTGGTTGGTTGGCTATAAACAAAGTATGTCAGTTCCAGCCTCCCGGTTCCTCTCTTCACCTGTTGCCCCAGACCTGCTTCCTTGTTCTTTGTTTCACTGTCTTCTGACAAATGCCTGAGCCATTCTTTTCACCTACTGTTGCTGAAACACCAAGCTTTTTTGTTTTTCTATTAACAGTTATTCTGTTCACCAGTTTGCCCTAAACAGGTTATATATAGGCCAGCCCCCTGCATTTGTTTAGGGATATGTTACTACTCTTTCCATAAGCTTTGAAGCCTTTTTTTTTTTTTTTAACCATCTCAGATTTTAATAAGGTTTCTCTTCTCTCAACTTCCACAGCAGGTACCTTTTACATTCTCTGTGGTGAGCCTACCATTCAAATGAACCTACTCATGATCTTTAACCTTTTTGCACTTCTACCCTGATAAGAAGCTGTCTTAGGGGGGAAGAGGGGAATGGTTTGTTTTTGTTTTGTGTTTTGTCTTTTCTTGTTCAGCCCATTTTTATCCTCCTTGTTTATTTAGAATCTGATTATCCATGAAGATAAGATGGACTTTGATACCTACCTGTAGGTATACAGGCTGAAAGTAAATATCTGTATCCCAGTACTTACCACAATGCTTTGTACCTATTAGGTCACTTTTGTCACATAATAGCTTCATTATCACACAGACAGTAAGTTTCCTATGCTGCTTTTCTTCTCCATGTGACAGTCGGGAATTAAGAACATGAACTCACCTGTTTGTATTTTGTTTCTGGTGTTCTAGGTCAGGATGGCTAACTGGCTGGCTCCCCACATGGTGCCCTACATCTATGTCACACCTTAAAGAAGCTGAAGAGAAAATTTTAAAATGTAAGGTTTTCTTCTTGAAAGTTAATTAAGCTACATACTAAAATAGGTCCAATATATCACATTGCCCTGAAACTGGAGATTATGTGGTTGTTAGTTGTTGGCAGAAGACCTTTTTTCTTCTTCTGTGTCATTATCAAGTGCAGAAAAGTAGGGGGTCAGAGCTTCTCAAACTTTTTGATCTTGGGTCCCTATTATACTCTTAAATTAATGATTCCAAGGAGCTTTGTTTATGGGCTATATTATCAATATTACTATATTAGAAATTAAAATTGAATAATTGAAAATATGTTAATTTATTAATTTATTTAAAACAATAGTAATAAACCCATTAAAGATCAAAATAAATAACATGTTTGTAAAAAAACTACTTTTCAAACAAAAATGTAATGAGAAGAGTAATATTGTTTGCCTGTTTACAAATCTCTAATGTCTGGCTTAATATAAGGCTGCTGAATTATCAAATCTGCTTCTGCATTCAGTCTGTTGGGTAATCACATATCATGGGACCTCTGGAAAACTCCATTGTACACCCATCAGAGAAAGAGCGTGAAGAAGGCAAATACAGTATTAGTAGTATTATGAAAATAATTTTTTTTTTTTTTTTTGAGACAGAGTCTCACTGTGTTGCCCGGGCTAGAGTGCCATGGCGTCATCCTAGCTCACAGCAACCTCAAACTCCTGGGCTGAAGCGATCCTCCTGCCTCAGCCTCCCGAGTAGCTGGGACTACAGGCATGCGCCACCATGCCCGGCTAATTTTTTCTATATATTTTTAGTTGTCCAATTAATTTCTTTCTATTTTTAGTAGAGCCGGGGTCTCGCTCTTGCTCAGGCATGAAAATAATTTTGACCTGGACCTCCTCAGAGAATCTCAGGGACCCCCTAGATGTCCATAGACTATGCTTTGAGAGCAGACTCTAGGTATCCAGAGCAGGCAGCCGTATGTATTGGAACAAATACTGGAAAGGAACCAGGTAACCTGGTCTAGGCCTGGATCTGTCACTAGGTGGTTATAGGATCTTGAGCAAGTCACTTTGCTCAACTTCTCATTTTGTACCTATAAAATGAGGAGGTAGGATGATCCTTAGAATTCCTTCTGGTTCCAGCATTCTAGGAATCTTTAATTCTGCATTTATAGTGGTATGGAAGCCTTTGTTTCTTATAAGCACTGAAATTCGTCCAAGCTTGTAATATCAGGGCGTTCCCAGGTTTCTGTGGGTATAGTTCTCAGCAATGGTGTTATGTAATTTTGTTCTGCTAATACCATTTAGAGGAGTGGATTAAATAGTGCAGTTCATATACATGATTATTTTATATGTATATGCAGATGTTTGTCCATACCTGTTTTTCATCCTCCTTACCACTAATGAATTTTTTTGTTTGTGCATTTGAATGATTCAGGAGTAAGTGACCATTACTGGGTATGTCCTTAGGAAGGGATAATTAGTCATCTTGCATGGATTTTTAACATGAAATTGAATTTCTACTGAATAGAAATACCCAAGAGTACCCAAGAGTACTTGGGTACTCTTGCCCTCTACAAAACTGGGAAAGTTGTCATTGTGCTTTACCCAAATGAAAAAATTTTTGTCAGAAGATAAAAAAAGGGTACTGGATGCTCAATTCGCGCATTTAACAAATGTATTGATTCTCTACTGCTAGTTCTGGAGATGCAAACAGGAGTGAGAATCGGTTCCTGCTTCAATATTGAACCTAAAAGCAAGTGACTAATACAATAGAATGAGCTCTCTAATAGACATTACAGATGGTTTTTATGTGAATAGGCAGATAGCTGTGTTCAAAATGCTGAAGGATTTGGATTGGCACTAATGCCAGAGCAACTGCTTTTCTAAAGTAGTGGTATTCCCCCCCACTTGGGGGTGTGAAGTCTGTTAATAATCTGAATGAATGCTGGGTTTCCTCTTTGCTGCCAATATGTGGATATACAACTTGAGATTATTTCTTTGGTTAAAGGGCAGAAACTGCTGTTTCTCTCATTTGTCCACTGCAGATGAATATGCATAAGTAATTAAGGGGTATATCTAAAGTATAGGTATTCAGTTGCTAATTTAATGCAAATAAATTCAAATTTAGTTTTATCTTTAGGCAATTTTGGGGAGTGTATAAAGTATTAATATTTAGTCCCACAGCATTGAAGATAAGGAAAAATTTTGTTCCATAAAATTCTGATTATTTTCATTTTCTGGGAAATTGCTAGACTTGTACTCATGTTACCTGGTACCTTATGCCGAGGAGTTCCTAATATACCCTGTCACCTTTTTTCTACTAAACTTTATGAAATGACTTAAGATTTCACTTACATGTTTAATACGGATACCATAATCCTTCTCTAAATTCATGATTACTTTTTAGGGAAAAACAATTCCTTTGAGTCAGACTTCAATGCTTAGTCTGTGAAATGTTCTACAAATTCAAGGTGGTATTCTTTTGTTATTGTCTGCAAAGCTAGAAACCTTAAAATAATGGATTCAGTGACCACTAAGTTCCTCTCTAGTTCTAGGAGTGTAATACCCTCATTTGATAGATGTGGAAAGAAGTCAAATGTAAAATGACTTGCCAAAGACCTTGGTCACAGGTACTTGAGGCTTGTCTGAGGTAGGTCTTTCCACTTAGATGTGAAACATGGTTATTTAGAATTACTTACTTCAATAAAACATGTACTTTGTTTTTTAAAGATCTGACAATAAGGGTTAAAATCATATAACTGGATACCAGATGGGTTTCTAATTTTTGGTTACCCTGAGAATACTCCCCTTCTCAGAAGTAGTGAAGTTAAGCAGAATTTCTCTTTTATGTTTTCATTAGGTGTCCCTTGCACATACAAAAAAGAACCTGTTCATATATCTAATGGAAATAAAATATGGACGCTGAAGTGCTCTCATAATATTTCAAATAAGACTCCACTTGTCCTCCTGCATGGTTTTGGAGGAGGTCTTGGACTCTGGGCACTGAATTTTGGAGATCTTTGCACTGATAGGCCCGTCTATGCTTTTGACCTACTGGGCTTTGGACGCAGTAGTAGACCCAGGTTTGACAGTGATGCAGAAGAAGCGGAGAATCAGTTTGTGGAATCCATTGAAGAATGGAGATGTGCCCTAGGATTGGACAAAGTGATCTTGCTTGGGCACAACCTAGGTGGCTTCCTGGCTGCTGCTTACTCACTGAAGTACCCATCAAGGTAAGTGATGGTGACAGAAGAGAGGGATTATAACTGTGGCATACAAGTGCTAGTCTCCACTTCCCATCTTTGGTGGTTGTTGGTGTTTGAGCCTTACATGACAGACATTCTTTTAAAGGACCTTATAGACCAAGCCACAGCTGATGTCCAGTTTGGTAGCTGAAATAAGCAGATTTTCCTGTTATATATGCTACATGCTAATAGGCTTGAGAAAAGACTTTCTATTTGTTAAATTTAGAATTATATAAAATTTAGTGTATCATGTTAAACCACAAATAAAAATTATTTTGTTATTGTTTATTGTCATTATTTAAACCAATGGATTCATAACCTTTTCTAAGTTATAATAAACTGTAAAATGGGAAACCAGAGGGTTTAAAGTGAGATCTAGGCACTAGTGCTATCTTTGTGTCTTAGAGCAAATCACTTAACCTCTAACCTTTATTTTCCTTACCTGTTACCTATAGAAAATGTACCTTCATAGTATATCTTCTAGGGTTTTCGATTATACCTTGCCCTAACCTTTCTCATTATAGAACTATATTTCAGAGTCATTTAATTAATAAATGTTTGCTTCCGAATCTTTCTAGCATCATCTCCTTTCTTTACCTTATTTTTTAATGCTATTTCCTATTCATGTTGCTACTCTGTGAGGAGGGCACCATTTGAGTGCTAGGAAAATAGGAGAAAAACTCATTTTTGTTTTGCTTATCTTTTGGAAAGAAACAAAAAACTGAATATCAGCATTTTTGTGTTACCAGTGTATTTTTCCATTGCACTAATTTTTAAATCCAAAATTGCAACTGACTTTGACATTGAGGGTCTGTGAATGAGACCTGGGAGGATGGTCATTTTCATAGTGGCTATATGTACCCATGACACCACCCTATTGCATAACTCCAGAATTTAATGTATTGAGCAGCAGCCCTGTGTACCTGGGGTTTTCTTCTTCTGGAACAGCCACTTTTTCTCTAAAGATTCTTTATCTAAGCTTCAGCATTTACATCTGATTTTTCTAGAGAGATCATATTCCTAATATGTGCTAGACAATAATAGTCTTGTCAACTGGCAGACCTGTTCTTTCGAAAGAAACTCAAATTTTCTTCTCGTAGGTGGCATTTTGGGGTTACTCTCTTTTATTGTGTCCTACTCTTAGTGACAAGTACTTAGTTGTGTTGTGGGGAAAGGAGAAGGAAGTGTATTCTTTTCTGGTATAAGACAACAGGGCTATTTTTGGGAGTTGAACTTCTTTTGTTTTTTAGCAGGTGTATAATGTGTCTGTCTTGTGGAATTTATTCTCTGGAGATGTGGTGTGGAACTCTGTGGGCTAGAGCCTGGGCATTAAACCCCTAAGTCTTAGAATCCTGACCCTTCATAGCTATCTACTGATTAGGTCAGTTAATGTGGTTTTCATTTGCAATTGTGAAATGCTCTAAAGAAACAGAGGGACGGCCGGGCGCGGTGGCTCATGCCTGTAATCCTAGCACTCTGGGAGGCCGAGGTGGGCGGATTGTTTGAGCTCAGGAGTTCGAGACCAGCCTGAGCAAGAGCGAGACCCCGTCTCTACTAAAAATGGAAAGAAATTAATCGGACAACTAAAAATATATAGAAAAAATTAGCTGGGCATGGTGGCACATGCCTGTAGTCCCAGCTACTTCAGAGGCTGAGGCAGAAGGATCGCTTGAGCCCAGGAATTTGAGGTTGCTGTGAGCTAGGCTGACGCCACGACACTCTAGCCCGGACAAAAGAGTGAGACTCTGTCTCAAAAAAAAAAAAAAAAAAAAAAATAGAGGGACTTCAGGGGTTCAGAAGGGAAGGAATATTTTAAAACTATTTATAAAAGAGAATAACAACAGGAATCTAAAACAAAGTTAGTGATCCCTGTGTTGGGCTATTATTTTAGAAAATGATTTTTGAATGTTTGTATCTGATGCTAGAAATAAAACTGGACTACTGTGCCATGATGGACCAAGAACCGCTAAGTAGTAGCATAGATGGTTATGAGAATGCTTGAAGTAATTAACATGTCTAAATTTGTCTGGTTGCCACCAAAATATTGAACAACCACAGTGTGTTTGATATTCAAGCCTCTATTCTTTTTTTTTTTTTTTTTTTTGAAACAGAGTCTCACTGTGTTGCCCGGGCTAGAGTGCCTTGGCATCATCTTAGCTCACAGCAACCTCAAACTCCTGGGCTCAAGCAATCCTCCTGCCTCAGCCTCCTGAGTAGCTGGGACTACAGGCATGCGCCACCATGCCCGGCTAGTTTTTTCTATATATTTTTAGTTGTCCAATTAATTTCTTTCTATTTTTAGTATAGATGGGGTCTCGCTCTTGCTCAGGTTGGTTTCGAACTCCTGAGCTCAAACAATCCGCCCGCCTCGGCCTCCCAGAGAGCTAGGATTACAGGCGTGAGCCACCGTGCCCGGCCAAGCCTCTATTCTTAACTGCATAAAACTTAAATTATTAGACACAGTTAATTTCAAAATAATGATGTTATCTGTATTTTCAGATATCTCAAATCACGATAAGTCCAGTCAGTCAGAATGCCATGCTTGGCACATAGTGGATACCCAGCAAAACATTTCTGGAGTAGATGAATTTGAACAAAATTACATAGATGATCTGATGTGGTTAATAGAACTGTTAAGTAGACTCACAGATCCAAACATTAAAACAAGATTAAACAGGACTGATTACTACAAGTATAAATGTTCATCATTATAGCAAACCTCATCTTTGGTGTTTCTTGAATTTCACACTCCCACTAAGCATATGGGCTGGTTGTCAGGATCGCCTTCTGTGTGATCTGGAATGTTTTACCTGAGCTAGAGAAACTTCTCTGTGGCACACACACATTTTCTCTGGTGCAATACAGCAGTCTGCTTAATATCAACAAACAAGTATGGAACCACCTTCTCTTAATGCCTCATCCAGCTTTCTTTTGACCCAGGTAGCATTTTTATTATGCTATCATACGATTAAAATGAATTTTTTGAGTTTCAGAACAGATTTTTTGGAGGGCTGAGAAGGAAAAAGTGGTCTGAAGACCAAATGGAATTCAGATATTAATAATTTCCTTTACTCACTGTGCCTCTTTTATCTGTCTGTCTGTCTCTCTCTCCTCCCCCCCACCTTCTCTCTCTCTTTTTCCCTAATGGACTTTGAGAACGTTACTTTTTTCCTTGCCTCCTTAGATGTGACAAATATAATCTTTATTTTTTTCTTTTAAGTAAAATGACAGCTCCTTACTTTCTGTTGTTTTATGCATGGAGGGGAAAAAACACAGAAACAACATTGTTTTATTTGTTGGGACTTAGTGTTCCAACCCATACCTATTTCAGTCCTTGTCTTTAATGGGCAGCTCCATCCTTCCATTCTTTCTTTTTGGTTTCCTTGTTTTTGTTGTTGTTGTAGAGACAGAGTCTCCCTCTGTCACTTTGAGTAGAGTACAATGGCATCATTGTAGCTCACTGCAACCTCCAGCTCCTGGGCTCAAGCAATCCTCCTGCCTCAGCCTCCCAAGTAGCTGAGACTACAGGCATGTGCCACAACGTCCAGCTGATTTTTTTAATATTTTTAGTAGAGATGGGATCTCACTCTTGGCTCAGGCTGGTCTAGAACTCCTGGGCTTAAGCAATCCTCCTGCCTTGGCCTCCCAGAGTGCTAGGATTACAGGTATGAGCCACCGTGCCTGGCCCATTCTTTCTTTTTATAGGACAGTTTGAGGAGAAGAATGAAAATGACTAGTTTAATGTGCTTGTTTAGGAAGGAGTCTTATGATAGAGAACAAATACAAACTGATCAATTTTTGCCAAATTTTGGTACATTAGGTTAGTATTGGTGGCTTATCTCTATGAGCAGCAAAGTGCCTACATCCATAAAAGTCGTTTTATAGCATAACTTGTGGCAGTGAGCCCAGATTTTTCCCCAGATTCTTGATAGTGGTTAAAAACTGAATATTAGGCAATTGTAATACTTCATGTAAAAGTGCCTGCATAATTCTTCCATTGAAATATTGGTGCTGAATGAAATATTCTAAAATTGTGTTCTAGCAGGTTGGTTGTGTTTAAATAATGTTGACTGACTTTGTGTTTTGGGCCATTTAGTTTTAATTTCTTTCTTTAAAAAAGAAAATGTCTAAAGAGGCACTATATGACTATAAATTACAGCAGCTTTGAGTCACACCTATCTTTTAAAAATAGATGTGTTAATCATACCTTAATTAAAGGAATGCCCCTGTGCTTCATCATGTTGTTTGCTCATTCATCTTTCAAATATGTGCCAGGTATTGTGCTATATGCTGGACTCAGTGGTGAGCAGTGAACAAAGCACAAAATCCCTGTGTGTCTAAGATTTACAGTGTATTGGGGGAGGACACACAAATTACTGCACAAGTAGCATAACTGCTGTGATGAGTGCTGTGGAGGGGAGGTGAGCAGTGCTGTGAGAACTCCTGATGAGACCCTGACCTGGTCTCTGGGTCCAGTAGTGGTACCCTAAAGAAGTGCAGCTTGAGCTGAGGTCTCAAAGGAGTGTAGCAGCTGGCAGGAGAGCATTCCAGGCAGTAGGACAGGTATTGCAAAGGCCCCATGCTAGGCATATGCTGGGGCCATTCTGGAAAGACTAGTGTGGCTGGTGGGCAGAGCAGTTATGAACTGGTTAGTAGGTAACTCCAAATGAGAGCACAGCCCCCATTCTTCTTCCCCCAAAACAACCTTACTTAATCTCAGTTCTCTTGCCATAGTGTCTTAGAGATGCCATTGGTAATTTCATTAGTAGATTAAGGTGCTGAGTTACAAAGAGTAGGGCCGTTCACCATCTGAGGTGTCTTGGGCTACCGTTCTATAAAACCTTCTTCACAAGGGGGAGTAGAGTAAGCCAACAGTAATAGCCAAAGATACCATCACCTTCTTTCATCTGTGTGCTCAGTTTTTTCTTTTAATTTTCCTTTCCTTCTGGCTCCTGCCATTCAGAACCCCATACGAAGACTATCTGTGTTTTATAGATATTTGTTTTAAACTAAGGAAAAGGAGATTATAGAAACTTTTAACTTAGAAAGTGTTTAGCAAAGAGATCCATTCCAAGTTAGAATAGGTTACAACTAGTCTTTATTTCTCTAGTTAAAAGGTTTTCAGCTAATTTGATGTTGAATACTTTCCTTTTGACCTTGTCTGGCTCTGTCTCCTGGTTGTACAGGCCTGAGCTGAGCAATTCTTGTTGGCCCCTCTTGAAAACAAAAGCCATCTCATTTGACCTAAAGCTGGAGGTATTTAGTTTATTGTTCTCTGGGCCTTCCCTATTCCCACCCTACTGGCTTGGAGCCAATGGGAAATACCTAGGGCTAACTTCATTTTGAGAATACCTCCTCTTTGTGCTGACTAGAGTTCTTTCTGATCTTTTTCCTTGGACTCCTTTGTACATTTTGATTCTGGGTCTGATTGTTCTTCTTGTTGCATTATTTCTTGCTGGTAGCTGTCTTTATATCTTATGAAAGCCCTTGTTAGCATTTATGTATATATGTATGTGTGTATGTGTCTGTGTGTATGTATATATTTATTTATTTACTTACTTACTTACTTTACTTACTTACTTACTTTTTTTAGACAGGGTCTTACCCTGTTGCCCAGACTAGAGTGCAGTGGCATCGTCATAGCTCACTGCAACCTCAAACTCCTGGGGTCAACCAGCCCTCCTGCCTCAGCCTCCTGAGTAGCTGGGACTACAGGTGTGCACTACCACACCCAGCTAATTTTGTCTATGTGTGTTTGTGTGTAGAGACGAGGTCTTGCTGTGCTGCCCAGGCTGGTCTCAAAGTCCTGGCCTCAAGCAATCCTCCTGCCTTAGTCTCCCAAAGTGCTGGGATTATGCCCAGCTGGTGTTTGTTAGCATTCAGACTAAATGAAATCTGGTCCCACTGTGTTGGTGCAGGTGCTGTCCATTGCTTTCCCTTAAGCTGTAATCTGTTTCCCATCTTTAAACTCAAGGCCAACTCTGATGACTAACATTGAAAAGATTGCCTTTTTGTATTTCAAAACTAGTGGGCTGTTCTCTTGTTCTTGCTCTGCTGGTTTTCTTTGTTTTTCCTGTAGGTTAAACCAGTGTCTGATTCTTGACAAAGATATTTAATAGGATGACTCACATGTGCTGTCTCGTTGGACCCATTGCATACCCTAGGTGTGAACTAACAATCCCAGCAGAGGGTATCCTCTATGGAATATTAGAGAATAGAGTTTGGATAATTATAATAGTTTAGATGTATTATATGTTAAAAGCAAATAACTCCTATCAAATGAGGAGATAATCTTTTCACTAGAAGAGATGAGAAATACTTGATCTGGTGCAAAGTTGTAATAACCTGCGAGCCAAAACCTGTGATCACGCTTTTCTGAAGAATAAAAATTAAATTTCTCACTGCTTCTGAGTTCCAGCCATTGTCTTCCCATGCTCCCTGGAATAAATCCTGCTCTAGCTAGTCTGTAGAACTGCTATAACTAGCTTATATTTACTGGATACTTAATCATTTGATAGCCACCAAACTAAGTGCTTTGCATGGTCTGTCTCATTTAAAATCCTTACAACTAAAAATAAAAAACACTTATTTTCTGAGGTCTTTTACATATAGTAGAAGCAGATGGTATATAACTACAGTTTAGATATTGTTGTAGAGTTTCTAAAAATTATTTTCCAACTTTTTTGACCAAAACTCTCCTGTATTGTTTGGAATAGAAAAATACAAAATACATCACAAGTGTATCATCCCACAAAACTTGTTTCAGACACCCACACACATATAAAATTTTATGAACAATACTCATGCTTGTTATGATGTATTTTTCTATTCCAAACAATATGATTTTATAAAAAAACAAACTAAACCAGTTCTTGACCCTCTAAATGATTTTATTACCCACTAATGAGTAATGACTTGTGAGAATAAGAAATAGCATTGATGTTCTAATGTCTGCTGGAGCACCTGAAAAATCCAGGCTGGACCAGCCTGTGCATACTCTGTGATTATATGCTGTAAAATTTGTATATCTCTATAAACAAGGACCGAAGGGAAACATAGAAAAGCGTAATAATCCAAATGTTTACCAAGCATTTGCTATGTGCTAAGCACCATGCTAGGTGCTGAAGACACAGGATTGAACAATTTTAGGGGAAATTGACTCCTTTTAAAAATAAACAAATAAAAAGGTCACCTGCTCTAGTATATATATATATACTTTGCATAATTTGTTAAACTAACATTGTTACCTAGGGATAATATTTTGAAGATCATATTAAAAAGGCAAGCCAAACTAAGGCAAAACAAAACACTTCCAAAGCTTTCCTTTGTTCTCCCCCTTCTTGGGTTAGCAGGTCAGAAAGAGCCTAAAGCAGACTAGACAAGATCACTTAACAAATTTGTAACACAAATTTCACAGTCTTTTAGGGTAGGGTATGTTTTAATAAAGAGTTCATTTTTCTCTTTGGGAGATAAGTCAATGTGAATAATACTGGCTGTTTCCTAACATGAATCTTTGCTGCTTTCAACTAGGTGGCTATTTCATTAATTTCCTAATACCTCTGGCATACCACCTCCATCCCTCACCCCGTATCTCACTGTGGGCTATAATAAAAGGAATTTAGGAGGTGGTCAAAATAAAAGAGATAGTCTTTGCCATTAAAAAATAAAACACTAATTTCCAACCCTTTCTTATACACTATTAGGAAATATTCTCATATGAAATTTTTAGGCTGTGAAGGCACACTAAGTATATAGAATTCTCATGTATCATGTATCTCCACAGATTCATAGTTTTATTCCACAAACCTCCTCAGTGCCATGAAATCTAGATGATAGGATTGGTCTAGAGTTGATAAAGGTTAAGCTTTACCCTTACTAATATGTTTATTTTATGTTGCTTAGCCTAATTTTAGAAGAGAAGGCCTTCTGCCCAATGGCTTGTTGGTATCTATTAGTACACTGCTAGAGTGGGGAAATTGGGTTTTAGCCCTTGTACTACATTAACTAGCATTATATACTGGGGCCAATCACATAGTACATCTCAGCTTCCTCCTCATACGAGATGAAAGATTAGACTGAATATTCTCCAAGGGCCCATAGAGCTCTATGCTCTAAAGCTTTCTGTTTGAAAAAAAAGCAGTCAAGGTAAAGGACTTGTTATTAACTCATCCTTATATGTGCTGACAAAAATAATAAAACAGATTTTACATAAGGAATAATAGCATCTGTGTTCACATTTTAGTTTCTTTATCTTTCTATTTCAGTTTTGACTTAGGAAAGGGACTTTAGAATCATTGTCAGTTCATCCTTGGAAATTTTGCTGGCATTTGTTGGCTGTTTTGGTTACAGGTGAACATTGTATTGTATCAGGAGGACCTTTGTGCTTTGTTTAGAATCTTTATGATATATAAAAGCATGGTGGGCCGGACGTGGTGGCTCATGCCTATAATCCTAGCACTCTGGGAGGCTGAGGCGGGTGGATCGCTCAAGGTCAGGAGTTCGAGACCAGCCTGAGCAAGAGCGAGACCCCGTCTCTACTAAAAATAGAAAGAAATTATCTGGACAACTAAAAAAATATATATATGGAAAAAATTAGCCAGGCATGATGGCTCATGCCTGTAGTCCCAGCTACTCGGGAGGCTGAGGCAGAAGGATCGCTTGAGCCCAGGAGTTTGAGGTTGCTGTGGGCTAGGCTGAAGCCACGGCACTCTAGCCCGGGCAACAGAGTGAGACTCTGTCTCAAAAAAAAAAGAAAAAGCATGGTGCAGCTACATGGAAATACTGCTGTTAGTTTTGGTTTTCCTTCATCAGGAAGAAGTTTCATACAATGGAAAAATTAAAATTATTAACAGTATGAAACGCTTTTGTATGAAGTTGGACTAGAGATTTTCTATCTCTTTGGTCAGTAAAGAAGAAAATTAGGAAAGGATTGGGAGCAGAATCTAATGCCAGTATATCATGATGTTATGGGTAGGGTAGATAGACATGTTCCTTTTCAACAAATTCTGGAATCCCAAACTAGGGGGTATATTTTCAGTCCATCTTAGAATATCCTCATGTTTGTGAAAAGTTCATTTAAAGTACTTTCGAACCGACTTTAAGTCTTCTCTTAAATTTTTAGAATGATTGATTCAGAGGAGATAACTCTTGTTAGTATCCGAGGTTATTTTGTAAGAGTGTGATATTGATCTTTAGTCATTTCTACAGTGTCAACCTTGAGATAAATGGAATCATTGGATTTTTCTGTGTGGTCAGTGATCTATATCATCTGCCAGGGTGTAGCTTAAACAACAAAAAATACCTTCTTGTTTCTCAAGAGACACACAATTATATGTGCTACTTTCCACATCTTTTATTATCCACATTTAGAGATATCAAAAATAAAGCCTCCTTTCTATATTATACACCTCTCAAATCCTATTGAATATCAAAAGTTGATGCATAATAAGAGCACAATATAACCTGTTTAGCCACTAGTCTTTAACATGAAGGTTTTTGAAGGTGGTTCATTCTACCTTTACTTTATAAATTATGTTAGTTCTTTATATTCTTAGGGTGAATTAACCAAATGAACTTAAGTCTGTTCTTTCCCCAACAGGGTTAGTCATCTCATTTTAGTGGAGCCTTGGGGTTTTCCTGAACGACCAGACCTTGCTGATCAAGACAGACCAATTCCAGTTTGGATCAGAGCTTTGGGAGCAGCATTGACTCCCTTTAACCCTTTAGCTAGCCTCAGGATTGCAGGACCCTTTGGTGAGTGCTTTTGTCCTAGGAAAGCAAAATATTTATAGATTAGCAATAGAGGAGTATTTATCAATTACCATTGTTAGTCAAAATCTTAAAAACAAACAAAGAAACCTGAAACCTTACTTTTTTTTTTCTTCCTCTAATAAGTACCATGCTGTGTACAAACATAATAAAACTAGGCTCTTCTCCTCAAAGAGTAGTCTTTATATTGTAACCATTACAAGTAATTAGTACAGCAGAGAAAGGAGGGAGATGCTGAGGATGAGGTTAGTTAGTCTAGAACATTCTGAAAAAAGCCAAGCAAGCAGAGTGTCTTTGGGAAATATGTAAGGATCTCTGCTAGCCCAGGGCCTGGGGAGAAGTGTAGCATGTTGACCTGTTGGTGAGTGTTAGAGAGCATTTGACCAATTGATGATATCCAGCTGGTAGATCACAAAACCTGATTTTATCAACCCTGGGGATAACAGGTATCCCCACACTCACAGATTCTTCCTTTCTCCATAATGTCAGAGTGTTAGGAAGATAAAGTCATTCTTTCCACCACATTCTGAGGACTCCTGATATATATTTCTGGTCTTATTTTGAGGTACCATTGTTTAGTCTTTGACTTTAGTTTATTTCACTCTCAGCTGCTCTGTCTTAGCCCCATAGCCATGCATATTTCCTTCCCTCATTGTCCACAGATGATGGTTTGAACCTCTGCCTTTCCCCCTTACAACTTGTATCAGTTTGGAGTGCTTTTGACTGCAAGTAACTGAATACCTAAGTGGCTTAAACTATAAGGTCTTTTATTATTTCCCTAATAAGCAGTCTGGAGGTAGGTAGTTTCAGCAGTTGTTCTAGTAGCCAGCTCATTGATCTTAGGGTTTGGCTCTGTATCTGTGATTCTCTTGACCTTTTTCCTCATGGTTGTTTGATGGCTGCTATGACATGGAGCATCATGTCACTAAACAGCACCCTGACAAGAAGAAAGGAAAGCATGGAAAATGGTCCTTCTCTCCATAATTCTTTGTCAGGGAAGAAAGTCTTCCCTGGAAAGCCCTAGCACACCTTCCCTTATGTCTCTGCCCACCTCTAATTCGTTCACAAGCAAAGAAGAATAAATTTCTGTGACTGACCAATCATGATTTGTTCTCAGGGGTTGGAGGAGGGGCCTGCTTTCCTGGGCACATTGCTACCTAATTGATACAATAGATAAAATGGGTTGTGTTAGCAAGAAAAGCAGAGAGGTATGGGGGGGTCAGGTGGGGGTGTGGGAATAACTACCACATAGGTGCCTGGAGATGCTGCTCCCTCTGCCCAGTCCTGGCCCCTCCTTGCTCTAGTGCCGTCCTTGTTGGTGGAGAGAGCAGTGAGACTATGGAGCTCAAAAGAGGGCACAGGGCTTGAATTGGTGACCACACTCCACTCCCTCAGTGTTCTTACAGGTGGCACTTTTTGCCTACCCCCAGTCCTTTCAGCCCTCCCTAGTAGAACCATTCCTCCTTACATGCCTGGTCCTCCTTTGGTGAACTACTTAAGAGCTTCATTAGTCTATATAGTCCTGAAATGTAAATGGATTTCACTAGATCACAGGTATATAAATGGCAATTATGGGAAAAGTAAAGTATGAAAAGAAATTAGGAGACAGTGTTGAGAGCGAAAGGGTACCTGGGATCTTTAAAGCCATGCCCTTGGTCCTCCATTATTGCTTGAATTGGGGGAGGGGGGAGTGATGTAGAATATCAACTGCATCACAAAAATTCTTGGTGGAACAGTATACTTTCTTCAGAGATAGGAAAGGAGGGCCAGTAAAGAAGCAAAACCTTGCTGGAGTAATGGCGTGGTGGTAGCAGAAAGGGAAACCAGCTAGTCTCTGGGGTCCCAGAATGGCAAAGTGATGAGATGAAGGCTTCTGCTCTTCATCTTCTTTCCCTTAGGGGCCTTGCCACAGCCTCTTTCTCAAGTAGGGCTGTGGGAGTGCCACCATGGATGACCTTAAGAGGGAATGTTGCTAGTGTCACAGCAGAAACAGAATTTATTTTCCCACCAAAATATTTATATATACCAGTTTACTTCATTTAGATGCTAATGTGTTATAATTATGGAGGAAATGCAAGTTAATAAGTTAATTTTATGTGTGGGCTGGTCTATTCACCTGCCATGTTTAAATAAATTATATTTCCTACAAAAACAAGTCTTAGAAAACTAACTTATATATTTTTGAGCTCCTAAAGCACATCTGTAAATCAGTATACAATACTCTTTAATTATATTAAATTTATTTTAGTTTTTCCCTTAGGGAACTTGAGGAGAGCAGCTTCCAGAATCTGCTTTTTTTCACCTAAAATATATATTTGAGTATATGTATACACACAACACTCATTATACAAGCAAGCACTAAAACTTTCTATATTGTTTAGTCTATAAGTTAATTATAATTTAAAACAAACATGTTTTTATTTCCTATTAAATAGGTTTAAGTCTAGTGCAGCGTTTAAGGCCTGATTTCAAACGGAAGTATTCTTCAATGTTTGAAGATGAAACCGTGACAGAATACATCTACCACTGTAATGTACAGACTCCAAGGTAAGAG
Source organism: Propithecus coquereli (assembly GCF_000956105.1). Taxonomy (NCBI): domain Eukaryota; kingdom Metazoa; phylum Chordata; class Mammalia; order Primates; family Indriidae; genus Propithecus; species Propithecus coquereli. The sequence goes on along the minus strand of NW_012133857.1, from coordinate 9,216,118 downwards.
TGCTGATTCTAAATGTACTTGTGTCTTACACTTTTCTTTTTTGAAAATATATCAGAAGTCCAGAAGATTTTTATCAATAGTTAAATGACTGAATTTAAAAGGACAAGTGTCTAATACTTCTTAATTTATTCCTTTATTCATAGGGTACCTACTACATAAAATATTGTGCCAGGTTCTGATGGGAGGTTAAAAAGTAAGACGTACTTTCCTTCCCTAAAGTGCTTAGGGATCAGTTGAGGAAGTCTTGGTCTTGGGCTTCTCTAGGAGGTGGTCCGATTTGAGAGATGAAGAATTTCACATGAAGCAGTGTTTCCCAAACTGACTATGAGTGTTCCACAAAAAAAAGGTGCTGGATTAAACAAAAGTAAATGGTTTTCTGCACCATGGATCTTCCTAGAACCTTTACTATACCAAAGGGTATTGAATCTCCCAAGTGCATGGGAGGTGCTGTGTAGCACTTTTCAGGTTCAGTTGATGATTGCATCTCTCTTTTACTGAGCAGCTCTAAACATCTGTAGCACAACATGGGAAACACAGCTGCAAAGAGGAGTGAGTGAGGGATTCTGTATGTATTTGGACAGTGATTAGAAGGAGAGAGAGTGAGAATGAGAGCATAGTAGCCAAGAGGGAGCAAGAGGGCCAAACATATTTTATATGACTTACGGATAGATATTGGGTGCAAGGTACCAGTGGAGGAAACAGTGGGGAACTAGGAGAAGACTGAAGGACAAGGCCCCCAAGTTTGTAAGAGAAGCATCCAGAATGGAAGGCGAAGAAGAGAGCTGCACTCCTCATGCTTTGTTGTGTACCAGAATTGTTGAGGGAGCTTGTTAAAAATGTGAGCCTTGTTTCTAAGACTCTGATTCAGTAGTTCTGGGCTCCATCTCTAACAAGTACTTCAGGTGATTCTAGTATAGGTGGGCCATGGAGCACACTTTAAAATGTAGAAGTGCCAGCCTGAGCAAGAGTGAGACCCCGTCTCTACTAAAAAAATAGAAAGAAATTAGCTGGACAACTAAAAATATATATATATAAAATTAGCCAGGCGTGATGGCGCATGCCTGTAGTCCCAGCTACCCAGGAGGCTGAGGCAGGAGGATTGCTTGAGCCCAGGAGTTTGAGGTTGCTGTGAGCTAGGATGACGCCACGGCACTCTAGCCTGGGGAACAGTGAGACTCTGTCTCAAAAAAAAAAAAATTGTAGAAGTGGCATGTCATCCTTTCTAAGACTGGGACTTGAGTGAAAGGCCTGAGAGCTTAGATGCAGAGACAGGCTCCCTCCCTTTTTTTTTCCTCCCTCACTTTTGGCAGAAAATGTGTACACCTACTTTATTAAAAAGATTGAGGCAATGGTAACTATTGATAGGTATAGCCATTGCCTCAGTCTTTTTAATCAAGTAGGCTAAAGGTTCTCTGCCAAGAGTGAAGGAGGCTAGAAGGTCAGGGTCCTTAAGAGTTAAGGTTTCGTGACTTCTAGGCAGTAGGGTCTGGTGGATTAGTCTGTACACTTTATTGACTTATTCTAACAGTTTTTAGGGGTCTGTCTCAGGAACATCATCCATTGTCCTGCATGGTCTTAGCGTTTTACTCTTCACTTTCATTTCGTGGTTACATGTAGACCTAGTGTGTTATCTTTCTTGTGGTGAAACTCAATTTCTTCATAAAAAGCAATTTAGAGTAATGTCTAGTTCTGCAAGAATAGCATAAGTGACAGCAAAATGGACCTATTCTGGGAGTTTGCAAGAATACCTAATCTGAGTTTCTTCTTAACTTGGTAATGGTTTTGCCATTGCAGGTGAAAAGCTGGTGCCATAAACCCATTGAAAAGCTACCTTCTACGTCAGTTTGAAATAAGTCAGAGCGAAAGAACATATTTTAACTATCCCCACAAGAAATAATTTCATAAGTTAATGATAGAGAATTAGAGTTGCATGTTTTGGTTTAGAAGAAGATAACTTTTATTTAGCTGCTTCTTATACAGCAGCCTTGTTTATTTTACAGTGATATAGCTTCTGTGAGGTTTGTTCCTTATATTATCTAGTAAATTATTTTCTATTTAAGCTGAGGTTTTACTTAAATGGTGAAAAACTAAATATGAATATGTTTTAATAGAGATAAGAGTACAATGCATACTCATTCCCAAAAGTCATACAATGTGATCTTCTCCTTGCCCTTAAAGTGGTGAGACAGCTTTCAAGAATATGACTATTCCTTATGGATGGGCAAAAAGGCCAATGCTCCAGCGAATAGGTAAAATGCACCCTGAGATTCCAGTTTCAGTGATCTTCGGCGCCCGATCCTGCATAGATGGCAATTCTGGCACCAGCATCCAGTCATTACGACCACATTCATATGTGAAGACAATAGTAAGTGTGTGGCTTGATTTTGATTTTCAGTTGTAGATGAAGTCTGTTTTATTATCTCTCTTAAATGATGTTTCAGGTCATCCCTGTGATTTCACATCTGAGCTGTACCTGCAGCCTCATTCAGAGACCTGATATCACATGTGGTGGGGCAGAGTTTGACCCACACCAATCTTCATGTCCAAACAGAGAATCACCTTTCTGAGGGGTCTTTCCTGTTCCTAGAGCCACAGCATCTCAGCATTAGGAGAGACTGGGAGAGGGACTAGTGCAATAACTCCTCAACTAACTCCCACCTAACAGGGCAGCACATTCTCACTTCGTTCACCTTCTCTGTTGGCCCTTTCGTTAGTGGTCAATTTAGAGTTTTTTGTGTACTAAAATTTTATTAAGATTTGGTATATTTTTCTATTTATTCTCAGATCCTTTTTATAGAAATAATAGTTACTAGAGATACATGTTGCTTATTCTTTTATTTTTTTATTTAAATACAGTGACTCTCACTTTTATTACTGTGTCTTTGCTTATATATCATTGTGTTTTATTAAGTGCTTTTACTCACTATCTAAATGTTTTTCCTTACCCAGGCTGTTCTTGGGGCAGGGCATTATGTATATGCAGACCAACCAGAAGAGTTCAATCAGAAAGTAAAGGAAATCTGTAACACCGTGGACTGAATACACTGAAGTTGTTGTGGGAAAACTTGGTGACTGATACAGTTCTTCAGCAATAATTCATAGTCTACGATGAAAAGCAAGGAATACAACACCAGAAGCAGGCCGTCTTCTAGACTGTACTTTGCACATGTTTTCTTTATGAAGTCACTTGCACATTTAAGCCAGTTAGTGCCTTCTAGAAGAATGCCTTTTCTTTCTCCTACACAAAATTGAAATACGTAAGAGTCTCCACATTTAATAGCTTTAAATAAAAGGTTATTTGTCCCTCTGATGTACTGAAAAATTATAATTTTTCAGCTGAGAATTTTTTCATTTTTATCTAACTTGTTGGGTACTTTTTATATTACAGTCTATAGTGCCAATTTAAAGAAGTGATTTCTGGGTTTATTATATACTGTAAAGATGTACTTTATTTTCTTTGCATATATTTATCATGTCTAATAACTGATATAGTTAATCCAAAATCAGTGTTTTTAATGTAAAAATTTGTCAGTTCAGAATATTTCACTTTGCTTTTGAAATGGAGTGACAAGACAGGTTTTTGGTTAAAAGAATAGGAGTTGATCACTAGCATTAATTTTTCTGATTTTCTTCTTTTTTATATTTAAGGCTGCAAATGTTGGTAAACATTTTAAATATGATCCATCCTGACATATACAATCTGCAATAACATAACCCCTTGGAATCTTCTCTGTGTGATATAATTCTGTATTTCCAAAGAAATATAACATTAATACTTAAGTGATTTGAGTACTGAAAAATCTTAAGTAAAAATCTGCCTTTTATTCCTCCCATTAATACAGGATGCAGCAAATGGAACAGATTTCTTCACTTAAGGGGATATTAAGTTTGTTACCTTACAGAAAGCCAAGGTATATCATATTTTCATTAACATTTAACTTTTGTAGTTGGGTGCTAAAACTGGATTGCGTTTTTACCACTAAAATATAAAAATAGATGGTGCTGTTATGTCTCGTAGCACCAGAAATGAGCTAGTACTGGGTTTTTTAAATTATTATTAAGAGTATTGTGTTGATTAAATCATTATATACTTGAAGTTATGTTACAAAAATTCTATGGTTGATTGAACTATTTAATAGTAACAACGCTCAAGTGTATCACTTTCTGTGGTTTTAAAATGAGGAAAACTTCTTTGAAACTGTGAAAAAGCTCCTTGTAGTAACTGGCTGCTGAGAAAACCCTCCACAAAAGAAAATTGAATAGGATTGTCACCAATAAGGCGTTTTTGCCTTGTGTTTTGCTAATGTTGCTTGTCTAGGAGAAAGGTGGTTATGTAAATAAAAACAGTAAACTCAAGCAAATAATGGTTTAATAGTTTTGGTTATTGCATTTTTAAAATGGTTAATTAGGAAATTTGTAATTGTTAGAAAATTTAAAGTTGTATCACTGTGGATTAACTGCCAGAAAGACTGAATATTCTATTTTCAACATCTCCCCGACAAAAGAATAGACAGATTTTACTGAATCGTGGCAAACAGCTTCCCAATGAACAATTTATCTCACTAGTCAGATTAAACAGGTGAATGCAAGAAGGCAACATGATAGTTAAGATGTGTTGTCTGATTTCTCTACCTTAAGAACAAAAATAGCCTTAACTTTTTATTAGTATCTTGGATGGCCACATTCAAGTAAATGGTATAAATAATTTGGACAATATTTTTGTATTTCTGTTGGACACACTCTCTAATCTCTCTTAATTATCCTTTGCTGGGAGGATACCAGTTCACTTATATAGGAAAGTGTCTGCACAGAAAACTTGGTCCCAGCCCTTGGAGTAAAGTGACTCGGTTCACTTAGTGAAAGGGATTTCTGGCCACAGACGTGTCAAGCGATTCAGGAAAAAGATATACCCAAATATCAAGTGAAACTTATTTTCCTACTTGCTGAATTTGATTTATTTGAAAATGTCATAACTCTTTAAAAAAGTTAGATTTTACCTTGGGGTATGATATATGTAATTTTGTGAAGATTGAAGTAGCAGAGAAGATTACAATCCTCAAATTCTTGAAAATAAAGTGGGCACTAAAGGTTTTCTTTAAAAAAATCTATTACAGCATTTGATCTTTGCTAAGTTGTGCACAATGTACTTTAATTCTATTTTACAAAATCAATTTTACTGTGATAGTCACAAGACAGCTATATATATTGAGTCTTTAGTATGGACTGATCTGTTTATAATAGTTATTACAGGAACATAGAGTATTACCCCGGTGAGTATTAAGTAAACACTCATTATTCTGAAGGAAGCTGCTCTGCAGTTGTGGCTGCCATACATGGCTTTACCTATGTCCACACATTCCCTTAAGATGATTTCTGGTTTTTTTCCTTGTTCTTCTAAAACTAATTTTCCAAAAATTGTTGCCTAGGGTTGGTTTCAGAACATTATGTAGAGAACATTTTGAAATGTCTCCATTTATAATCTCAATAAAATAAGAAGTTTTTTCCTGAACCAACATATTGGAAAGCATAAACAAGAATAGCCAAAAGAGGCCGGGCGCGGTGGCTCACGCCTGTAATCCTAGCACTCTGGGAGGCCAAGGCGGGCAGATTATTTGAGCTCAGGAGTTCGAAACCAACCTGAGCAAGAGCGAGACCCTGTCTCTACTAAAATTAGAAAGAAATTAATTGGACAACTAAAAATATATGGAAAAAATTAGCCAGGCATGGTGGCGCATGCCTGTAGTCCCAGCTACTCGGGAGGCTGAGGCAGGAGGATTGCTTGAGCCCAGGAGTTTGAGGTTGCTGTGAGCTAGGCTGACGCCATGGCACTCTAGCCCGGGCAACACAGTGAGACTCTGTCTCAAAAAAAAAAAAAAAAAGAATAGCCAAAAGAGCCCTAGAAAATAACATTGAGGAAAGAGGAATAACCCTACTAGATTTTATGCTATTAATATAAACAATACAGGAAAAGTTTTAGGAATTGAGTATATGATAAAGGAAGCATCTCATTGATGGGGAAAAAGACTTAAAAAACGGTGTTGAGACAAGAGTGGTTAACCATATGGAAAAAAATAAAATTGAATCCATTTCTCACACTGTACACAGGATAAAATCTGAATAGATCAAAGGCCCAATTATAAAAATGAAACCCTCTAAATAACTAGAAAACATAAGTGAATTCCTATGTAACCTGAAAGTGGGAAAAACTTTCCTAGGACTGAAAATCCAGAAAATAAAAAGAAAAGTGTATATCTTTAACTAGCTAAAATGAATTTTGGACGACCAGAAAAGCAAAGTTATAAATAAGAAACTGGGAAAACATTTGTAGCATGTATAACAATGGGCTAATTATAGTCCTAATATATGAAGAATTTCTAAACTTTGAGAAGAACTTAAAGAATGGACGAAAAGATATGAACTGATAGTTCATGGAAAATAAAATGCAAATGGCCCTTAAACATGTGGAGGTATGCATAATAAGAGAAACCCGAAACTACTGAAACACCTTTCTTACCTGTCAGATTGGGGGAAATCTAAATTAGACAATGTACGCTGTTGGTGAGACGGTGGGGAAACAGACACTCTGAAAAATACAGATCTCTGTGAATGGAATTAATAAATAGCAAAATTAAGTATAAATTTATTCTTCAACCTAGTAGTCCCATTTCTAAGATGCACTGACCAAAGTATGAAATGGTATATACACAAATATTTCCATTTTAGCACTATTTATAACAGCTAAAGACTAGAAGCCACCCAAATCTCCACTGATGGAGGGTTGATGGAAGAAACTATGGTATACCCATACAATGGAATACTGCATAGCTGTAAAAAGGAATGAGGCCTATTTCTGTGTACTGTTATGGAGTCATCTACAGAATATAGGAAATGAAAAATGTGAAGTGCTGGACAGGATATATGGTGTGCTATCTGTTGTGTAAGAAAGGAAAAGAAAAATGGAAAAAATATATATATATACGTGTGTATTTTCTTCTGTTTTTTTTTTTTTAAAGGCAGTGAAAGGATTAGTTATACCAATAACTAATAAAATGATTCCTTTGGTAGTAGTGCTAGGGAGCTGGACAAGGATGGCAACTAGATCTATATCTTGTATACCTTTGGTGCCCTGTCAATGTTTTATATAATTAAAATTTTTTTAAAAAAACTACTCTTGGCCAGGCGCAGTGGCTTGCGTCTGTAATCTTAGTACTTTGGGAGGCCAAGGCAGGAGGATCACTTGAGGCCAGGAGTTCAAGACCAGCCTGTGCAACATAGCAGGACCCCATCTCTGCAAAAAAATGAAATTAGCCAAGCATGGTGGCACATGTCTGTAGTCCCAGCTACTAGGGAGGCTGATGCAGGAGGGTCCTTTGGGCCCAGGAGTTTGAGATTGCAGTGAGTTATCATGACACCACTGCACTCTAGCCCAGACAACAGAGTGAGACCCTGTCTCAAAAAAAAAAAAAACAAAACAAACCCCAGAAATAGCTCTTAAAACTAAAACAAACTTAACGTGCAGTGGCGTCACCATAGCTCACACCTGGGCTCAAGTGATCCTCCTGCCTGAGCCTCCTGAGTAGCTGGAACTACAAGAGTGCCACCAAGTTGGTGGTATAGCCACACGTAGAATTACTTCAAGTGACTTGAAAGCCTAGCATTTTGTCTGCACTTTCGTCATGGACTATATTCTAGAGACTAAAGAACCACAAAGAAATCTTAAAGCATTCAGTAGGTTTATTTTTAGCAATGATATTGGTGTTGTCATTTTGAAACTGGGTATTTATACATAATAAAGCAAATATTTACTTATGTCATTGGAATCCAGAGCCAAGATTTTCAGCAGAAGAGGAAAGAGACACAAAATACAATCAAGTAAAAACCCTGACTTTTATATTTGAATTGGAAATACCAGTAAAATCCTGTGATTTTTCTCTTTCTAAAAAATACATGTTGCATAACTTTGTCCACTGAAAAGCCTTAGAAATCATCACAACTCAGTAGTAAGGTCCACTCTAGCATCCAGACTGGCCCACTGAAAGAGGCAAGGAAAGGATAAGATGAGTCTGGAATATCTTGTGTCAGAAAGCAAGGAAGACAGCAATGAGAATAAGGTCATGTCAAAGGGACCCAGGAGCCAACTTGAAAGGGCTTCCCTTGGCAGAAGATGGGACAATTTGAGCATCAGAAAATAATGGGCCTAGGCACAGTGGCTCATGCCTGTAATCTAGCACTTTGGGAGGCTTAGGTGGGAGGATTGCTTGAGGCCAGGAATTCAAGACCACCCTGGGCAATAGTGAGACCCCATCTCTGCAAAAATTAAAAAATTAGCTGGACTTGATGGCACTCTTGTAGTTCCAGCTACTCAGGAGGCTCAGGCAGAAGGATCACTTGAGCCCAGGTGTGAGCTATGGTGACGCCACTGCACTCTAGCCTGGACAACAGAGTGAGACCCTGTCTCAAAAAAAAAAAAAGAAGGAAAGAAGAAAAAGCAAAGAAAGAGGAAAGAAGGAAAGAAATGGAAGGAAGGAAGGAAGGAGGAAGGAAGAAAAAAATGAGTTGAAGGAAAGAAAAATGGATTGAAACACGAAATAGGTAAACATCAGGTCATAATGCTATTAAAAAACTGGTCACTTTTGAAGGTTACTAGGGCACCAATTCAATATTTTGAAAATTGCTAATGGGAAAAATGAAACATCCTAATTTCTTTGCGTACCAGGTTAACCTTACAAGGGAAAGTTCTTCATGTAAGAATCATGGCTAAGTAACAGAGGAATGATAGGATTAGGAAAACACCATTTGGCCACCTCTAATCAAATAACGATCTAGGCTGCTAAAAGCATGAGATGAAAAGTTAATGAGAAATATTTTATTGGGTGGCTCAGGTTAATAACATCTGAACCCAGTGATCAATCTTAGCATTACTGAAAAAGGAACAACCAGACATTGCATGCCTTTGATGTGTTGCAGTAGCAAGAACCCAGCACCAGCTGTGATGAATTATTGCCCCAAAGAAACAAAATTGAACCTGAACCTAATCAAGCCCCCATGTCTAATTATGAGTTTGTAAAAACATGGAAGATTGAGAACATGTTAGCATGTTAAATCCAGAATGTGGGACATTTCATAGGACAAATAATACAGTTTCTTCAGCCAACTGAAGGTGTAAAATGAAAGTGGTAGTGGGACTTAAAGATTAGAGAAACTTAAAGGACCCTGTTTGTATTCTTTCTTGAACAAAATAAAAGACATTTTTGAAACAATTTGAGAAAAGTTTAAGATGGACTGGGTATGAGATGTTATTAAGGAATTACTAATTTTGTTGGGTGAAATAATGGTATAGTGACTATTTTTTTAAAGCTCTTATCAGAGATATGTACTGAAGTATTCGTGGTTGAAATCAGAACTGGGATTTACCTGAAAATACTTCAGAGGAAAAAAGGCAGTGGGCAGAAACCAGGTAAAATGAACAGAATGTTACGTTGTTGCTAGGTTATAGACATATCGGGGCTTATGTAGGGTTTATTTTCTTTCCTCCGCTGTTAAGCATGTTTAAGGATTACTGTAATAGAAATTTAAATAAGAGAACGAGAAGAGAGAGATTGGAGAATGCCGTTATAACAGCTTTTTCTAGGCATAAAGAAAGAGCAGAAAGTAGGTAGTAGCTAGAGGGAGAAGTTTATATATACCCCACAGAGAGAGGGGGAAAGTGTGGCACAGGAGAGCACGGTTTGGATGATGTATTAAAGGCTAAGGGCAAATAGGAACTCTCATATACTGTTGGTGGATTGCACTAGGCACAAACCCTTTGACAAGTCATTAGCAATGCTGTATATGGCAAAATTTTAAGTGCTCCACGATTTTGTTTCCAAGTTTCTATCCCATAAATACACCAGCACCAATATGCAAAGACACCTATAAAATGTTCATTGTGGTGTTGTAATGTTGAGAGTCTGCAAGCAAACATATGACTGATTAAATTATGCTACATTCATACACTGGAGTATTTCCAAAATATTTTTAATGAAAAACCAAAATGCAGAATATTCATGTATATATACCCACAGGTAAATATATACATGCATACAGCATAGTGTGTGAAGTTATGTAAAGATGTAGTTACACACACACTCATATATAGACATTTTGGGGAGGATAAATATGTACATGATTTTGTTAACAGTGGTTAGTTTTGGAAAGGGGCAATTCTTTCTTTTATACATGCTTTTGTAAACTTTGGATTTTTTTGCATTCATTGCTTTAATAAAAACCATATAAAACATAGAAAAGCTCTTGGTTGGTATGCAGTAAGTAAGAAGATAACCAGAGGGTCTTCCTGGCTGTGCTGTTGTCTGTGTGTGGATGTGCAGATCCGGATTAGGGAAAGAGGGACAGCTGTTTGACATGTGGAAAAGGCTGTAAGTCTCAGTAATTTACCTGTTAGAAGTTGAGCTATAAAGATGTAACTGGTCTGTGCCAGCTGTCTCTGAGAAACAGTCCCAACACAAACTGCCCTTTTTATTTGTCCTTTTGCTTAAACTTACCGAAAGGGGCACCTGAATTTTAAAGAATGTGTACTCGTGTGTATCTGTTAAGCTCTACTTCTCTTTCTCTCTCCCCCATCCATGCACTACCATATCTCTCCTACTGTTTTCTCTAAAAATTCTCCTTTAAAATTTTTTTTTTTTAATGTTGTATTAAGTTAGAACTAGTTAGAATTTGTTTGCCTGTTTTCTGGCAGTAACCTGGCTTTAGGATCACTTAGATTAGCTCCCAGATTTAAAATTTAGAAACATTCTTATCAAGAAGTTTTCTAAATGACATGGGTAAGGCATTTTATTTTACCATATGCTTTAATCCTTTAAAAAGTTTCTATATATTCACTTAAGGCTTAAGAGGTTTCCATGAAGTGCCTATTAATTGTTTGAAAATTTAGAATAACCCTAGCCTACTTTTTAATTAAAATATTGTACTCATTTGAGAGAAGGGCCATTTGACTGACAGATGTGGAGGCTGATTTGCCACACGTGTGATTCTGGACACTTGTCACGGGGACAGGTGTGGAAAGCTGAATGACTGGTCTACTTCCTCCTTGGTAGAATTAGACATATTAATTACAATGGCCAGGGTAGGGGATAAGTACATTGTTGTTATGTTCATTATGAGCTGTTTCCTAGTTTGTTGCCTATGAATGTTTTTATAATTGGAAGTTACAGCAATGGAAACAGCTAAATGTTAAGACCAGATTGCCAGACATGGACAACTAGTATTTCACTTCCTGTGCCAACCAGCTTACTGTATTTCTGTTGAGACTTACAAAAGGCCCAACAGATCTTTAACATATATCTGTTAGACTTGAAAATGCTGTTTTCCATGGGATGGGAGGGTGTTTGGAAAAAACCCAAATTGTGTTTTTCCTCTGCTGTCATACCAACACAACAACGATCAACACAGAAAACTTCTGTGACCCCAAAATATGTGGGGATTTCTCCCCATCAGCAAGCAAGCAATTAATTCTGCAGTGGACACCAAATGAGTGTCCTCCAATTCAATTCTGGTACTACCTGGAGATAGCATCAGGTGAGGGCTCAGTCCCCAAGACTGCCCCCGACTTCAGATGCCAGTCGCACATCCAGGCCTCCGGAACTTCTGACTTTATGGGCTTCAAACTGGGGTTCCCAAGACCCTCTCTTTGGGTTTGATTAATTTGCTGGAGCAGTTCACAGAACTCAGGGAAACATGTTTACTGTTTTATTATAAAGGGTATTACAAAGAATACAGATGGAGAGATGTGTAGGGCAAGGTATGGAGGAAGAGCACAGAGCTTCCATGCCCTACCTGGGGCTGCCATCCTCCAAGAATCTCCATGTGTTCAGCTATCCAGAAGCTCTCTGAACTCTGTCCTTTGGGCTTTTATGGAGGCTTCATTACATAGGCATGATTAAACCATTGGCCCTTAGTGATCAGCTCAACCTTTAGACCCTCTCCCCTCCCTGGAGGTTGGGAGGTGGGGCTGAAAGTCCCAACCCTCTAATCCTGCCTTTGTCTTTCCAGTGGCCAGCCCCATCCTGATGCTATCAGTCAATCATCAGCACACAAAATGACATCATTGGGAGATTCCAAGGATTTTATGAGTTGTATGCCAGGAAATAGGGTCAAAGAACAAATATATATTTCACAATATCACAGAGGGGCACCAGGTAGGGGATATGGAGAGTAAAAGATGGCAGAGGAGGGAGGCCTCACATTAAGGATGACATCACGAACGGGCTTGATTCTCGTGCTGACCTGCAGAAGACCACTGAGGGACAGCTGCCCTGTCTCAGTGTGGCCCCCTTTCATGTGAAAAAGTTTTCAGTGATGATCTGAAAGGAGTAAAGCATCTCCTCTGTGTGGTGGAATGACCTCTCAGCTTCACTTGGCCAGCACCAAAGATGCCCGAAGCCGACACAGCTTCCTTGGCAGCCAAAGACAGAACACCACGCCCTCAAGTGCAGCCTGTTTCAGCAAACATCTGAGCATGAGAGATGTACTGTGCCAACTCTCAGAGCAGCAAGGCTCCAAGTCCAGTGTGCCAAACAGTCATCAAGGCTGCTTGGTATAATACGAATGCAGGTTGAGGCACTAACTCCGAGAGATTCTGATTCTGCAGATCTGTGGGTGGGGCCTGGGAATCTGCATTTTGACAAGCACTCTCCCCCCACCCCCAACACATCTGACAGGAGTGTTAAATTTTTTTGTTCTGTTGTTTATCAGGCAGTTCATTCAGTCGGACTCAAACTACAAATGCTGTCTCTTGGCAGCAGCTGAAATCTCAGTTTAATTATTTTATTCTTAGTTGGGAATCTGCCCCATACAGGCAGAAATTTGGGCAGAGATTATACCCAGACTTTGGGGCTCCCCTCTCTTACTCTCTCCTTTCCAGGACTCCCCCCTCATTTTGTAGAGGCTGTAGTTGCCCTGAACTCTGCCCTCTGGTCCTCCAAGCCAGAAGCACTGCTGGTTTTCTAGCAGAGTTCTCTCCTCCCTACCTCCAACAGAGTTGCAGCCTTCCCTCAGGCTAAAAGCTGTAAAGATGCTGTTCTCTATTCCAGGTGTCCACTCCCTTCCTGAATCTGTTCGCTTGTGTTCATTCTTTATTGTCTTCAGGTTGTTGTTTCTTAATATTCTGCATTTTAAAGTTAGTGGCGAGGGGGTTGGTCCCCAGTAGGGTCTTACTCTGCTATACTGCAAGCAGAACTACTGGATCAGACTTTGAGAATCTTTCTTTTCTAGTGTCCCTTGAAACGTGGCTAGATGGAGGCTTGCCATGCTGAAAGAATGCTGGCATCCTCTTTCTGTACTTTACCCTCCCATCGCCTACTGTCACCATATCTAGCAATCTGTAGACATTTTGCTTTACTCTAGAAAGGTAAATGAGAATTAGCCAATGCAGGAAAAGTGGTGTGGTTATTTGCACTACCTCTAAAGAATGATGCCCCAAACTTAGCTGAAATGTAAATATAGTTTACAGTCAACAACTTGTCTGGAAATCACAGTTTTGGTGTCATCTCTGAAACAGCTTCCTTATAAGTCCTTCTGTCTTTGGCTTTTTTTTTTTTTTTTTTTTGAGACAGAGTCTCACTCTTTTTGCCCGGGCTAGAGTGAGTGCCGTGGCGTCAGCCTAGCTCACAGCAACCTCAAACTCCTGGGCTCAAGCGATCCTTCTGCCTCAGCCTCCCTAGTAGCTGGGACTACAGGCATGCGCCACCATGCCCGGCTAATTTTTGGTTTTTTTGTATATATTTTTAGTTGTCTGATTAATTTCTTTCTGTTTTTAGTAGAGACAGGGTCTCGCTCTTGCTCAGGCTGGTCTCAAACTCCTGAGCTCAAACAATCCACCCGCCTCAGCCTCCCAGAGTGCTAGGATTACAGGCGTGAGCCACCGCGCCCGGCCTTGTCTTTGGCTTTTGCTGGTCTCACAGGCCTCACTTACCCTACCCACCAGTGGCTCCAAAGCTTGCAACATTTTACCATTCCAGTGCTCCTGAGACCTCTGTCCTCTCTAGGATTGTGTCACTCATGCTTATGGTTGTAGCCATGTTGGTTTATTGTAATCTAATAGGCCTACTCTTGCAAATTTTTTCTATGCCAACAAAAGCAAAATGGTTAAATTCTTGAATTTCTAATCCAATTCTCTTAAATTGGGAAAATTAGCAGAGTTCTAACAACTTCAGATTGTCAAGTACCCCAATATTCTGCATCACTCAAAACCCCAGGGCACCAACTACAAGATAAGATTGATGAAAGAGTCTGGAAGTCAGCAACAATCTTGAATAATGGATGTTTTTAAACTTCCACATTGCTGATGAAAGCTATTTGTGGTTCACTAAAACTAGCCCATAAATAACCCTGAGCAGTGATGCTCTGATACATTTCCTCCGTGCCTCCACCCTCAATGCTGAGAGAAGGCATTCGAAAATAATGAGGTAACACTAACAAGGGATTTATTTACCACCCGGAGACTGAGGAAGTAGGATCTGGAATTCTGAGAATCACTGTCTTGTGACCTGTAAATTGCTGCTCTGGCATCTGCCTCTCATTGTTTATTAATCTTTGACCTGTGGGTACAGGAGCCAACCATTAAGCAAGCCAGGTGTTAACACATGTACCTCTTGAGCGAGCTCTGCTATCGGAGAGCATCTAGAACTAAGAAAGAAAGAATAAGGGCTGAGCACCCAAAATGGACAGACAGCACTGAGCCCCGCATGTAAAGTAAAGCCTCTGCCCTTCCTGGTTGCCAGGAAGACTCTGGAAGGCTCGGAGGCTCTCCCTCGGCATTTAAGCCGTGGGCATTCTCATTGTACTTCCAAATCACTCTTTTTAATCTGCTGGGTGGATTAGAATCCCACATAAATGTAAGGATTTCCTGATTCCTAACACGTTTGCTGGGAGAGAGACGGAGCAACAAGGAACAACAGAACACTCTGGTTCATTTGAGAATATGAGCTTTTAACGTTTTCATGACAACTCTAACCATAACGGCTGCAGACAGAGCTCCCAAGAAATCCATTCCTGTGGAAAAGCTGTAGTTCCCTTCCCTGATAATGACTGGGCCAAAGGATGTGTAACAGCAGCGACCTCACGATGAGGATGGCAGCGCACATGCGATTGGGACCCTGGCATGCGGGGAATGGAAAGGTCATCTCAGGTGATCCGAGTACGATGGCATCCTGTAGATGACAACAGGGAAAGCACCGTACTCTTACAAAAGGTGTCACACATCTCTTATTTCATCTTTACTATCTGTTCTTTGTATTTCGTAAGACTTTGGATTTCGTCATAAAGGTAATATGCATTTTGGGGGAGAGTGAGGGAACAGATATCTCCAAAAACCATCTCCATTTTACCAAAGAGGAAAATGAAGCCCAGAGGTTAAGTGACTTGCCCAAGATCACACAGCTAATGAGTGGTCAGTCAGGACACTGGAACCAAAATAGTTTGTTTACTCCCTTTAGAGTTCTTTTCATTTGGATTTCTTTCTTCTTAGTGTTGCCAAATATTAATATTATAAATAACAGTGTAGGGTTGGCCTGCCATGTGTTAGAATGGGCAGAATCTTTGCAGAAAATTATAGGCATGACAAAGGTAGATAATTCGATTATCCAGCCAAGTTTTTATTACAATCTCTCAAAGCTGCTGGTGCCTTAACAAGGCAGAATTAAGTATGTTCGGAAGGATTACAAGTTGTTCTATGATAGAAAGTGCTCGAATAAATGTTTTAACAGTGTAGGGCAGCACTGTATTTCATGCTACAGAGATTCTAGTAAAGAAACTGAATAAGGTATAGATGCCTTTCTCCTGGGTCATAGCTATTTGGGCGCCTATTTCTGCCTATGGTTCCTTTGTGTACTTTTGTTAACTATACTGCAAGGTAAACATATTGTATTGTTGCGGAAGGAGATTGCATCTGGCCTGGGAGATCAGGAAAGCTGAAACAGGAGGTGGTATTTCAACTGAAATATTAAGAATCTGGTGATTAAATTCTGTTCATCTTTCGTAAGAAATAACATTTATGGAGCACTTATTGTACAATTTGAACTTTGCAACACTGTTTCATCTAATCCTTCTAACAACCCAATGGGAAAGGTACACTTATTTCACAGAGGAGGAACCTAAGGCTCAGAGAATTAACTTGTTGGAGCAGATGCTATCAGTGCTCTGCCCAAATGGCCTTTGCTGGGCCTGCTCCTGCTGGCGTTGTCTGCCAGCTGGTTCACACTGAGCTTTCTCCTGACAACTGCTCTTAGCTGATGGCAGCAGCCTTGCCTGAGGTGTAACCTGGAAGGCAAAGTCAAGGAAACCTCGGATGACAAAGAGATAGAAAATATGAAAAACTGCTGAAGAGAGATGTCAATATTGGATTTCCCGGATCTATCTTCCACCTAATAGACACTCCAGGAAGAGAGACTTTAAAATTTTTCATTTTAATGAGGGATAGAAAATAAACCATTTTAAAAAGTGAATTTCCTTGAGGTGCCCTCAGGTAGTGAGTAGCGATAGGAGGAAAAAGGTCACACACACACAGATGTCACTTAGTGACATTTCAGCCTCTTAAAGACACCAAGGAAGCTTGGCTGTAGCTAAAAAGAAAATTCTACAAATTTCCAGAGGGAAACATACAAAGTTTCAATAATCAGACTGGCACCTGACTGCTCATCTTCCAAATGGGAACTATCTACAAAGTTCTAAATGTTTCTGAATGAAAATGATTTTGGACCTAGAATTCTATATTCCCTTTACTATCATTAAGAGTGAAAGCAAAATAACAATGTTCTTGGACATGCAGAGACCCGGACAAGACTGCATGCATAATTTGTGGGGCTCAATGCAAAATGAAAATAAGGAGTCCCTTGTTCAAAAAGTATTAAGAATTTCAAGACAGCACCTGCAGAGCATTAAAATAAGAGTGGGCCCCTCTGAATGCAGGGTCCTGGGCACTGCATCAGTCACAGGCTCAGGTGGCTGGCAAAGCTCACCGTCCATGAACCCTTCCTGAAAAAAAGAAAAACTAATTCAAAAAAGAGATGGGCACAAAATAAATAAATAAATAAGAAAACAAACAAAAAACCCATCCCGGTAGAACTTATAAAAAATTATTGTCTAAAGTATAATATTCTGGCAGGGCGAGGTGGCTCAAGCCTGTAATCCTAGCACTGTGGGAGGCTGAGGCGGGCGGATCGCTCAAGGTCAGGAGTTCGAGACCAGCCTGAGCAAGAGTGAGATCCCATCTCTACTAAAAAAAAATAGAAAGAAATTATCCAACTAAAAAAATATATATATAGAAAAAATTAGCCGGGCATGATGGCGCATGCCTGTAGTCCCAGCTACTCGGGAGGCTGAGCCAGGAGGATCTCTTGAGCCCAGGAGTTTGAGGTTGCTGTGAGCTAGGCTGACGCCTCGGCACTCTAGCCCAGGCAACAGAGCAAGACTCTGTCTCAGAAAAAAAAAAAGTATAATATTCTTTATGTATCTTAAAGTAATGATTTTTAGAATACTATTAAGAATAGAGGAAAATTTATTTTAAAATTATATATTAAAATTCCATACATTAAAATTTGATAATTTTGACAACATAGTGAGAGGAAAGAGAAACGTAAAAAGCATACTTAATGACTTGTTAGACTCAGGGGCCAGGGATGATTTAGATATTAATTAGAACAAAATATATTTTAAACATTGATTTTAAATATTTAAAGGTAACCACAAAATTAGTGACTTAAGGCAACACGTTTATTACTTCGCGGTTTCTGGGGATCAAGAATCTGGGTGTGACTGAGCTGGGTTGTCTGCCTCAGGGTCTTTGCACGGCTGTAGTCTAGGTGCCAGCTGAAGACCACCTTCAGCTTGTTGCCATGTGAATCTCCCCAACCAACACGGTCACTTCGTTCGTCACAGCCGGTAAACTGGGAAGGCAGTGAGGAGTCTGCCAAGGAAGGAAGTTACAGTCTTACATATCGTGATCACAGTGGCGCGGCATCTGTGGTCTTTGCTGGGTTCTAACCATCAGAAGGGAGTCACAGGGCCTGTCCACACTCAGGTGGAGGGGAAGGCAAGGCTGTGGGCGCCAGGAGCAGGGGTCGCTAGCCCACCACTCACCCATTCACACCAGGGCCTGGCAGACACGGGAGACGCGGTCGCACACCTGGTCATATAAAGCCTCACCTGCTCGCCGGAGTTGGCAGGGTGTGTCTTGCCCATAATCGGCTCAAGTGCACTCATATACAATTCGTCACTATTCGTGGAATAAACATGTCAATGGCTGCAAATGAAAGCAGTTTTGAAAAACAGAGTTTGGCACCATTAACAGGTTGTTTTTAATTTGCATTTTAAAACAGATTTGGCAGTTTTGCATATTAAAAGGTCAAAGTGTCGTGCTGTGAAAGAGAAAACAAGAGCTTAAACGTTCCAGAACAAAATTTTCCACAGGGCGCCCTTGTGTTTGCCTTTGCATCTGGACCGTTGTCCTAGTCCTGCCACCGCAGCCATTTACATCTGAATCACATTTCTCTCTTGAGCAGTAAATATAGTTCAGTACTTGCTTCCAACGTCCTTCACTCAAGGAGAAAAACATGTCTGGGGTACATATTGCCACAACCATACTGGCATAAATTTTAAAATCTGTGTGCAAATGGGTGGTGACTGCACCATGTAGACCCCCTCGGTTAGTGTCTTTAAGATGGCATTATTGAGAACTGACCCTGTTACTGCTACTGTTTTTTCTTGGAATGAGACCCGGGCCACTGCTCATTCTGAGAAGCCCTGTCTGGGAGTCAGGAAGTCTGGGTTCTTGTCCTGGCTCTCCCACGGATGAGCTGCGTGGCCTTGGCCGGTCACCCTCCCTGTCTGCACCAGTTTTCTTATCTATGGAATGGTGGGTTGGGATGGATAACAATTCAGGGATCTATCCCTCTGCAGTGAGATTCCAGGCGACCACAATTAGATGCTGTGCTGGGCGCAGTGGTGCTCTTTACTGGGCTGTTGCAACCACCCTCAACTGTTGTGAAGGTGGCCCCTAGTGGCTCACAGCTGTCTCCTCTGGAGGATTGCCCTTGGCCACACAGGAGCTTCCTCGCCTGGGAGATCACACTCCTGTGCCCGATGTTTGACAGACACTTGCCTCCATGTGGGGCCCAGTGTGTGGCCCCGTCGATGTCCCTGAGCACCTGAGCACTGGCTAGTTGGGCTCTAGATGAAGCCACATGCCTACTTAGCTCCTCCCCACTCCATCCTGCTTCTCTCTCTCCCCTTCTCCTGGGTGCCCCCAAAACCCAATATGCAAGAATTCTTGTCTCAGTCTCTACTACGAGGGACCCTGATCCAAGAAAGCTACCTTAGAGAGGAGAGCTCATGGGTGTGGGATTTCTGGAATTTTCCTGAGGGCATAAAGTCATCATGAAAATGGGGGATGGCGAGGTGTAAAAACAGAGAGAAATCCTTTAACTAAAGCACTAGGTATATTGAAATAAATATGCAATCTTAATAGAAAATTTAGTTTACATTTGAGGTAATGGTGGAACCTCAAAGTAGAAACATCTGCTCGCTCCTGGCTCAGCGTGGGCACTCAATGAATAACTATTGAACTAAATTAGGTTGAGTTTCTGAAGAGGAGCCTAGAATTATTGTAAGATACTTGATCACAGGAGGGATTATGCTTTCGGGGCACAAAGGAGCGAGAAGAGAGCATGTAAAGAGAAGTCTGGTGTCCCCAGGGCTGAGGGCTCACTCTGTCCTGACCCCTCCAGGAACTGTGATGGCCGTCAGGACCAGGGGAACGTGATGAGTTGAGGGTTAATCTTAGCGGGTATGTCTAGATTGTAGGTGCCAGCCCTTAGGGGGGACATCCGGGTAGGTTTGGAACCCCCTCTTCTGTACCACCAGCCACCTCCCGCCGTGCTGATAACCCTGATGGAGGAGGCAACTCCCTGCTCTCGGCAGCTCTCCTGGGTTCAGCTACCCTACCTTTCTCAGTGTTTGGGGGAACGAGAGCAGGTGACAGTCTCCTTGGGCCCACAGGGACAGATCAGGGCTTCACTAACTTGGACCCCTGTGTGTTGGGATTTGCAGTTCAAAACTGAAACGCTCTGGCCTTTCCCTGCTTCTTTGTCCTCACCCAACCTTCTCTGCAGTTCTCCTCCCACCTGCCTTTCAGACTTGTAGTTATTTTGTGTCCTAACCCCTCACCACTGGGGGGTCAGGGAAAGCCGGGGATGGGGAGTTCATACTGGGTTTTTCAGAGCAAGGAATGGGAGCCCAGCAGGGAGGTGAGTTGCTGGGCCAAAGACTCCCAGCCCCACCCCAGAACAGGACCCTCTCTGGACTTGGGGTCAGCTGTGGCCACCGAGGGGAGTATGCCCACCCCCCAGCTGGAGGCCTCTCCTGGTTAATTTTCCACGAGGGCCCATGGGTGGGAGCTCATCACCTGAGCAAAGGTGACATAGGTGAGGGAGGTGGACCTGGAATGGGGGATGTGGCCTCCTGACATGGCTACTCCCTCACAGGTGTGGGGCTTTCCAGAGTGGAGATCTGGTGTCCCAAACTACAGCCTCCTGACCCTAAACCAGACCCTAAACCAGGGCCTTGGGGAGGCCCTATGATACCAAACACACTTTGGAAATGCCGCACCCACCTCCCAAGCCTATCAGGGATCCCCAGCTGTGTCCTTGTGCAGGGTGTGAGTTTTCTTGGTTGGGGGAGATGGGGAGGAGGTGTGATGACAAGTTGAGGGGTGGGAAAGGAGAGAGGAAGAAGACAAAGAAAGGAAACTAAGACAACTGTCACTGAGTGGGTGACGGCTGCATGCCACATGCATTCTCATGACCCCTCTCCTCTGACCCTCTCAACAACCTTGGGAGTCAGAAATCGCCTCTCAGACCTCAGTTTCTCTACATGTAAAATGTGCTTAATAACCAGCTGAAGGTCTCATAGGTCATTTCACTCATCCTCCCTGCTCCCCATGAGGAGACAGAGCCCTGAGAGGCGAAGAGATAAGATGAGAACCTAGCACAAATCTAGGTGTGTCTGACCTACCTGTGATTTTGTAGCATTGGAGAAGCCCAGCAGGGGGAGGCCCTAGGCCTTGTACTTGTAGGGGCTTTAAACAACTGGATGAAAGAATAAAATGCTGAATACCTTCCATTTAGAGCCAGAGTTGGCACACACTCTCTGTAGAAGGCCAGATAGTAAGTATTCTAGGCTTCGCAGACCGTACAGTCTCTAGTGGAGCTGCTCGGCTCTGCTGTTTTGTGTAAAAGCAGCCATAGATGTAAATGGATGGATGTGGCTGTGTGCCAGTAAAACTCTGTTCACAAAACCAGGTGGCCAGCCTGTGGGCCATAGTTTGCTGACCTCTAATTTAGAGATACACCATGTAGATGGGTCAGGGGATTCAAGGTAAGACAAGAAGCGAAAAGGATTAGGATTAGCAGGGCATTGCATCATTTATCTCAGTCTGTGTAAATGGTATCTCCCTGGAATTGTGCATGTGCAGACTGCACAACCATATACTGCAGTCCTGAGGGTAAGATAAAAAGAAAACAAGCTTTACAATCTAGACTGTCTTACCCGGGATGGCTAAGTGCTATGGCCTAGGCAAGACTCTACTCTTTGGTGGGGTGACAGATTGTGAAAGGGCCTCAGAAAAGAAAGTGGGAGTGTCACTTGCCTGTCCAAAGGTATCACGTTCTGACAACTGATAAGGTGGCCTGCTCCCTGGAGGTAGAGGAATGCACTGAATTGAAGATTTCCAAAACTGGTAATGTAGTAGAATGACCTTGGGGGTCTTGTTAAAACTTCTGCAGCCTAGTCTTCTGAATTAGACTCTCCAGAGCTGAAGGCCAGGAATCTGTATTTGACAAGTTTGCTGAGTGACTTGGATGTACAACCTGGTTTGGGAACCCTGCCCTAGAAGACCTCCCAAGATTTCTGCTGGCTCTAGGGCAGAGTTGAAGTGACTGCCCCAAACTGTGCTGGGATTCCCCCACTACTCCTGGCCTTTTTGCCTGTCTGTACAATAGCCCAGAGAGGGAGACAGGGAGCTAAGGATTAGGACACGGTTCTTGCCTTCATAAGCCGCAGTGCAATCTTTAAATCATGGCACCAGCTACAGTGCCTCTCTGCAGCCACGTAGAGATTGCTAGAGAAACCAACCTTTGAATGGCATAAATATGGCAAAGCAGGACAGTGATTAAGAGTTGTTCTACTATCTTTTTTTTTAGGTGACGCTGGAGAAAATCCAATGGGGCCATGTCTTACCATTTTCAAGGGCAATTGGTACAAGAAATTGTTCATTTCTATCTGCACGTGTTTCAAATCCTATCAGCAAAGCCATAAGGTATACAGAAAAAGTGATCGGAAAGAAAATTAAAGCATCAATTTGAAGAATAAGGAAATATGCTGAAATATAAAGTGAGTGTACTGATTGGTTCAGAAGTGTGCAGTACACAAGGCTAGAATAATTGCAACCCATATTTTAGTGGTCAATACTGAAGACATAAAGAACTACATAACTAGACATAACCAACTAGAAATACATTTTAGGTTAAAACGGAAATTCGTGGTAATGGGAAGAGAGGATTAGATCTACAAGTCACTCAGGTGGAGCATTTTAAAAAACCAAAGTTACAGGACTATTCAGTGTTTGGTAGAATTCTCCAGTGAAACCATCTGGGCCTGGAGATTTCTTTTTTGGGAGCATTTTAATTACAAATTCAACTTTGAGATTTCTTTTTTTGGGAGCATTTTAATTACAAATTCAACTTCTTTAATGGTTGAATAGTCCTATAACCATTAAGGAAATGGAATTCAAATTTAAATATCTCCTGAAAAAAAAGATCTCTTCTGGTTTCAGCTCTGACATGTAAAGAACTTGGAAGTTGTTACTCCCATCCTCAAACAAGAACAAAACCAAAAACACCCTGAAAAATCAGTGACTTTTCTTGGACCTATCAAAGAACCGAGGTCACAGGGCAAACTACCATCCTGAAATCTGAAAAAACAGGCAACTCCAAAGAATCGCAGGTGAAATCTCACCTGGAACAAAAGACCCTGGAGTTGTACAATGATGGGAACACTTACATGGTGATTTTAATGAAGTGCTGGAGGCTGAGTGTGGACAATCATGAGAGTGAGAAACTCCTGGGGGCTGCAGTTTTGGGGGGCACACTTCTGTCGGTTCTACCTCTAGGGATCTCACCAGGTTGTCATAGTGAAGAGCCAAGAAAGATCCCCTCGTGGTTCTGGCATGCGGAGGGGAAAAACCACCATTGTGGAATATATTCAGAGTGTGCTCCAAAACAAAGGCCTACTCTCCTGCAGAAAAGTCGTCACCAGAGCCTTACTTTACCTGGGGGCAGGGGTTTTTCTCCAACTCCAGTACACACTAGCACTCTGGACTCACTAGAAGACAGATTTAGTGAGAAGATTATAGAATGCATCCCCTTCCCAACACCTTATCACCACACCAACAGGGCTCTAGTACCATGACAGTGGATTACAGCTGCAAGAGCTGCAAGACAGATGCTATTTAAGGAGTAGTTCATAGGGAAGCCAAAGGCAACAGGGGAGAAAAAACAAGGCCATTGGAGGAAAAGTGAAGCCTCTGGCCCCTTTGGCTTGGCTGTGAAGTCCCATCCCAAAGGTGAGAAACCTGGCTCCCATTACTCACATCCATATGCTTAACTATTCAGTTCCAGTGTAGATGTATAGCAGTGTCAGTATTGTCAGCCTGGTGTGATCTGGACTGAAAGGGTCAAGGCTGGTCAGATTCCTGTGCTTGAGAGTTTGAAACGAGGAATGGAGAAGATGACACAGTTCATGGAAGCTGAAGGTGAACGAAGCCAACAGGTGGGATGGGGGCCATAAAGGGTCATACGGACCACTCAAGTTACAAGTAGAGTCCTTGTGGAGTCTAATGATGTGAGAGGACAGGGAAGGTGTGAGCCAGTCATGCCCAGAGACCAGAGCAGACTCAGGGAGAGGCTGGGTCCTGCTGATGGCAGAATGCTGGGGTGAAGAGGTGGGTTCTTGCTGCTGAGGTGCCTGGAGTACAGCAGGACTGAGTGGTTTCCAGGCCTTGAGGACTTGTCCAGGCTCTGGTCTTACCTGGTCCCCATGAGGTGCTAGTTACTATGATGGCTGCTGTGCATTCTTATAATACACCCCTCCCTCCAAACACACACACATACACACACGCAAGTGAGGAAACTCAACCCAAATCCTGAGCCTGTAAATCAGCCAGAGAGGTTTTGGTGAAATAGGTGCCATGTCCAATTTTGGAAAGACTGATTTTGAGATGTCTTCATACACAGGCACTCAGAAGGCGTTTGGTCTGAAACTAAGCAGAGAGGCATGGGCTGGATATCAAGACATCAGGAAGAAGGTGGCAGTTGACACGCAGCAGGAGGGAAGATCACCGCACAGCAAATGGTGTGGATGAAGGAGAGCTGAGGCCCAGCAAGAGCCCTGGGGGGCACTGGTGCTTAAGTGGCCAGCAATGGAGATGGAAAAGCTTTATTCAGAGAGGTAGGAGGAGAACCAGCAGAGAGAAAAATCTCAGAAATCACAGAAAAAGAGAATTCCAAGAGTGGAGGTACTCACTATTGTCAAATGGCAACACTAGCACACACCAAAATGTAACCCATGATAAGGACAGCACTACAAATCAGTGTGGAAATAAAAAGATTATCCAACAAATGGTGCTGGGACACTGATTAACTATGTGAGAAAAAAAGTCGATTGAGAGCCCCTATCTGCTGTTCTTTACCAAAATACAACCCATCAGATGAATCAAAGAATTGAATGGTCACCTGTTTTCTCTTGGCTTTTTTGGGTGCTTTATACTTTCAAATTGAAGTTTGGGTTTATATATTTTTTTACATTGATTGTTGTTGTTTGGCTCATTTCAATTCAAAGGAAATGGTCAATAAATACAGCTACAAAAACTACTGTCCATGAACCAAAAACATCATAAGTGAAATTAAGAGGCAAATGATAAACTCGGGCAAGATGCTTTTCAAATGTATAATAAAGAAAGGGATATCTACCTAGTGCATAAAGGACTGTATCTGTAGATAGGACTGACACGGAGACTGCTGAGATAATGTGGGCAAAGACTGCAAAGAGGCCAAAGTCGACATCAAAATGCTCAGTACAGTTGGAAAAAAAATGTTCAAGTTCACTAATGATTAAAGAAAAGCAAATTAAACCAATTGACTAGGTTTCCTAAATCCTTGCCAAGAAGACTGGAGTGTAGACACTCTGGTGGCCACCTTACACTGTTACATCTTTTCTAGAAGGCAAATTGGGAATTGGTATCAAGAATCTTAAGTTCTTGTATGCCCTTTCACCCAATAACTCAGGGCAGTTTCAATACTAGGAAACTTCCCTAAGAAGGTAAACATAATTGGGGTCAAAGACTCACACACCAAGATGTTTATCTATGCAGTGTAGTAACAGAGAAAGAACAGAACATGCTAAATGTTTATGAGTAGGTGTTGTCTAAGCAATGCATGATACACATGTTGAAATGAGTCTTAAGGATCTATAAAATTATTCTTAGAAAGAGTTTTTAATGGTACAATAAAATACTAGTAATGTAAAGGGGGGAAAAGAGAATACAAATTTGTATAAATCACATATTCCTCACCTGTGCTTTAAAAAAGCAATCAAAAGGAAATATACCAAATATTAAAAGAGTTTATGTCTAGGTAGTGGCTGTTACGGTGATTGGAAATTATAGATAAACATTTTTACAACTAGAATTTCAATAACAAACATTAATTTTTATATTGTTGACTTCAAAAAATCTTTTTTTGAGCTTAAAAACCTTTTTTTACTATAAATCAAGTCAATGGAAGTTAATTAACTTGAACAATGTGTTGAAATAATTAAAATGATAAGAAAACTCATTGAATTTTTAAAATGCACTAAGACTACTATGATTATATAAATTCTATACACGGAGAACATTATTTCAGTGTTGGGAGGAAAAGGAGACAGGGATGGGCAATTAGCCTATGTAGAAACCTGCGTGTGTGTATGTGTGTGTGTGTGTGTGTGTGTGTGTGTGTGTGTGTGTGTGTGAGAGAGAGAGACAGAGAGAGAGAGGGAGAACATGCTCGAGAGAGAATTAGTGTGATTCCTTTATGAACACATATCAGAGAGCAGTGCTTTCTCCCTTTTTCCATTCTTTAAAAAATATTTAGAAAAATATTTTAAATACAGAAAAATTTAGAGAATTACATAACCCATTCCTAGGTTCAATGAATGTTACCATTTTGCTGTATTCAGATTGTTTAATTTTCAGGAAATAAATGTTGCAGATACATTTGAATTCCCTCCTTTAACCCCTGTGCCTCCACCCAACCGGTTCATTCTCTCCAGCCACTCCCTCTTGCCGTGCTCACACCTGCTTTGCTGGGTCCCTGCTTTCCTAACTTATGGCAGAAAAAGCTGCCGGAACTTCACTCATGTGCATCCAGTAGAGCAGGGGCTATAGGCCTGTCCCCTGACCCCTGTGAGCCTTTCTGGGTCCCTTGCCTCCACCCTCCACCCCCTGCTTGCTGGGGCTGCTAAGCGAGAGGGAATGTGGGGTCCAGGACAAAAGAGCTGCCGGCAGGGTCCATCTGCAGGAACAGGAGCGAGGGCAGAACTGAGGTACAAGACCTGGAGGATGGGGGCGAGGGGACAGGAGCCTGTGGAATTCTCCCCAAGGCTTCTGCTTCCTCCATGTAATGAGAAGCTGGCTGTCAGTGGGAGGCAGGGAGGGGAGCCGGGCTGGGGGTCTGAGGGAAGATAGAACCAGTAAAGGCCCTTGAGTAGGGCGGCGCCTGCGGTGGGGCAGGCTGCCACTGTGGACACAGCGGGTGCCATGCAGGCCACACGCGGGCTTCGCTCCAGCTCTTCCTGTGCGTGGCATGCTCCAGGGAGGGAAAGGCAGGGTCCCAGCTGCTCTCTGCTGTGTCTGGCCCCGGGGGAGGAAGGTCTTAGGAGGAGCAATGGCAAGGGCAGAGGGAGAGGCTGCACCAGGAATCACTCCTCTCTGGCTGTCTGCAGCCAGGTAGACATAGCCCACCCGTCCCCTAGTCAGTCAACAAACATCCATCTTATTTATTAAACACCTACTCAGCTCCAGACACTGAGTGTCTGCTGGGATGTTAAAATACTGTCTTTCCTACCAGACTAGCTGCTATGTAATGTGCCTGGAGCTCAGTCGGTGATGACACTCTAAAGAGGGAGTAATGGGGTCTTTCCGCCCACAGGAGAAGGAAGAGCTCAGTGCAGGGGCGTTCACAAGTAAGCAGCTTCTTGTTTTGCTTTGTTGTTCTCAGAAGGAGGAGGGAAGGGCATTCCTACAGAGGGCACGGCACTGGCCAGGCCTGCAGCCCTCACCTGCTGTAGAAGAGGCTCTCAGGAAGAGCCGCCACTCTGCCAGGCTGCTCAGATCTCTTCTGTTCCCTGAACACACGCGACATTTCCTCATGCAGTTCCTTCCGCCTGTAGGGAGGAGTGAGAGGAGGACGTGTCACCTCGAATTGGTGCTCTTCGAGGTCAACGAGACTCTACCTCCACAGCGCCGTTGCCCTGTTTATGCCCTTTGTACGTACTTCTTTCTCTCTGCCCATGGAGTAGTGGATCCACGAGGGTAATTTTTCTGTTTGTCTTGTTCACAGTGGCTTCCCCCAACATCTAGGAAAGTGCCCCGTGCCGGGCACAGAGAGCTTAGTAAACACGCAGTGAGTGGACGTGTGCATGCGACTGTCTAGAGCGCGTGAAGTGGGCGGGGGGCCGCCCTGCGCATTGGTGCTGCTGTGTGGGCGGAAGGCCTGAGCCGTGGCCTTATTTCGAGAAGTTATGAGAAGTGTTGAGAATTTTCCACTTATCCATGAGAAGATGCATGTAGATATTTAACATACACAGAAAAATTCAATACATGGTAGTCACTAGGTATATTACCATATTATTATTATTAATTTATTTATTTCTTACATAGGTGGGGGTTTCATAAAAAAATCTGTTATTGATGGATGCAGCAAAAAGCACCATAGAGGAGGCTGATGTGCTCAGAGTCTCCAGAGGGAGCTTGGAAATTTAGTGTCCAAAGCATGGAACCTCTTAGGGTTTATGGCTACGCAGGAACTGGCCTAAATCTTTTACCAGACCTTTACTGAGGACCAAAAATTGCCCAGTTCTCCACAGGGCTGGTGCTTGTGGAGAAATCAAAGCTGCTAAATGTCTTGCCCATGTTATTCAGAGAAATGGGCCCACACTCTGCCAGCTGCAAGAAATTGTCCCTCCCTCCCCCATGGTCACCTCCACCTCCTCCTCTTGAGCCTGGGACAGGGGGCTCGGCCTGAGAACCTGGATTTTTTTTTTTTTTTTTGCTCTTGCTGGTACTGAAGTCAGAACAGCCTCTGGGAGACACATTCACCCCTCTGAGCAATCGTGAAGGTCCCTGTGGTCTCCAGAGCCCCTGATTGTTACTACGACCAATCAAACTGTGTCTTAAGATAATCAGAGCCTGTCTTGGGAAGGCTGGAGTGCTCCTGCGTCCGCCATGCGAGAAAAGACCCGTGTGCACTACGGAGAGGTGGGGGAGGGGGAGCAAGCACTACGGAGGAGCCCTGGTGGAAATTAGGTAGAAATTACCCCAGGCTTTGTGAGGTGGGGCTTTGAGAGTCACCTGCCCCCCAGCCTCAGTTTCCTCACCTGGAAAAAGGAATGATGACAATACCTGCTTCTCTGTCTCATAAAGCCATGCAAAGGTGAAATAACATGTTCCTGTGAATGTGTCCTCCACACAGGGCCACTTTGACCAGGACCAGGCTTTATTACTGTGAATCAGGGGGCCCATGTACCCCAAGATAGCCCAAGTGAAGGTTTGCAGTTTCCCTAGGCCAACCATAAATGGAATTCTCTGGTATTCCAAGTGTGAAAGCATTAATGGTTCTATTAAAAAGTGCAAATGTGTCTTTGTAGCAGTCAGGAGAAGCCTCCTGTGGAGAAAAATATTATTCAGGAGGCTTAAGTGTTGGCCTGGGGGCTGACAGCCTGCAAGAGAGGACAGGAGGTGCCCCACTTGCAAGGATGGAGGGTGGTTAACTCCAGCGGGCAGCTGGCCTGGGAGCTGTGCTCTGGGAGGCGGGGGCACCGGCCAGGCTTTGGGGATGGGACTAGGTGCTGTGAAGATCCAGTGTGTCACATGCAGTGCTGGGAGTTGGAGACATAGGGACAGAGATGGGACCCCTCCAAACATCCCTCCTGATCGTGGTGACAGCCACTCTCTCAGCCGCTGTTTGTCACCTTCCTTCTCTGCTTCTCCCTTCTCTCCCACCTCACACTAACTCCACATCTTATCCTGGCGTAGGCGAGGAAGGCAGAGAAAGGGGCACACTCCTTTTGTGGGCTCGGAATCCTTGAGAGATGGGAAGAAGCTGCCTCAACTGCAGATTAGCACAAACCCTTAACCCTAGGAGACCACAATGGACAAGGGATACAGGAAGACGTTCCAGGGTGGGCGGGAGACTAGAAAGGGACCCTTTGGTTACCGTAGGCCCGTGGTCACTGAGCTGAATTGTTCAGAATCCACCTCTGGTGTCTGTGAGGGAGACTTTGCAGGGGAAGCCTCCTTCAGGTCAGAAGTCAGGGGCTGAACTTTGTCGCCAAATTGGGGGTGTCACCTCTGGAAAGGACAGATGGCATGTTTAAGCCACACTTTGTGTAATCACAACCTTGAGTTATTCAATCGCAAGAAGATTGTTATCATAAACCTACAGTGGAAGGGGAATAAACCAATATTCCTCAAGGGCTACTCTGCAAGATCTTTGAAGTAGCAGAAAATGTGCTAAGTGCTATGGCATTTTCTCCTTTAACCCCAGGCCATCCCTTCTTGTAGGTGTTATCTGTCTTTATTTATTTATTTTTACTATGATACAGTTCTGCCGTTAGACACAGGTGTTGTTATATCTACTAGGAAATAGAAGCTCAGAGAGATGCCAAACAACTGACCCCCAGCAAGGATTCAAACCCCAACCAAGGTGGCCAACGAACAAATCTGTGCTCTTTCATGCACAAGGGCCACAAACTCAAATGGCTGTGGGGGCCAAGCAGACATCAGCTTGGTGTGACGACCCTGACCCTGACGACCACTGGCCCTCCCCTTGGTTAGGCGTGGGGGGAGTGTGCTGCCACGCGGGGTATAAGCCCAATTTCCCCACGCTTTCTAGATTTTCAAAAGGAGCCAGAAATCTGGATTTTGAATGAAGTTTCCCACTTCTAATATATCGTTACTTAACATACTATGCTGGCCAAACAAGACACATTTGTGGGCCAGCCCCCAGCTGTGCTGCAGTTTTCCAGGTGTCCTGGGTGGGAGCGTGTTTAGCTGGGTGTGACAGCCTCCCACCCGGAGAGTGGGAGAGCATAAGCATGCAGGATTTGTTGTCTCACGTGACCAGAGGTCTCAGGCAGTAGAGCAGGGCCTATGTGAGCTCTGCAATGCTGCTCTCGGAGACCCAGGCTGCATTCATCTTTCTGCTCCACTCTCTGGAGTGGGAACAGCAAACAAAATACAGTCGGCACTTCTGTATCTGAGGGTTTCACATCTGTGGATTCAGCCAACCGCAGATCAATCATATTCAGGGAAAAAACAATAAAAAATAACAAGAATAAAAAATAAAACAAAGAAAAACCAATACAGTATAACAACTATTTACATAGCGTTTAGATTGTATTAGATACTGTAAGTAATCTAGACATGATTTAAAGTATACAGGAGAATGTACTTAGGGTAGACACAAATATTCCCCCACTTTCTATCAGGGATTTGAGCATCTGCAGATTTTGGTATCTGAGGGGTCCTGGAACCAGTCCCCGAGGATTCTGAGGGAGGACTGTACTCAGTGTGTTAGACCCGGTTCCCCTCAGCCCCAGGAACAGAGAGGCAGAGTCACTGAGGCTGCAAATGGCGAAGGAGTTTATTGGCTAGCTCGAGCTAGGGTCCAAGTCCCAGAGCACCAACGCAGTGGCCTCTTCTAAGGGCTAGGACCCCACCTTGGGGTAGAGGTTAAGCTTTTATACCTTTTTCTGTTTTACACACGACACACAGGTTTCACACGACACGCTGGGCACACCTTCCCCCCCCGCCCCCTTAGTTCATTGGTTCCTTTAAAAGTGGCTGATCGTGTTGGCTCCTGATTGGCTCCTTTAAAAGTGGCTCCAAGCCTCGGGATTTTCACGCCGGCGCCAATTGTGGTCAGTGTCATTTCGGGGGAAAGGGCGGCGTCGTTTCGGGAAAACCGAAACTTAGGCCTACTCCAGGAAGTTCAGCCTGTCATGGAGTCACTCCTGCTCTTATTCCTGTTTCTGATTAACTACATTTAACAAACAACTAAAAGCAAGCACGGTCACAGAAGCAAATAGCATTAGTTACAATCAAAGAGAACACATTTTTCTAATCTCAAACAATTTGTTCCACACAAAACAAAGTACATTCTCCTACTATCAATTTCTGTCTTTCAAGTGTGTAAGCAAGGCAAGATCAGGGATCTGTCTGGTTGAAGTTTGCTTGTGTTGCTCTTGGTACAACCTCCACCAGTGAAGCAAACCTGTAGCGGTAACTGCTTGGGAAGGAAGCCATTGTCTCCTCTGAGAGGTACTCGCTTCTGAGTTGGCATGAGCAAGGAGGAACCTAGAACCTGGCTATAGCTCTGCAAAGGAGAATTTCCACCAAGTAAAATAAGGAATATTCTAAGCTCTTCTCTGGCTTTAGCAATTCTAGAATGTTCTCTTCCCTCCCCTGACCCCTAGGTCATCTTACCCAGGAGTGACCTTCAAATCCTTTCTAGGAAAGTTCTCTGGCTGATGTGGGAGGGTGTGAGAAGAGGCAGCTAGGCTGAGCTGGGCAGAGAGACAGCGGGAGGCCTGGGAGCGTTGAGTAAAGGCCCTTCCTGGGACCTGTGGACTCCTTTCCAGGAAAGACAAGGTGAGTGGGGTTTCAGACACAGCATACAGGATGTTCTTTTCTTTCTACACGTGGCTATAGATTAACAAGGATGCTATTTTGTTTTCCCTGTTCTAGGATTATAAATTTCCCCAAATGGTGAGATGGGGAGGAAAGCTCTCCTCCCCCTCCAGTCTCCACCTTCAGCTCCAGGCTTTTTGTTTCAGCTGCAAGGGCCAGGCTGGTATC
Organism: Propithecus coquereli; assembly: GCF_000956105.1. Lineage (NCBI taxonomy): Eukaryota > Metazoa > Chordata > Mammalia > Primates > Indriidae > Propithecus > Propithecus coquereli. The sequence goes on along the minus strand of NW_012133857.1, from coordinate 9,183,894 downwards.
TTTTCCCCCCTTGCAGGGGGAGGGGGAGGAGCTGCAAAAGACAAGACGTTAACTCACACACATCAAAGACGCACAAAGATCCAAATGGCTGCAGAAAAGAGAACAACGGAACACATGGGACTTTAGACTGATCAATTAACTTAACATTCTTTGCGGGAAGGTTTAAAAGAAAAAAAAAAAAATTACCAGGCTAAGAAAAGCCTTCCTAGCTTCCAAAATTTGAATGCCTTTCTCCATCGTAATTACTCCGGTATGTTGGCAGAGGACATGCCAGAGTCTGTAGGATTTCCAGCCAAGGTATTAAAGTCCCAGGTGGCCACAGGCAGAGCTGACACAGCCAGGCCTTGCTTAGGACCTAGCTACCGAGCGCTGGCGAGAGCTCGAGTCTAGGTCTTTCTGTTTGTCTGTTTGTTATGTAGTTATTGCTTCTGGCAGGTGGTACTCTTTTTGAGGTGGTTTACACAGTGAATGATTGAACCTGAATTTGAACTCAGGCTCTGGAACTTACAGCCAAGTAATAGTCCAGGTCTGGTTGCCCTGAAGTAGATCCCCAGCTGAGCCTTTGCATGAAAGCGTTTCATTTCGAAATGCTCCCAGGAAAAACCAGCAGGGGATCAGGAGAGTGGGGCCAGGAAGGGAAGGAGGCCAGGCAGGGGTGCGACGGGGCAGCACTGAACACACTTGCACGCTGGGAGGAGGAGGGGCTCCCACGTGGCTCAGTTCTACTGGAGCCCTGGGGTCAGTGTAGGTCACGCCTCAGAGTGTCCCTATCAGGGGCAAGGGAGCTACTACACTGGTACCCCCACATCCGAAAGTCCCAGGTTAAGGGTTTCCCTGGAAAACCTAAAGCCCCAGGCACCCCAGGCCCTCCTGAGAATAGGCGAAGTGGACTCTGCAAGTTCGAAGGCAGCCATCCCAAAAAGTGACAGCGGGGCTGGCTGCTGGGGGTGAAGGCACACGGGAGCCATGTTTACAACACGTGACGGCACCGACCTAGTCTGCTGCAGCTGGCCTCACCCAGTTGGCTTAGTCTGCGAGACCCATGTGGAAAACGGGGATTACAATGTGCCTTCTTCACAGGATTGGGATTGGCATAAGATTAAATAAGAAAATACACGAATGTAAAGCACCTACACTGTTATTGCTCAGACATGGTGAACTCTCACCAAACAATGATCATGCTGAACAATGGTGCAAACTTACATTCTGGATCTGTAGCCTATCAGGCCAACTCTGGGTTGGGGGTGGGAGATATGAGCTCCTTGCTTTCTCCTGCTCCCATGGAAGGCACAACTAAGTGATCCTGGCATCCCTCCCCAGAAGGATCCTTGTCCTTGCCATCTTGGTTGGGGCTGAGATCCTGGCAGCTGCCACCAATGTACCTGAGCTGGAGAGGGGATGAAACCTTTTGCCAGCTCTGACATAGAAGGAAACCCTCCTCTTGCAGGTGGCTCCTCTCCTGCTCCCCAAGCCCTCAGCGTGTCTCCCCCATCTTGCCAATGTAGCTCCTTCCAAGTGTTCCATGCTGGGAGGATGGCTATTCATGTTGAAGAATTAGACACTACTAAGAATATTTTTTGACCTTTCTTTCTACTATGGTCTTTAGAGCCTGTCTAGTTCATGGAATAGCAACACCAATCACTGTTTATTGAGCATGTACTAAGTGCCACACACTCTGCTAAAGACTTGCTAGGCATTAGTTGCTAAATGCTTACAGAACCCTGTTCGGTAGGTGCCGTTATCTCCGTTTAAAGATTTCCCCTCGGGGATACTGGAGTTGGAGGGCTTAAGCAGCTTCCTAAAGTCACACAGTTAGGAAGCGGTGTCTGTCGCCTCCTTAGCCCACATACTGAGTCACATGCTGGAGTCCACTCAATCCTTAAAAGATAGCTATGCATTCCCATTTGTGTATATCAGATTTTATAATAGTTATTTGCTTATCTGTCTGCAAGATTTAATAGAGGTGAAACCTTCTGTGTAAGCTCTGTCTTCTTCTTTTCTCCTTTCCTCTACAAAAGTTTTTAAAACAACAGTTACCAGAGCTGCTGCCTTTTCTCTGCCTCTTTCCCCACCAGCCCACGGTCCTGTGACTAATGTTTACCTCACAAGACTCAGGTTCCGGTTCTTGGCATTTAGGGGCTACAACCCACAAGCCTGCAGATCTCAGGGCTCACACCCTCTTTGCAACGGCTCTTGTTTCTTACATCTTGTGTCAGAGTCATAATCCTAAATCAAAGGTTTTTGGAGTCCTTCCTCTTTTAGAGCTGTTCTACAAACGATTCTTTTATGTGTTCAGCCAACGGTGCCTGCCCTGAAGGAGACAGGTGCAATGAGGAGAACAATGACTCTTTGTTTCTGCCTGACTTGGTCTCCTGGGATTGCAAAAAGCTTGAGATGGCACCAGCTCTGCAATCCACACCAGCCTGTTCCTTGCCAGTTGATGGCATCTATTCACCAACCAACAGCAGCCAGCTCCCCCCTCAGCCACTCCCCTTTCCTCTTCTCTCCATCCTGAACACCTAGTGCGGAGCTTCTGTACTTCCTCAATCTTCTGCCAAAGATATTTTCATAGCATACCAAAGCCCATTGTGGGTAGGGACCTACCTTAGTAAACACTATAAAGAATACTGTATAGGCTGGGCACAGTGGCTCATGCCTATAATCCTAGCACTTTAGGAGGCCAAGGCAGGAGGATCGCTTGAGGCCAGGAGTTCAAGAACAGCCTGGGAAACATAGAACAAAAAATAGAAAAATTTTTTCTACAAAAAACAGAAAAATTATCAGGGCATGGTGGTATGAACCTGTAGTCCCAGCTACTCAGGAGGCTGAAGCAGGAGGATTACTTGAGCCCAGGAGTTCAAGGTTGCAGTGAGCTATAATGACCACTGTAGCCTGGGCAACAGAGTGAGACCTTGTCTCAAAAAAAAAAAAAAAAAAAATTACTGTATAAAAACAACTAAGATATGGGTCCTACCCACATGGGAGCCAGGTTTGCTGACCAAAGAACTCACCCCTGTACCACAGAGGCAAGTCAACAGAGATGCTCATGGAATTCTCTCATCCTATCATGTTCCTGATTATTCATAAGAATCTTCCCTTTCAGTGGCAGCTATGGGAGGGGGGGCCACGCTGCTGTGTGACATTGTATGAAATTATGAAATTTGCTCTGGATTAAGGTGCTGTCCTAGAGATTTATCTGCCTCACTCCTTTCCAAATGGGGAGTGTTTTTGAATTCTCCCTGTTTGTATTTCATTATTATATTTAGAGTGTATTAGAGAAGACTGCTGCCATACCCTTAGGTTGCAAAATCGTGAGGAGGTAACAGCAGGCTTGACTGTTATCGAGCCAGGGGAAAGATACCACTGGAGACTGTGGGCTCTGAGCAAAACAGCTGCAAGGTCATCTCTGCGTGCAGTCACATGGCCGTGACTTTGGGTGTCTCTGACCAGTAAATTCGTGCTTGTGCTTTTAGATCTTTAGATACGTGGAGGATCCTTTAGAACTGTGGTATGGGAAGAAGGAAATCTGTGCCTAGCAGGCAAAGGGGTCGAATGGCATGGACAGGTTTCCTGGCCTGTCCTGCCTTGGCCACTTCTAAAGAAGCCACTGAACAAAAGTGGATCAATCAGCTTTCACTCTTTGAGATTTTAAACCGAGGACACAGATCTCGTCATTGGTGGCTGCTGTGAAGTCTGGGGCCTTGTTATGGAGGCCTGGGTTGTAGAGCGGGGAGGGGCTGCGAGTGCCAGCGGGCTCTCTGAGCGCCTTTTCTCCCTGTCCCTGCAGGGCGGCTCTTCCCTTCCCATAAACTTCCCTCCCTGACTGGTGAAAGGGCTTCTGACACTTGTAGCCCCTCATGAGGGCAAGCACCAGGCCAGCGTGGCCTTTCAGGCTTCCTCCACCTGCTCTAGCACAAATTCTTCCAACTCCGAGCACAGGGACCACCATGGCGTGCTCATCCTCATCCTTACCTTCCCAGACCGCAGGGTCTGGCTCACAGCAGGAGGTCCGCTGGCTGTGAACAAACTTCGTGACTCTCTGGAGCCACATCATCCTTCCTATAAATCAGCTGCCACCTGATTAAGGCCCAGAATAATCGAGGCTCACATCACCCCGAGCATTCTTGCATTTAAACCAGTGAACCACAGAGGTGTAGAGGCACTTAGCTCACCATTTGGTGCGTTGAATTCTGGCTTGGTCGAACATGCGGTGATGACATGTGCCGTCTTTTAAAGCTTGTAGAGCCCCCTATTGTCCACAAGCACAAGTGCAAAGCATGATTACCGCACAAAACAAAACGAACCGGGTGGCGTGTAATAATTGGTTTAGGGATCATTAGAGCTGGAACTGCACAGTGAGACGTGAAGACCAGCAGCGTCAGAATCTCCTGGGGTCTTGGCAGAAATGCACATTCTTGGCTGGGTGTGGTGGCTCACACCTGTGATCCTAGCGTTTTGGAAGACAGGCTGGAGGATCACTTGAACCCAGGAGTTAGAGACCAGCCTAAAAAACATAATGAGACCCCTGACTCTTCAAAAAACAGAAAAATTAGCTGGGCGTGGTGATGTGTGGCTGTAGTCCCAGCTACTGGGGAGGCTGAGGCAGGAGGATC
>NW_012133857.1:9175612-9177910 GCF_000956105.1 Propithecus coquereli | reverse complement strand
TCACTGCAGCCTTAAACTCCTAGGCTCAAGTGATCTTCCTGCCTCAGCCTCCCTAGTAGCTAGGGCTACAGGCACACCCACCACCACAGCTGGCTAATTTTTTAATTATTTTAATTATTTTGTGGAGATGGGGGTCTCACTATGTTGCCCAGGCTGGTCTGGAACTCTTGGCCTCAAGCACTTCTCCTGCCTCGGCTTCCCAAAGTGCTGGGATTACAGGTGTGAGCCACCACATCCAGCCTTTGCATGTTGTACAATTAAGAAATTGTTCCCTACTCCATGGTCATAAAGATAGTCTCCTAGTATCACCTAATGTTTTAAAATTTTGCTTTTCTCATTTAAGTCTTTTTTTTAACTGCTTGATGCTTACTCCCCACCAGACTCCACCCCCAGCCACCCTTGTAAATGTATTTGGTATATGTCCTCACATGTGTGTATCACCTTGTTAAATATACACTTCTGTTTTGTGTCTGTTTTTAATTTACATAATGGAATTTTGCTATAAATCTCATCCTGGTTCCTCCTTTTCCCACTCTGCATGTTGCTCTGTAGATTCTGTTTTTGCCTCTGAGTGCTGTATATCATTCTAAAGTTCATTGTCATAGTTTACTTATCCACTTCCCTAGTGAAAGACACCAGGCTGCCTCTAACTCCCCAACGTAAAAACACTGCAGTAAACCACCTGGTACTTTGTGAGAATTTCCATGGGATTGATGTGCCCAGGGTGGTATTTCTGGGTGATGGAGCCAGTGGATTCTGAATTTTGCTAAATGTTGCCAGAAAGCCCTCCAGAGACGGGGTCCCAGCTTACGCCTCCCAGCAGTGTAGGGTCCCCACCTCTCCAAATTTCTGACTTCTGCCTTCTAGTGGGTGTAACAGCATATCTCGTTCAAATTTGAATTCCTCAGAGCACTGCGGATCTGGAACTTTTCTTTACACACTTTTTGGCCATTTGGTCTTCTCTCCTGTGTATCGCCTAGTTACAACTTTTTATTTATTTCCTGTTGAAATTTTTGTCATTGTCGATTTGTAGTAGAGTAGACTTTGCATACTTGAGATTCTAAATTGTCATCCTTGGATTTTTGATGCTGTAGGTACCTCCTTACTGTTTGACATTAGGCTAGTAATTTTCTCCTGTGTCCTTCACTAATCAGACATGCAATTATATACATATATATCATATATACAGTCAAAAACATTAGCTGAGCACATACTACGTGCCAACACTATATGAGGTACTTGTCATAGTTTTGTTCCCCCTGAAGCTGACCCTTAGACAAGGCCATGGATATAAGTGGTTTATTTGGGCAGTGAAGGCATCACCTTAGGACGGGGGAGAGTGACCCGTGGAAGGGGGATCAGACAATAAATGACATGTTATCAAGAACATTACCACTCCAGGTGACTGGAACTTAATTCTCCTGGAGAATTCTGGGAGCCAGTGCAGAACTTGCTGCTCAGAGTCGTCTTACAGAGAGGTGAGGAAGTTGGGGTATTGATACACCTGCTCTGTCGGTCATTACTTGTGGGGAGCTGGGAGGGTGTTAGGTATCCAGCACTTCAGGCTTACTGCTGAGGCAGAGAAATGAGCTGTAGCAGCAAGAGGAAGGTCTCAGGCACAGCAGCATGGGCACCTTCTGTCCCTACCACCCCGCCAGGCAGGCACGGAAGTGATGAGGGCCCGCGGAAGCGGGCAGGGCACCGACAGAGCCTGCTGCAGGGCTCCCTGTGCATTATCCCTCACCAGAGGGTCAAACAAAAATAAAACACAAAGCAAAGCAAAAAAACTAAGCCCTCATAAGCAGGTATGATTGTGCACATTTTCCAGGTGTGGAACCAGGGTAAGGGAGATGAGGTCAATTGCCCGAAGTTAGTGGCAGAGCAGTGATCACAACAAAGAATGCACTGGGGCAGTTGATAAAAAGCAGAGGTTAGGTCTGGGGTGAGGCTCAGAGGTCTACATTTTTATCAAGGGTCTGATATAGGTATCTGTATTAGTTATCTATTTCTGTACAGTGCATTACATCAATACTTAGCAGTTTAATACAAAAAACTATTATCTTACACAGTTTCTGAGGGGCTGGGATCCGCGGTGGCTCAGCTGGGTGTTTCTGGCTCAAGGTCTCTCACAACATTGCAATCAAGGTGTTGGCCAATCCGTTTTCAAGTACGTTCCTCACTTGCTGTTGGTGGTGGAACTGTTCAGTGTCGTGCCTGCGGTGGTGGGCACATGAACCTATGCAGTGATAAAAAGTATAGAGCTACACACACACACACACACACACACACACACACACA
>NW_012133857.1:9143057-9174797 GCF_000956105.1 Propithecus coquereli | reverse complement strand
CCCAGGCACTTTACATGCATTGTGTCATTTAAGTTTTTGATGAAAGTTATTATTATTATACCCATTGTACAGATGAGAAAGCATAGGTTAAGGGAAGTTGTCTTCTAGGGTTGCTCAGCTGCGCTGTGAGGGGCCAGGACATCACCAACGCTCTTAATCACCGTGGATTCATAGATAAGGCCATTAGCAACACCATTGAAAAGGGACCTGCTCGCTCCATAACAAATGATTGTCCTGGTGACACCAAACATGGCCCTTTGCCCAAGTGAGGGGGCCCCTGCAAAGAACACTTGTGAAATTCAAGCACTTTATCTTTTACTGAAAGCCAGGGCAGGCCTGTGTCAGGGGATGAACTGTTAATTGCTAAACACTGTAATTAAGTGGGGAGGCCTCAGTTCAAACCACCAGGATTGTAGTTGACCATGGAAGTGTGAACAGCACTGTGATTAATGAACTTGCTAATAGTCTTTTCCTGTTAATGACATCCTTTCATGTTTTAGTAGGAGCCCGTGTGGTGATGGCACACCAGTGAGCAGGCAGACCAATGTCACTTTCTCTTCAGCTAAACCTGGTTTCTACCCTGGTGTCCCATCCTGCCTGGTGGTGGAGGCACTGGTGGAGATCGGGGGGGCTTCTGGTTCCTGATTGTCATCTGTCCACACCGCTATCCGCTAGGATGATGCTCTCTTGATGTGACGATGTACGTTGGCATTCTGCCACGCTGACACCCGCTATGGCATCCCATCCCTCCTCTGGTCCTCCTTGTATCTACTGCTGTGTTTGTCTTGTCTTGGCCAGTGGGTCCTCTTGTCACTTCCTTCAGCGCCTTCCCGGGAGAATGAGGACCTGTGGACATACACACTACACGCTGTTGGTGTCCTGCCCATACCCTTTCTCTGGGCCTGTGCACTTGCCCCCCAGCTGCTTGAACATCAAAAGCTGCCAGTTCAGAGCTGCTCTCAAGAATGCCCTTGGCCAGTGGGAGACACCCGTCTGGGGAGGGGGCAGTTAGGTCTTCCTCCCCAGGGCAGCCCACAGTGTGACGGACTGATGAGAGTGTCCGAGAGGCCAGCCCATGTGCTTGACGGTGGGACCCGCTCTGTGGTACAATTGTGCTTCAGAGCTCCTGGGGGGACCAGGCTGCAGCTATGGCGTCCAGCCAGGACTACGTCCTTGCTTGGCTCCTTCCTCCAACTTTCCTTGCTTCCCTCACTTTCTGGGGTTTTCTCCTAGAGCATTTCCTGGATAAATGACTTCCACAAGAATCCACATCTTAGCCTCTGCTTTCAGGGGACTGACCTAAGACACTGCCCCACCCCATGGGGTGGAGGACACAGGGAACTCTCTGAGGCTGTGAGTCCTCACCGTGTAGACGCACCCTCGGCCATTTCTCCCCCGCGTCTCCCTCACCAGGCTGCCATGTATGTGGGGGGATCGAGGGTGGGGAGGCAGGGCGTCCTCTCCGAGAGGCTTGCCACCTTGCAACCTGCACTTGGAGGTCAGCCACAGATTCCTTCACCCTCAAATACCCACGGCCCTCAAAGGGTTTCTATCAGTTAGGATGCCTTACTTGTAAGTGAGAAAATCTAACACAAACCAGCTTAAATCATTTCTGGGTCACTCAGGGGTAAACCCAGAGGGCGGGTGGGCTTCAGGGTTAACCTAGTCGGTATCTGAGCTCTGTCTCCCTCCAGGGTTCTTTTTGCTTTACCCTCTTCCAGATATTGGCATTTTCTTCCATCCGAGCAGATGTGAGGCCCAGAACGCTACAGCCATCCCATCTACAGCTCATGTTCAAGGGACAGACAGAATTGATTCTGGAAGCTCTTCTGGCAGAGTGAAGAAAACTTCCCCAAAACTGCTGACAAACCTTGCCTCGAATCTCTGGGGCCTGAATTTTTCCATGTGCCCCTTTCTGAACCAACCTCGCCCAGTGCTGGATTTGGGGTGGGCTCTTCTTCCCTTCCCAATGCGCGAGCTATTTGTGAAAGGGAAATAGCCGAACAACCCAAGGTTCTCCTGGAAATGGGAGAAGGGGAGTTCCATGCAGGGTAGACAGTCGACAATGCTCATGCCTGACTGTGTTGTCCAGTTGTCTGGACTGGGGAGCAGGGCGCAGGGGCCTTCCCAGGGAGGCCTTCCCAGGTTTGGTGTTGCCAATTTCACGTTCTCAACCAAATACTGCCAGGATGTGCCCTGGAATAGTTAGACATGTTTCTACTCTAACTCGTGGCTTCGGGGTTCCTATTTTTTCTCATCTTCACCAGCACTTGGTAGTATTTACTGAATTAGTCAGGACACTCCAGAGAGGTAGAACCCATAGGATATAGACATAGATATAGCTATAGATATATGAGACAGATTTATTAGGGGAACTCGCTTACACAATTATGAAGGCTGAGAAGTTCCACGAAAGGCCATCTGCAGGCCGGAGACCTGGGGAAGCCAGAGTGTGGCTCAGCCCGAGTCTGACAGCCTCAGAGTCAAGGAAGCTGATGGTGTGAGTCACAGTCCGGGGCTGGAGGCCTGAGAACTCGGCTGGGCCACTGGTGTAAGTCCTGGAGTCCTAAGGCCAGAGAGCCTAGAGATTTGATGTCTAAGGGCAGGAGGAGGAGAATGTCCCAGCACAGGGGGCAGAGAGAGGAAATCCTTTTACCTCCTTTTTTGTCCTATTTGGGCCCCAAGCAAATTGGATGTTGCCGCCCACACTCAGTCCACCAGCTCCACACCAGTCTTCCCTGGAAGCACCTCAGACACACCCGGAAGTAATCTTTACCAGTAATGCTGTGCCAGTTCTCTAGCTATTCCTTAATCCAGTCAAGTTGACACCTAAAATTAACCATCACGCTTACCTTTACAATTTTTGCAGATCCGATGAGTGTTAAAAGAATCTCAACATTGTTTTAATTTGCACTCTTCTGAATTCTCGTGAGATCACTCATTTTATCAGATATCAGTTAGCCAGTTCATTTCCTCTCCAGCGAATTGCCTATTCATGGCCTTTGCCAATCTTTCTGGTGTGTCTCCTACCCATTTCCCTATATAGTCTAGATTAGGGGTTGAGGTGACTTTTTTCCTGGAAAAAGCTGGATATTAAATACTTTAGGCTTTGAGGGTCATACAGTCTCTGTCACAACTGCTCAACTCTGATGATGTAGCACGAATGCAGCCATAGACATAAATGAATGCATAAATGAATGGGCATGGCGGTATTTCAATAAAACTTTATTTATAAAAACAGGCAACCAACTGGATTTGGCCCTGTGGGCTGTAGTTTGCCAACCCTTATTCTAAATATTAAGCCCTTGACTTTAGACAATGCAAAATCTGCTCCAGCCGTTACCTTTGTCTGAGATGTTTTCTTATGTTAACAAAATCCTTAATTTTGATGTAGTCAAATTTATCTGCTTGTCACCTGAAAGTTATGTTTTTTGAATTATGTTAAGATATCCTTCTCATCCTAATAACACAAAGATATTTCCCTCCTTTCCTTCTGATTTACTCTTTATTTCTGTGGGCTTTCACGCTGAGCTGGGTCTTGGATCTGTGTATGTGTATGTGTATGTGACGTGAGATGTGGCTTTGTTCTTCTCCCTGCAATGAGCCATTTTCCTCACACCAGCAGCCAAACCAACCATCCTTCCCCCACAGATCTGTGGCAGATGAAACCTTTAATTGGAAAAAAGAAAGGATAAGTTGGAAGGCTTACCTCTGCAACCGGCCTCTACAAGGCCAGTCCTTAGCATGTGCCTGCTCACCACGTCCCGGCGCCTTTCTGGTCCCCCACTGTGCCGGAGCCCTGTGTCCTGGAGAACACCAGCAAGCTGCTCCCCTTTGCACAGCGGGCCCCTCCTCACGCTTCAGGTCTCACTCACCTCGAGGACCAACGCCTCAGCAGATGCCTCACCTGAGCGCCCTCTCGTTTACTCTGTTACTTACCCCACCTGGAGACTATCATGTTCATTTGTTCACCTGTTTATTGTCCAGCTCTCTCTGTTACAGTGTGAGTTCCCTTGGGGAGGGGTTCAGAGATCTGAATTGCATTACTGGTCAGTCACTGCCTCCCCGGTGCCTGGCATGTAGCAGGCCTGAATTAAAGATTCCCGGAAAAACAGAACAAATGGGCAAGTTTAATTGATTTTTCAGAGGCAGTGGGTCATTAGATTGTCCTCGCATTGTCCAATAAATTCTCTTTGACAGTGTACAGAATTAGAATTAAGGTTTGTCCTTCCACCCCACGCCACTCTACACCTTTATCATTTGATAAAACCTCACAGTAGCTTGAGTGTATTTATCACACCTGCATTTATTCACAGTTCGATCGCAGAGCCCTTGTTCACTCCCTTAAAATATCTGATTGAATTTCATGTGGGAGCGAATGCCACAGATTAAATATATGTTGTGTTAAGAAGCTTCCCGTTTTATCACAGCCTGTGCACTGCCAGAAAAGCATTCTGCATGTTAACTAAGATAGCTGGGGGATTTTTTAAAGACTTCTTTTTCTCCCTTTAACTTTATAATGCATTCAGGGGAAGGGAACTAAGGCAACTATTTGCAAAGCTGTAAAAATCAGTGTCGAGTCAGATGGCTTGTGCGATCCCGGTGAGCCTCAGTGACGGGCCAGGGCACTGTCGCTGCATGTCAGCAGCAGGTCGGGTCTGTGAGCTGGCTGTGAAGGAGCTTGGGGAGGCTGCAGGGAGGAGGTTCTGACTTCTGACTTCAGTGGGAACAGTGCCCTTTTAGCTAAGCCTGGAATTTCGCCCAGGGAACAGTTAAGTAAGAGGCGGGGGTGGGAAGTGATCAAATCCAAGAATCAAAGTGGACAAGATGTATTGTAATACTGAGAATGTGGAAAAATCTGACCTTCCTCCCAATTAGCATGTTAGAGTAGCCAGGACGGTGCGGCAAGACGGAGAGGGTACTGCAGATGCCTGCTTCGGCTGCTGTTAAGATATCAGTACACGGACCCCCTCGATGAGTCCAGATTCAGAGGTAGCGTGGTGACATGAATAAAGCATGGCCTTAGAAGTTCTTCTGACCTGGCCTAAAAACCTGGCTCAGACACTTGCTTGGACAAATCACTTGCTAGGCCTCAGTTTCCTCATCTGTGAAATGAGCACAGGGACATTGCTAGGTTCAGAGACCATGGGCACAGCTGGCATATGGCAGGCATGACTGGGCTGTGTTAAGAGCCTGTGCTCACCTCTTGCTCTCAGGGACTCAGAGTACCGCCAGCCGTTTGGTCTCCCTTTCACCTCCCTCCCCTCCGCTCCAGCCTCCGCTCACCTTCCAGACACAGCTGGCCCCTTAGACTACAGAAAAGGTGTTGGGCGACCTGGAGAGTGGCTCCTGCCGTTTACACAATGCCAATAAACTCTGATTAGGAAGACACCCTCACCCAAGGAGTTCCAGAATAATACTGCTGTTTGTTTGGGACTCTCTGACCCATAGCTTAGGAGTCGTCTGTGATCTAAGTAGCGCTGCAGCTGGAGTGACATAAGAAGCAACAAGCAGATGTCTGCTCGAAAGCACCCAGTTCTCCTTCCGTGACACCCTGCCCTGGTTTTATAGCAGCGCCTTTCCCAGCTGTGACCAGCAGGGGGCGGCTCCTCTCGCTCGCGTCCCTTTCCACAGTCCTGGTAGGGTTCGCTTCCTTCCAGGCTCCGCCAGGCCTCCGCCGCCCCCAACTCCGCTCCGCCTCCGGGCTCCCTGAGACACAGCCCCGCTCCTTCCTCCTTCCTTGGTAGAGGCTCGCAGACCTGCAGGGACAGGCCTGGCTGACAGGCCGGGAGCTCTTCCCAGGCGGGGAACAGATGTCCTGGCTGCTTGGCACTGGGTTGGCGGGTCTCTCCCCTTCCTGGCTCGAGTCCAAGCATGCCAGGCCACGCCCCGGCTGGTCCTGTCTCCAGCCGGGACAGAAAAGCATCCAGGGACTCTTGGTCATGTGACACGCCCATCAGAGATGAGAGTATCCCTCAGAAGGTATGTCACATTCCAGGGAAGACGTATGCCCTGAAGGCACATATGCTCTGAGGTGACACACCCCTCACAATTGACACGGCCTACAGAGGTAACATGCTCCACAGAGGTGACACAGCCCACAGAGGTGACCCAGCGACTGTGGCTCACGCATCCCCAGCCACCACAGCTGTCAGAACCATGCCCATGACACAGCAGGCCTTGCAGTTGTCGCCCTACACATGCAGTGACTCGGTTCCAAGATCCTGCAGTCCAGAGAGCAGCCCAGCGCCAACAGGGGTCTGGGCCAGCCTGGCTCTTGTCCTTAGTCTAAAGGTGGTCCCCACCCCTGGAGTCCCCACAATGGGGCCTCCTGAGTCCCTACCCTCCTGCCCATGGGAGACTATCGCTCTTTCAAGACCAGCAGACAGAGATAGAGACGAGAATCAGTGAGCGGAAGAGTCATTTATGATTTATGAATAATGAACTAATTTAATCCTAGGTTTCTCTTGTGCCTCCTATTTAGTAATTTGTTCCCTTTCTTAATGGCTCGAGTTCTTTATCAGGCTGTGACAGGGGCCAGTGGTGAGTCATCACACCAGGGATTAGATGGGTGACCTACATACTGGGGCCGGGGAAGCAGGTCCTGAGAGGTGGGCGGCAGCTCTACCCTGCACACCTTCTGCGCTGGGGGCAGCTCTGAGCTGGCATAGCTGCAGCCTCTGCATCAGAGTGGCGGGAGGGAGCTGTCTCGGTGGCGTTCAGTGTGGGTGGGTGTGGCTGGGGCTTGTCTGAAGCTTCGAGTCCATAGCAAGCCCTCTGCTGGTGCTGGGATTGGACATCGGGGCAGAGGATGGAGATGATTGGGGTCTAGCCCCACAGCCAGCTGCACTGGAAGGGAGACAAGACTTTGGGATCAGGCTACCTGGGCTCAAATCCTGGCTGCCACTTTCTGTCTTAGTGGCCCTGGCTGCATTGCGTCACCGCTCAGAGCCAGGAAAAGATGCTCCCAATGGTAAAAGTGCTCACCTCTGTCCTCGCCCCCCTGCCTGGTTTCTTGAACCTGTTATTTATTTTCTTTTTATTTTACGCAAGCATATTGAGGCTCAGGGAGGCGAAGCACCTCAGTGCAGAGGGAGGGAGGGCAGTCTGTGGACAGAGGAGGGGAGGGTGAATCCCGGGAAGGCCCGGAATCAGAGCGCCAGGGTGAACCCTAGAGGGCAGGTTCTGCTTTGCCTCCTGCATGTCATCTTGTGTGGCATCTGGCCCCTAGGTGCCCTCACACAGGGTGAACAGGCAGGCATGCAGCAGGGGGCTGGGCAGATGGCGACAACCGAGAGTGCAAGGACAGACCTAAAGCTGGGAGGTACCAGGAGGAAGGAGGGGAGAGGAGAGGTGGGAGCAGTCGTAGGAGGCAGCCATCATGTGTTTACATAGTTAGCATGCCCGTCGGTGTTTGTTATGTGAAGCAATGGTTATTGTGCCCACTTTACAGGCAGATAAACTTGAAACGGGGAAGTCAATAATTGCCTAAGCAGTGCAGCTGGTGCAGGGTGGCATCTGTCTTCTTCCGGCCTCTTCTCTGAGTGCTGTCCCACTGCCTCTTGCCAGTCCCAGTTCTGACAGGTGTGGGCGAGAGAGGCCACCTGCTTGGTGATAATGGGTATCCTCTTCTAACACTTGGTGGTCGAGAGATTACCGGCAAGTACATCAGCCCCTCTGATTCTCACAATATTCCTGGGAGGTAGGTATGAGCAAGGATTATGAGAGAGAGGGAGAGAACTTAATATTAAAGTGTAACATACAAACAGAAAAGTGTGCATATTATAAGTGCACAGGTCCCTGGATATTCGTAAAAACTATATTTTAACCCCATTTAACTAAGAGAAAACTGACTTAGAGAGGATGAATGATGTTCTCAAGTCTGTTCGTGTATCGAGCAATGGAGGCAGCATTACAGACCACATCTCTTAATGTCTATGTTTTGAAATGGATTTTGTATTTAAAGTTTTGATATTGACTTCTTTTGATAGCAATACAGTTTAATGGAAAATGGCAATGCTTTTATCATATTAACTTCATTACCACAAGTGGTTATATGAGAGAGAAATCAGGTGCTTTAAGCCATCCGCTTTTCTGTATTAAAACTCTTTATTTAGGGGGTGAGAGTTCAGCTGAAAAGTGTCTTAAGTAAAATTTGTTAAAAACTTGCAGGATAAATTTCACAGTAAAGGTTTAAAGTTTGGCCAGGCACGGCGGCTCGTGCTTGTAATCCTAGTACTTTGGGAGGCCGGGCAGGAGAATTGCTTGAGACCAGGAGTTGGAGACCAGCCCGAGCAAGATCAAGACCCATCTCTACAAAAAATAGAAAAATTAGCCAGGTGTGGTGGTGCATGCCTGTAGTCCCAGCTACTCGGGAGGCTGAGGCAGGAGCATCATTTGAGCCCAGGAGTTTGAGTTTGAGTTGGAGGTTGCAGTGAGTTATGGTGATACCACTGCACTCTAGCCTGGGCAACAGAGCGAGACTGAGCGTCTCTCAAAAAAAAGAAAAATAAAGTATAAAGTTTGCAGATTCAGAAAGACTCGAGAAAGAAATAGTGTACTGGAATCATTTATTATCGTAAAATTTAATTTAGTAGTCATTATTTACATCAGCACTTTGTATAATATTGTGGAGAATCAAGAAAGCCTTCTTAAGAGTGGCCCGATCCTGGGCCTGCAAGTCTGTGTGTTAGCTGTGTGATGGCTTTCTTAATCCCACGTTTCAAAAAGAGGAAAACATTGCTATCAGCTAAGTGAAGGGAGGGAGAAGGGTCCCCCAATTGTTGTTGTGTGCAGGGGCAGAGACCTTTCCCCTTAGGATGCTCTACTTTCCTTTGTGGGGGAGGGGACCTATCTCCCAGGGTTTGGGAAACCTGGTGGGTTCCTGCTTCTCTGGATGTTTTCCTGGGGCCCCTGGGAAAGCAGGAGTGGGGAGCGCATTACAGAGCCCCTTCCGGTTCCTTGAGAGCAAGAGTGAAGACAATTAGAAATCATCCCACCTTAGTCATCTTTCCCCTTCAAAAAGGTGTTTGAGGACTTTTAGATTGACTTTGGAGCAGGAACAACAAAAACCCAATCAATTAACCAATATCCACCAACTGAGACGGACTGTCTCTGTCTGGGAATTGCTGGGAAAGCAGAGCCTGGAAAGGACCCATCTGGCAGGGAGGGAAGATGAATCCTTAGTACTGGAGAGCTGGACCAGTCAGGCTAAATTGGGCCTGACCCCAGAGTTCCACTCATAGTCAGACCCCGGACCCCAGACGGTCACTTGAGAGGTTCAGCAGCCTCGGCAAGGCGGGCAGCAGCGGGAGGAATTGCTCTCTGGCCCAGCGGGGGCGGGAGCTTGCTCTGCCAGCAAAACCTGCAAGTCATCCTGCGGAAGCTGCCGGCCTGCAGAGTCCCCTGGTGGCAAAGAGGAGGGGGTGAGGAGGAGGGGAGCCTCTGACAGTTTTCATTTGTTTTAGGCTAGAGCTTTCCAGTAAGGTTTCAGAGCAGTGGGATCCACCTGCCGGCTTTTTCTCTCCCGTGCTCCATCCCCGAAAGGCCACAGCCTAGGCCTTCTCTCCCGGTGGCGCTGGGGCTGGTGGCATCGTCCCTCCCTCCCTGGATGCTGGAGAGAAAGCCATGTTCCTGCAGTCACAGGCACACACAGAATGGGTTTGGTTTGGTCAGTGAAAAGTTGGCTGGGCGATTTTGTTATTTTATTGGAACAAGTGTCCAGCCTCTAAAAACTGGGAAATTTCACATGTAAGCCTAGACTTCCTGCTTCTCTTATAAATGAGAAATTTTGGTGATACTGGGCCTGAGTCCCTGCGTGGTCATGGAAGGGTCTTGCCGTCTCTAGCAGCCAAAGTCCCCACCTCTCCCATTTCGTGTGCCCCGTTTATGTGCCCTTGTGAGTTAGTGAGTGCTCATCCTGGCACTGACAGAGGTGGAGAGCAGTGCAGGTGGGTGGCGTTCTGCCCCTGGACCACCCTCCCTGGGGGCGGGGCCCGCCTCTGCCTCCATGGCATCCAGTTTAATCTTCCTTTTGCCTTGGGTCAGAGCATCTAATCACCTTTGGAGATGAGTTTTGGGAAGTGATCCTCTACCTCCCTGACCCAAGGCAGTCTAAATGGATCCACAGATTTCATCCCATTTTGAAGATGAAGAAACTGAGTGTCAGAGTGGTTCCTCAGTGTGGGACACAGCTAACCCGTGCGGAGCAGGAGCCTTCAGTGCATGGCCTCCCTCTGGGCACTGTATACCCTGGATGGACAACGGCATCCTTCGGGCAGGGGCTCTGATGGGGGAGCTGCAGGGGGAGAGTTCCTGGGGTGCTGCCCCCAGAGTGCTCTTCCCAGAGGGTCCAAGGGAGGTCTGTCTGGCAGATTAGCCCATGTCCTGCCCAGCCATCCACGTTTAGAGCCACTCAGCCCTGAAACAGGGCTGTGCTGCAGAGCCAGGCCCCCTACACACACTGTCATTTCCTGTTCAACACCAAGTTCAGGAGCTGCTCCCTCTACAAGCAGGGAAATGGGAAGTGGGCCAAGAAGGGAGGGTAAGTGGAGGAGAGCGAAGTACTGTCTGAAAAAACTTCTTTCTTTCCCCAATGTCCTTTCCAGTGGATACGGAAAGCTGCCTTCAGTGTCCTGTGGTCAGAAGGCAGGCCTTCCAGCTCTGGGCGCTGTTGGGGTCCTCTGGACTGGAGCGGATTTGTAGCAAGGATGATTCACCTTTGGAAGGGGCTGGAGAGGAGCTCCTGTGGACTCTGGTCTTGAAGCGCCAGTTAGCAAGGCCAGGGCTTGGGTCTGTGTGCGTGTGCGTGTGCGTGTGCGTGTGTGTGTGTGTGTGTGTGTGTGTGTGTGTCCATCCTGCCCTCAGTAGGACTGAGGGGCTGAGCTGTCTCTAGGTGAACCTCACATGTGTTATGTGTGGGATAGAATGCCTGCCTCAGGTGGCATTGGTTGACCTGCTGTCCTAATAACAGGAAGCTCCATGTATAGGGAAAAATTAGAAAGGGGTTTTTAGCCCTGCCTGCATTATTTTCTAACTGTGGGGCATCAGGCTGCCCAGACCCTCTCTGTCAAATGGGGGCAACTCTTGCCCTCCCTGCCCTTCCATTTCATTGTGACTTCAAGTGAGAGGGTGCTCATGGTGTGAAGGTGTTTTGCAAGCTGTCAAGTGCTTTGCCAGGGAATAAGGTACACACTGAAAGCCCAAAGCCTCCGTCACAGGCATCTGAACCTCAGCTGGCCGGGAGTGGTGGGTGGGTGGTGGCCTTCTCTTGGAACTATCTGTCCAGCCCTATTTCCATGGACTCAACAGCTGGAATCTCAGCCTTAGACTTCTCATGTGGAGAAAACAGGAAGCTGCACATCTTCCCAGAGCATCAAGTCAGCTGGAAGACTTGGGGGAAATCATGATTTTTATATTAAAACAAAATCTTATATGATTTTGCACAATGTGCAGTGCAAAGGTTTATGAATTTGAATGTTGGAACGGGAGCAAAGAAATGTGCTTGTGGAGGGATGGGGAATGGAGGCTGCTTGCTTACAGAACTCGGGGGACTGCGACCTTGTCTTCTTCCACTAAAGGGATATTAATGAAGTGTGTGAGAAACACTCATGGTGAGGAGGGCGCTGTGCTGGGCCCTGCAGGAGGACAAGTGATGCTGAGGAGAGGGACCTGATCCTGGGGGAACCCATCAGGCTAGGCGGGAGCACAGACAATGGTATTAGAGACAAGTAGCTCACGAGGTCTGGCTGGAGGGAGGGAGGTAATCAGGGGAGACTTCCGGGAGGAAGAACAGGAAGAGGAGGAGGAGGTGAGATTTCAGAAGCCCAGACACACATACTCAGAAGTGCAAATCACACTTGCTGACTGGCAGGAGGATCAGACCTGGGCCGAGGGTGTGGGGGGATGGGATGTGGAAGATGCAGCTGGGACCCCAGGAGAGGAAGTGGGATGAATGTAACAGGTCTCAGGAGTCCTGGAAGTGACTTGAGCAGCGAAGTGACTTGGTCAAAGGCTGGCTTTAGGGTGGTTAATTTCACGTTGGTGATGATTTCCAGTTGTTTTTGTTTGCCTGGGTAGTTGCTCCGTTGAGGGGTTCCTTCAAGGTGTTTCTCCTTCCAGAACTAACAACATCCCCCTAAAAAATATCCTGTTAGCTCAAACTGTAGCAACATTTTGGAACAGTCTTTTTTTTCCCTACGCTACTCAGATGAGGAGCTGTGGCCCAGAGAGGTCAAGGGCCTTGCCTCGTGTTGCCCAGTGAATTATAGCTGATGTTGAACAACAAGAGTCACAGATCATGGGGGCAGATAGGTCCCACAGGTCCTCTGGAAAGATGAGTGCCATGTACATCCTAAAATACTACCACAGGACATCACATTTCTCTTTATGCATGAACTCTCCCAGGGAGACCTTCAGCCCACAGATTCCCAGGGCTGAACAGATAAGAATGGCAATAACCCCTATCCTCACTGCTTGTTGAGTGATTTGCCCCCCAGATCCTCTAAACCAGCAAGACCCCATATTAGATTTCAGGTCTTGCTGAAGAATTATATCTACCCCACACCTGGGCACTGTCTGGTCTTTCCACCCAGAATGAAGCTAGAGGTAGAATCTGCAGCCGGCAGGATCCCCAGCATAGAAGAGCAAGGGCTTCCTAACTAGAGCAATTGTGAAAAGCTCCCAGGGGATACTCCCAGAGAAGTTACCAAATCAACAGCAAGTACAGCTTGGAGGTGGTGGGGGCAGAGAGAATGTGATTCAGGCTTCTCTCATTGCTTTTGCAGCCCAAGATCAGATTGGATGGAAGTGCCTGATGCTTAGACCAGCTCTTCTCAAACTTCAACATATATGCAATCACATGACCATGGTGTGACTATGCAGATGCGGATTCAGTGGGGTGGGATGGGGCAGGGTTTGTCTTTCTCACAAGCTCCCAGGTGATGCCAGTGGTCCACAGACCAGTTTGTCCAGTAAGGGTTGGACAATACCATCCCATTTATACTTTCCTAAAGGGAAAATGCTACCTTCTGGAATGGCCTAACCTGCATACCACTGCAGCAGCTATCTTTTGGACCTCTCTGATAAAAACATCTCCATTCATCCTACACACAATTATTGAGCACCTACTATATGCTAGGCCCAGTATCAGTTACTAGGGATCCAGAGATGACAGAGACAGTTTCTGCCTTGGGGGATTTTATAGTGGGGTGTGTGTGGTGAGGGTGGGCAGGGGATGAATCAGGCAAACAGGCAATCAAGTAGGAGTGATCAAGCTGGTGATGGGGTAACACAGGAGCCCAGAGGAGGCCACTTCTCAGCCTGGGGCTGAGATCAGGTGGGAAAATCAGGAGGCCCTGTGGGGAGTAAGAGGCACTAAACTCGGTCTTACCGAGAGAGGATGTGTTGGTTAGATGGGGAAGGTGTGGCGGTGGGAGGAGGAAGGCAAGAAAGCAAGGAAGATAGATGCTTTCAGGTCCTGAGAAATAAACAAGTTCACAGGATCAGGAAATTGCAAGTCATCCAGTTAGAAAGGAGCCTGTGGCACATGGGAGGTGTGATGAGCAGGTGGCCCCATGATCCTCTGTTCTTGGTGTTCATACCTTTGTATAATCTCCTCCCCTTGAGTGTGGGCAGCACTGATGACTTTCTTTTCTTTTTTTTTTTTTTTGATACAGAGTCTCACTATGTTGCCCAGGCTAGAGTGCTGTGGCGTCAGCCTAGCTCACAGCAACCTCAAACTCCTGGGCTCAAACTATCCTCCTGCTTCAGCCTCCCGAGTAGCTGGGACTACAGGCATGCGCCACCATGCCCAGCTAATTTTTTCTATATAGTTTTTAGTTGTCCAGCTAATTTCTTTCTATATTTTTTAGTAGAGACGGGGTCTCGCTCTTGCTCAGGCTGGTCTCGAACTCCTGACCTTGAACGATCTGCCTGCCTCGGCCTCCCAGAGTGCTAGGATTACAGGCGTGAGCCACCATGCCTGGCCCAATGACTTTCTTCTAACCAATGCAATGTGGCAAAGGCACTAGGATGTCACTCCTGGGATCACATTAGCAGGTTCTGTCTTACTAGCAGAGTTGCTCCCAAGAGGCTTTGGACAAGTGAGGCCATGTTGGAAAGCCCATGTCATAGGTAGCTGGGGGCCAGCTCCAACCAACAGCTGGGGCCTTCAGTCCTACAACCCTAATGAAATGAATTGTGCCAACAACTGGAGTGAGCTTGGAAGCAGATTCTTTCACAGTTGAGCCTTTGGATGAGAACCTAACCCAGATGATACCTTGATTGCAGCCTTGGATCAAACACATGCTACCTCTCAGCATATCCTGATGGTGGCCACAGGTATGCAATAAGATTTGGAGGAAGCAACATAAAACTTCCTGTCCCAAATCTCTTCTTCAATGGTCTGCCATGGCTGACTACCTTTAGCCATACATCCCACTTGCTGGTAGCTGTATATGACCATGTGACTAAGGCCTGGCTGATAGGAAAGGAAGGTATGTGATTTACACATCCCTTGGGTTGTGCCATTTAATGGGAAGGGGCGTGTCCTCTTCTTTCCCTTCTTACCCTTCCTATTGGCAGGGCTGGCTGTGCGGGGGAAGCCTTCTCTGATCATGAGGATGAGGGCAACGCCTAGGAATGGCAGAGAGACAGAAGGAGCCTGGGTTTTAATGACTTTGCAGAGCAGAGCTTCATACAGCTGGGAGTTTTATATGAGCAAAAACATACCTTAAATGAAATAATTTTAATTAAACCCCTATTATTTTGTATCTCTATTATATGCATCTTTACCTGTATCCTGACCAAAACAAGGATAATGTAATATTATCATTAAAGATGGATATCTCAGCGTAAGCTATATCTTATCTCACTCACTTAACAGTTATTTTTTACTGGTTCCCTTAAGCCAGGCAATGAGTCGGGTACAGGAGATAGAATTCAGGACAGACACAGTCCTTACCCATGAAACTTAAAGACTTGGGGTGAGGAGGACATAGGATAATCAAGCATGATCATATATGTGTTTAAGAAAGATCGGACTCACAATGGACATGTAGTATGAATAAGAAAAAAACCTTTGTTTTTTAAGCCACTGATATTTATTTGTTATTGCAGCATAATTTAACCTGCCCTGACTAATACAGAGGGCTTTACAGAAATTCATGCAAAAGATGATGGTCAGAATCAAGGAAGCCAAAGAGAAGATGGAATGAAGTGGAGAAATAGGAGACAATCTAGGAGATGGAATCACCAGGACTTGGGAATAGATTATGTGGCAATGAGGAGGAGAGAGAGATTGACAATACCTAGACAGCTTGCGAGGTGGGTGGTGCCACTCATGGAGGTAGGTACCACTGGCCCATGACAAAGTCAGAGACACAGAGTCATCAAATGTTGATGGGGCCAGGGATGGAGTGTTATGAAGAGGTTGCCCTAGAAACCCCTAGTAACCTGGGGTGGGGCAGGTAAGGGTTTCACATCGAGAGATTTGCTAGAAGGGCTGGTATCTTTGGGAGACACCTGCTCCAGGCTTCATACTCTGTATCACATCATTGACCCTGCTGCCAGAGTGACTGTGACAAATCTCAGGTCTGGCCACACTACTCCTCTGCTCAAAGCCCTTTAGTGGCTCCCGATGGCTCTCAGGACATGTCCAAACTTCCCAACATGACTTGCAAGGTTCTGTGGACCTGCCCATCTCTCCAGGAGCTACCTCACTTCTTTGCTGGAATAGCCTCTAACTTATCCTCTGAGACATAACACCTCCACACATCTTCCCTAATCCTCTTCCCAGCCCTCTCCCTCCGGGTGAGATGCCCTCTAGGGAGTCCCTCACCACCCCCTCTCTAAGGACCTGTTTACTTGCCCCTTCCGCCCCACAACAGACTGTGGCTTTTGCATTTGTAAACTTGGAGCATGGCCTGGTGCTTGGCCCAGCCCTGAATGAATGAATTAGTGAAAGCATGAATCTTGAGCGAAGCACTGCATGAGTCTGGGGACACCTACAAATGGTTGGGGGAGGACTGCCCATCACACATTGCTGACAGCCTGTGACATGCCAGGAATGCGCCAGGATGCTGATGAGATGAAAAGCAAGAAACGTCTCCCTGGGCAGTAGCTTCCCTCCCTACGGGCTCTCCCTACTCTGCTCCAAGCCTCATGACCTCGTCCTTGTCTCCCCATCCTCCAGGACCCTCCTGTTCTTGGTCACTGTTAAGACTTCTCTAAACTTACTTATAAGGTGGATGGGGAGTTGCAGGGTGGCTGAGACACAATCCCAGGAGTGCCAGGGACCCTGGACTGGGACCTGGGGCCCGAGTTCCCCTCTCTCTTCTGTCCCTAAGTCCGTGGGATTCATGAAACCTCTGTGGGCTTTTTGATGGGGTACCCTGGGATTGGACTTGTTTGTTCTGCTCCTGGAGGCAAAGCAGTGACCCTGCCTGGTGAGGCCAGAGAAGCCTGGGCTACAGTAAAGGTGGAAGATGAAAATGGGCGGGAGAGGAGCATGGAGGCACCTGCAGAGAAAAGGGAATGGCTCTCTTCTTTCTTTCTTCTGGACCCCGCTTAGCTGTAGAGGACTATTTTGTCAAGATTCATCATCAGTTGGGTAAGAGAAAAGAGCTGAGTTGAGGTGTGGAGAGGCACAGAGGGGACCACATCCTGTGTCATCTGGTCCCCACACCTCTCCCTTCTCTCCCTAGCCTATGGCCATCTCCTCTGGAGCCCCTGCGTAGCGAGCTGCCCCCAGAAGGGCCTTCTCTGCTCTGGGCTCCTAATGCTGACTTTCTCGTCCCCTCTCCAGGGTCAGCTAGAAGCTGCTGGCTGAGAGCTGGGGCCTTCCCGAGCTGGGCAGGGCCCAAAAGTGACTGGGGCGAGTCCCATCCCTCCCTACGACCACGCCCTTTACTCTTATCTCTGTTACAGTTTCCCAGACTGTCAGCTGTCAGCAAGAGGATTGACGGCAATTCAATCAATAATCAATCAAAAATCATGCTCCATGCTTATCTGTTAATTAACTCATTAAACATTTTTAAAGTGCTTGCTGTATTCCGGTACTGTACAAATACTTGGATAGAGTGATGAACAAAGCAGAGGCAATGCCTGCTCTCGTGGAGGGAGCTGAGAGTGAAATGTAGAAATAGATGCTTAGTAAATGTTAATACTCACACAAATAATCCACAATGGCAAACTGAGATGAACCCCATGAATGAAAAGTCGAAGGTGCCTCAAGAGAGGACGCAAGATGGTCAGTTTCAGCTTGGAGGGATGAGTGGCATAGCAGAGAGCTCTGTGAGGATGTTTGTGCTGAGATTTAGAGGAAGAGGAGGGGTTGGGCAGGGAGGGTGGGGGTTGTTGGAGAGAGGGCATATTGGGTGTGAAGTCCCAAGGGAAAGAAGCTCAGGGTGGTGTGAGGAACCCCAAAAGACAGGTGTGGCTAGAGGTGGGACCAACTGGAGCAGTGTAGGAGGTGAGTGAGGTGTGAGAGTGTCCAAGTCTGGACATAGGTCCAAGTCCACCTGTGGTCTTCATTTGGGCCAGGTCTACACCTAGGCCAGCCAACTCAAACACACACCAAGGGTGCAACAGAGACACGGGCCCTGGCATGGAGGCCCAGACCCACATCGGCACCAGGCACCCAGGGTGAGAGGTCCCTGTGCCTGTTCCTCTGCCCACTGGAGCTCTGCCTGGAGCTCCCCGTCCTTCTCTGAGGGAGCTGGGAAGTGGGGGTTCTGAGTGTGAGGACCTGAAGGCCACTGTCATGCACACACTTGTGACGGTCCCAGGTCTGATGCCCAGTGGGTGTTCCTGGGAAGGCTCAGGGAAGGGGAGCGGTGATGGGACTGGGCTTGTTGGTGTGGACTGAGCCCTGCACACCCCATCTACCACACCACCCATGAGAAGGAAGGCAGCTCCACATGCCCTACTTAGACATGTCTGCCTTCAGTGGCACTGACATACCTCCAAGTACTCCTCTGACCTGTCCAGGGTGGAGATGGTGCCAGAATACAGAGATGAATGAATGCAGCATTCATATTTCTTTAGATTTTCTGTGTCCCAAGCACCATGCCAAGTGTGTGTGGGTGATTGTCACCATCAGGGTCCCCAGTGAAGCACACCTCCCATTACCCAGGCCCGTGTGTAATCCCCTCCCACACGCACTGTGGGCTCAGCCGCATTCCCTCCTTTGGCTAATGGGTAATCAGCAAATGTGATGCAAGCAGAGGCTCGGTAGGCACTTGTGCACTGAGGCACTTGTGCCCTCTGGGAACCCAGGAGCCACGTAAAGGATTCTGACCAAGGCAGCCCTGCTGACAGCTTGCCAAATGCCAGGCATGTGAGTGAGTGAGGCCCGCCTAGAGCCTCAGATGACTAAAGCTTCATGAGCTTCACAGGCAAGACCAACAGAAGAACCACCCAGCTGAGACCAGCCTAAGTTGCAGAATTGGAGTAAGAGATGATTGTTGTTTTAAACAACAAAGTTTTCTGGTGGTTTGTTACACAACAGTAGTAACTGACACAGTGCCCACTAAACATCCGTGATCTCATCTAGTGGGCACTACAGTCCAGGGAAGAAAGCATTTTTCTATCTTTTATATGGATCCCGATATTGAGGAAATATAATAACTAACCAGGGTCATGCAGTGTGTCAGTGGCAACTCTGCTGGGTCTGTCTCCATGGTGTCCACACTGACTCTGTCACCCTGGAAAATAAGGCGACAGAGTCAGCCACTAATATTCAGGAAATGAGGGGAAACTGGCCTGCCTTTATCTTTCATCTCTATGTCAACCCCAATATCAGCTAAGGCTGCCCAGCTCCATCCTCATCCAGGGGCCATGCCTTGAAGCCTGGTTTAAGATTTTGGGGAATTTTTGTTCTCTGTGCTCTCTGCCCTGTCTCTGTGACCCTTCTATTATCTTCACCCTTGTTTTCATCTATCACAAAGCACAGCTCCTTGATTCTGTTCCCAAGGCAGCCACAAGCACAAAGTGGTTGCTTACAAGGGAACCTTTAACTAACGATTTGTGGATCGTGAAGAGGCTTGCTAAACACTGCTCCCAACAATGCAGCATCGTGTATCAGGTGTCCTATCTCTAACCAGCAGTTTCTCAAGGCTGTGTCGTCCCACTTGGTACCACGAGTGTGTCTGTCATCTCCCCTCCCATTTCCTTTCCCCACCCCTCCTCCTGCTGGCACCAAAGTCCTCTCTCCCCTGTCGTTCCCTCCTGACTCCAAACACAGCTCCAGGCCAGCTGACACCCAGGGGCCTCTTGTTTAACCAGAGGATTCCCTTCTGAGAAGACAGCTGTGGTTTTAAGGAGCAAAATCTCTCCCCACCCCATCACATGCTCAGAGAAGGGACTTCAGAGAATGAATGTATCCCCAGATCTGTCATTTTACGACTGAAGCCCAGAGCCCAGAGAGATGGGGGGATTTGCTCTGTCTTCCGGCTGTGGTTGGAGCTAGGACTGGAAGGTAGGGTCTCTCCACTGTGTAGACAGAGCCGTGTGGTTGTGATGCAGTGTGTGGGGCACCGAGACTGAGTGACCTGGGGCTCGGTGTCACCCTGCTGGGCACGGGCCCCCAAGGCGAGCTGTGCAAACATGCTGACCTGCCCATTCTCCTCCCCAGCCCCACCCCCAGCCCCGTGGTCCCCACGGTAATGCACACGTGCCCAGCCCATAAATATCTTATTTTGTGTTCCTGCCAGCCCCCACTAATAGGGCTAATGCTTCCTGAGGAGCAGCCCAAAGCTGCATTAGTCGCAGATGTTTGATTGATTTAAAACAAAGAGCCTGACCACCAACCTCTCTCTATGGTTTCTCTTCCTGCCACTCTGCTTGCAGGGTTATCTCTGAAATGCAATTAAGGGGCTTAAAAGTACATTTTCAGGAAGATGTAGAATTGATGAGGGGAGCTGGGCCCTGTGGGTGCCTCCAGATGATTTCAGTTCCAGGGAAGGGAGCTGGACCCTGCCCGGAGCTACATCCATACCCACCAAAGTTTTGGGTCATCAAAGCAAAATCACCCCTAAGACGGCCCGACAGGGTTGGTGGGAGGGGCTGCCTTTCAGTGGAGCTGCTGCCGCCTCCTAGGTCCTGTGCATTTGAAGACCCAATGCCTTTGGCCTTGGTGAAGCCTCTGTCAGGAAGCTGGGGCTGCAGGCTGGGAGGCTGCCTGACATGGGGCTTCCCACGTGCTAGGCCGAGGGGAGTCCAGGACCAAGCTTGCTGAGGAGGGCTCCTGCTCTCTAGGGGATCCAAGCATTGTGCGTCTGGTGGGTTCCATCTTGGACAGAGCTTTCCCCCCTGAAGCCCAGGTGGTGTCATCCCATAGCAGAAGATTTCCTGAGCATGCTGCTGGGGCCCCATGCTGGCGCCAGCACCATATTTCTCAGGCTCCCGTGGCCTGAGCCACGCTCAGCTACAGACGGTCAGCTCTTGGGGTCCTTCCAAGAAGGCAGAGTGAGCCAGCCTGAGGCAGTGAGAGGATGAGGACCACAGGGCCAGTGCAGTTGACTGCTGCAAACGTTCGTAAGCCTCTGCTGCACCCCGGCTACCGTGACGGGGCTGTGGAGGTGAAAAGGTGGACTATTGATGTCACAGCCCAGTAGGAGAGATGGGCAGCCCCAAATCACAGCCCAGGGCAGCAGGGGAGATGCGCTGGTGGCAGGGGTGGGGCAGGGGGCTCCAGCGGGGGCTAAGGACTGCTGACATGTTAGAGCTACTGCAACTCGCAGGGAATATACTGGGAAGGAGAAAATTATATCTACCAGAATTTCTCTGAAGGAGAGGTTTGTACAGTTGGGAGGAGACGGTGAGTGTGTGGTCTGGAGAAAACTCCGGCTGGTGCAGGTAGCAACAGAGCATCACCAACAAGCATCTGCTTGGCCAAGTGACCTGCTGGGTTGGGAGCTAGTGCTGACGTGCTACAGGTGCCAGTACAGGCTGCCTGAAACCTGCACCCTCAGCCCCTTCCACACTACCTGTTAGCATTTAGCAGTCTGAAAATGTCAGAATGTCAGGTTTTAAGGAGCTCCACATTTTTGGCCTATGGAGGGTGCAATCTTACCCCAATCCCATTCTGGCAACCAGAGCTGGGGCAAAATTGCCTTCTGCTGAGATCACTGGGAAAAGGTTTATCCTGGACATACTGTTCCACCTGGGTCTGGAAAAATGGGCCAGGTCTTGACTGTCGGAAGTGGAGAGAAAGCCTTTCTGATGAAGACATAAAAGAAAAAATGAGAATTTATGGAGTGGGTGTGAATAACAGTAGATACCTGGTTTGCTGAGGCATCATGGTAAGTTAGAGTAGGTTAGCAACATATGGTGATGGATTTCAACATCTTGCTAAGAAGTTTGGGATCTTGCTAGGCAATAGTGAGCCATGGAAGGCTCTAGGTTCAGGGAGAGAGAGTCAGATATAGGCTTCTGGAAGGTTACCTTGGTTAGGAACAGGGAGAGAATGTAGATGCTTTCACGATAGTTAGCGGCTTCTTTGGGTTCCCAGGGTCGGGCAGTGGGGGATGATCTCAGTCTCTATAGAACATAAGCTTTGATGTCATTGGGACAATTCCCTCGGCCACCAGGCTTGGTGCTCACCTGCCTCAAATACATCTTCCACCCCTTTATGCCTCTACTCCTCTGGAATCTTCCAAATACTTACCACCTTCCCTGGTAGCCAGCCTTGCTGCTTCTTCAGGAGCTCGTGATATTCAGCCACCCCCTCTGCTGCCATCTGCTGATCTTCCAGACCCTTCCTTCATTCACCCCAGACTTTGGCAACCTGGGTTCCACTTTTCCTCTCGCCTGAAGCTCTATCTTTGCCCTGGGAGATGTCCACATCCTCACGGATGACCTTGCAACTCCCAGGCCCTCAGCATCTCCACCTCCCCATCAACAGTGGTCTCCTTTGCCCCTCGTGGCCACATCCTGGACCTCGCCCTCACCAGAGCCTCACCACTTCCGAGGTCACCAAATCAAACCCCCACCTGTATTTTAATCCCAGGCTCAGCAAACTGAGGCCCTGGGCTGACTGCTGTAAGTGAAGTTTTATTGGACACAGTCCTGCCCATGCAGGCGCTCTCTGGGGCCGCTTTGACCCCACAACAGCAGAGCCTAGTAGTCGAGACAGAGCGTGTGGCCTGTGAAGCCTAAAACGTCCACTGCCTGGCCCTTTGCAGGAGAGTGTGCCGGGCCTGCCCTACTCCACTGGCTCCTCCTTTCTCTGCTCCCTCCCTACCCAGCACAGGCTCATGATTTCCATGGCTCTTTCTGGCATTGGTCCACTCAGCTCCTTCTGGGGGAGCCCACCTGCTCACTGTCTCTTCCCCTGCCCAAGAGCAGCCGGGGGCTGCTGTAGAAATGTACACAATGGGCAGCTGGGCTTGATTATTTCCTCTTGGAGTCCATGCCATTGCTTGCTCCTACTTATCTGGCGGTGGCTTTTCTGACAGTTTGGGGTCTTTCTTTGGATGGGGCACATTGTCTTGCAAAGGAAACAAGGCCCCTCAAGGCCAGCACCGATGCAGGACCAACAGCTCAAAATGCCACCACAGTGGCTTGGATCTTTCCAACTGCCTATTTGATAATTCCTCTTGCAAATCTCAAAGGCATTTCAGAGTCCAAACTGGACATGTTGAGTCTCCTACGCAAACCAAAGCTGGACTGTCCCCCATCTTAGTTAATTGCAGTTTACCCATCAGTTGCAAAGATCAGAGACATCCCTGATACCTTCTACTCCCTCCCCCACGACCTGGTGCTGTCCAATCCACCCCTGAGACTGGGTGACTTTATCTCCTCGATCGCTCTCATGTTAGTTCTGACTTTCTGTCCCCACTGCCCGCACACGAGTCCAGCTACCATCCTCTTGCTCTGCATGTCACCACCGCCCCCTCACTGGTGAGTTGGTGTCCTGTCTGGTCCCTGCCAGTCCTCTTTGCCATGGTTTTCACGTTGCAACCAGGGGCATCTTTTTACAATGCCAACCAAATTATGTTCACCTCTGCTTACAACCAGTGTGGTCTTCCCACTGCTCTTCTTAATACAGACTTGCTGGGCCTGGCCATCTCCTGTCATCTTGCACACATACAACCCTTCCCCCTTCTTCCCAGTGGTCTGCATTCAGCACCCGCTCCTGGACTTTTGCCCAAGCCAGGTCCTCTGCGTGGAATGCTCTTTCTTCTTCTCTTCCCTTGTTAGTTCTTACTTCATTTTCTGATCATAACTGAGTCATCACTTCCTGAGGGTCTCATTCCTGAGATGAACTCTCATGACATCATAGAGGCAATTTTACATCTGATTCATGCTTGTCCCTGCAGTAGACTGTGAGCCAGGGGCATGTCCAGTTTGGATTCCCATTGGGCCCTCAGCGTCCAGCTCAGTATTTGGCCATTGTAGGCACTAAATCAATACCCACTGACCAAGTGAGTCCAAGCGAGAGTAATCTAATCCAATGACACTGGGATTGAGTCAGCTTGCTGAGCAGAAAGGCAGTGGCTTCTGATGAAAGGATCAGGGCAGATGTCAGAGACTCCTTGAGATTTTGAAGTAGACATTTCCAATTGCTTTCTCTTTATCCCCCAGATTCCTTCTTGGGGGAACAGGGTGACATGTGAATTTTTATTCCTTTCCCTCGTGGAAAGATAAACTATATGAATTTTAAAGCCACTTGATTAGCAGTAAAGGGTCCTTGGAAGATGAAGGCTTTGGCATTACACTCTTCCCGGTGTGAAGTCTAGCTGTGTGATTTACCAGACCCCTTCAAGTCTCAGTTTTCCACTGTGTTAATCAGGGATCACAGCACTTGCTCCTTAGGGCTGCCATGAGGGAAGTGCCGGGGTCTGAGGGTCCCTGATGGATGTTATGCGGGCTGCCCTTCCCATCCTGGCTCAGTTAGCAGTGACAAACTCACTGATTTCAATGTCCTTTTGCTAGATTTCCTTCTCTTCGTTATTCCTTGCACAAGGTTGTTGAAGACCTGGGAAGCTTTATTTCAAATGCTGCCTCTTGCCTTCCTGGGTCTGTCTTTGGTCTGTCCGGCTTTCTGCAGGAATTCCAGAGAAGGCTGAAAAGATGAGGTTGTTTTATTGTCAAAGGTTTTGCTAACCATAAAACTGGGTTTTAGTAGAGTGATTCATGGACATGCATTCCCAGCTGAAGTTGTAGATCTGTTTTTAGAAATTATTAGCAGGCATTAAACAAAAACAGTCTTTATTAATAATTCACCAGAAAAAAGATACGGTGCAATATCCTGCAATAGTAATCTTTAATGCCGGAATGAGCATTCCATTTGTTTGGCTTTTTTTTCTTCCTTCAGCATAAGAAAGACCCAGATCCTCTGTAAACTGGAAGAAAGGCAGATCTTAGAGGGCATATTTACAGGTGAGCAGGGGCTGGTTCTGCCTCTAGAATCCCCAGAAACGCAGGGCAAATTCTTGGTTCCAACATTTAGAAATAAGGTGGAGCCATGTGAAGCAAAAACAGGGCATTGGGTTGATTCTGGTAAAATGTGAGCCTCTGCTCTGCTTTAGCTTCAAGGCCTCATAAACTCACAGATGCATCAGACCCCACTGGCCACCACAGCCCCTAGGCCCGCCCTGGAGGGGCCTGCAGACGGTTCCTGTTTTCTGGCTCTTCCTGGCTGAAGGCTTTCTCCAGCCGGGGAGCATGCTTGGCACGGAAGTACCGGGAAGTTCATGTCCCCTCCTGGTGGCAGCTCTCAACCAACAGGGGAGGGAGTAGGCAGGTTCATCCCCAGCTTCCCTGCACCTCTGTGGGACGGTACTGAGGGGCGCTCTACACACTCTCTCAAAAGTCTCCACATGCCCTGGAAGCAACTTGCTCATTAACACATCCCTTTTGGGCTTTCCTCTCTTCCTTCCCCACAAATAAACCACCTGCACCCAAATCCTTATTTCATGGTTTGCTGGGACAAGGGGAAGGGGGCCAGGAGGGGAGGAGAGCCAGTAACTGTGATGAGGAGCAGGCTCCCGGCCAGCACGCCTCCATCCTGCTGGGGACGCTGGGCCACACCAAAGGGAACCTGCCTCACAGTTCTCCCCCCCGGAAGAGGGCGAGGCTGGAGCCTTTACCTGCCAACTCCAGTCCCTGACTGTTGAGGACTGGCCCCAGGGCGGTAAGCCCCCTCCCCGACACCGCAGTTGCTCTGACCACACTCCGCATGCCAGAGACAGTCCCGAGGCAGAGGAGAAAGACAGGAAGCCAGAGGTGGGAAGGTATCAGATCCAAATTATTAATAAATACATGACAAGTTGCCAGCCTCAGTGATTATCAGGGAAATGCCAATGAGCTCTTTTTTCCCCTTCATCTGACTGGTAATTCTGGTGGGGACTTGAAGTCAAGGACACTTCCCTACTTCCCTGGTTAAAGGGGAATTGTGACAGTCATTTGGAAAGCATTCTGGAAATATTTATTAAAATTTACAATGCATATACCCTTTGACCCACGATATCTTTCTGGGGACTCTATCCCATAAAATACAAGCACCAGTTTGTACAAGGACATTTGTATATTTCAAAATTTATGTACAACAAAAAAATTGGAAACAAATCGATGCCCATCAGTAGGGAAATGGTATTTCCTAATGTAATTTGAATAAAATGGCAACATCATGTAATACTGCACTATCATTACCGAGAATGACATATATTTACTTGAGAGATTTCCATGTTATGTTGTTGAGTAATAAAGCAGAATGTAAAAAAGTGTACATGTAAAAAAATTTTTGTAAAACCAGTTATGATCCCTAAGTTCTCATATAGAGCCACTATTTTACAAGATGAATAGAAACAGGTGGAATTTGTGGGTCATCACTTCTGTCCTTCACAGTGATTGACGATGCCAGACTGATGTCCCTGACTCCTGTATATCTTCCCTTAGGGCGACTGGCTCTTCTGCCTGCCGTTCCTGCTAGGTGGTAATTGGTATCTTTGGCCCATTTGGCTGTGAAGTTGTCTGGCTGTTGTTTGGCTCAGATCATGCAGGGAGAGGCCTTGCAGGACATTGGTCCATTGCCCCGCCAAATAACCATCAGCCCTTCATGCCAGAGGCGCTGCTATTTTTGGAGCTGATACTGCCCAGGTGCCTCTGCATAGCATTCAGGTCCCTTTGCAGCCTGGCTTGGCTCACTTTTCCAGCTCTTTCTCCCCTCAGTTCTTTCCAGCTTTATTGGATGCAGTGACCCAGAGTTTGGGTATCCATGCTTCTACTCCTGCCGTTTCCTCCATCTGGAATGGCTGCCCATCCTTTCTCATTTCCACCTGTCCAAATAAGACTTTACCTGTGACAGGAATCACTTCCTGCCTTTTATGTGATCACATGACTTCTCACCCCTGCCAGACTGTCATGCATTTGGAGAGAGAGAAATACAAACTGTGTCATCTTCTCCAGTTGTTTACAAGGAGCTTTGCACAGAGTGGGAATTTGTAAGGTATTTGATATGTGTCCCCTGTTCTCTGGAACAGGGTGGCTTCAGAAGCCCCTCCTGCTCTGGACTGGATGAAGGCAGTCAATGACACCATTATCCAGGAGCTGGGAGGAGGCTGAGCTTAGCAGCGGGCCAGCAGGAAGGTCCTAGCCTAGCCTGAGAACTGCTGCAAGACAGTAGTGACTCGCGCCAGGGTGAGAAGGGTGTGGGAAGAGAAGTCAGCAGGAATTGCGGGTTGAGCTGGGCTGGGCTGTGCATCCTGGATTTCACCGTGGAATGAGATTTAGTCCAGCTCTTCCCCTAATGTGCTGGGAGCCTGGGCCCGAGGTGGAGCCCTGCTCACCTCCAGCTTCAGGCTTAGTCAAGATGATTAAAAGCATTTGAGTCGATTCAAGCTGTCACCAAGTGGTTTTTTTAAGGACCAAATTCTTTTCAATAGAAGAGAATATAAAGTTCAACTGTTGAGATTTTCCCCCCGTTTTTCAAAAGGTGCATGATTGACACAAGTCTTCTCTCCTGGGAATCACAGCAGAAGGCTTTTGTCCTCTGACTGAGTCTGTGGTGGGACTCCTGCTTTCACTGAGCACTGTGTCAAGTACTCACATTTTGTGTATACCTTGCCACCATCCAGCGAAGTCGATATTATTCCAGTTCTTGGATGGGAGATTGAGATTCACTCAACATTGGACTATTTGTGATCTTCAGACTCAGGGAATCTGATAGAGGAGTGAGAGGTAGTGTGCTCATGCTGTTCATTCTAGAAGCTTCTAGAGTTATTCGGGAATAATCAAAATTCTCTTTATTGGTCCCTTTTCAATGAGCAGTGTTATAGAAATTGTGTTGACTCTCATTACCATCTGCCATTATGCATTTAATATTTTCAAAAACCCACTTAATCCCTTAGGATACTGGAAATTTGCAAAAGTATGAATTAATTTAATTTTGCTGAAGAATTACACTGTTAAAGTAGACCAAATGTCCATATGAGATGATGGGCACTTTTGCGTGAACTTGACCATCAGCTTCCTAACAATACTCAATTTTGTCGGATGCACAGCAAAGTATGTATCTAATTCCCTGTGATTGGACATTTAGGTCACCACCATTTGTTTTATTATTGAAAATAACTCGATAGTGAACATCTTTGTGTATATGGCCTTTTAAAGTACATAGTTGAGAAGATTTCCTTAGAAGAAATTCCAAGAGGTGGATTTAATGGGTCGAAGTATCGTGGTTGATGATATGGTTTGGATATTTAGCCCTTCCAAATCTGATGTTGAAATTTGATTTCCAGTGTTGGAGGTGGGGCCTGGTAAGATGCGAGGACCATAACGTTGGGTTATGGGGGTCAATCTCTCATGAATTGCTTGTGCCCTCCCCATGATATGGTTGCATTCTTGTTCTCACTCTACTAGTTTACATGAGAGCTGGTTGTTTAAAGGAGCTGGCACCTCCCCCTCTGTCTCTTGTTCCTTCTCTCACCAAGTGACCTGCCTGCTCCCCTTTCACCTTCCACCTTAAGCAGAAGCTCCTTGAAGCCCTCACCGGAAGCAGATGCTGGTGCCATTCTCCTTATATAGCCTGCAGAATCATGAGCCAAATACACCTCTTTTCTTTGTAAATTACCCAGCCTTGGGTATTTCCTTTATAGCAACACAAAACAGACTAATACAGCTGATATTAAAAAACTGCTTTACAAAAAGGATTCACTACGTATGTGGCCACCACATGTGCCTCCCATGTGATTCTCTGGAAGAAATCCTCTATAATCAGTCAAGCATATCTGCAAAGGGGGATCTTGCTGCTACAGTGAGGAGGGACATAGAAAAGAGTGCTCTAGAAGGACTTCCCCCTTCTAGCTAGCGTGGGACTCCCAGGAAACAAAAGCATGTCCCTGTCCTCCTGGGGTCAGGCTAGGAGCTGGTTGGCCAGTTGCCATTGCTAAGTTCTGCCTCCTCCAGCTCGTAGGTGATGGAGAGAGAAAAGCAGTCCTTGTCCTCCTGGAGCTGGCCTGGTGCTATCAGCTAGGCTTTGGTGTTGCTCTGAGCTGGCCTGGAACTCACAGCTAGGACTTGATACTCTCCTTTGAATATAAACATTTGCATAGACCATCAACTGCACATAAGACCACTCTGGGTCGATGACGGATCAAAATAAAAACAAGACCACTCTCTAATTATGTCTGAACACAGACAAAACATAAGCATTGTCCAAACCACAAAAATGTCCTAACATCCCTCTATCCTGGCTAACATGAGTGACATCTTTTCCAGTTGTATCTTGAGCCTTGCTGAGTCTGCCATTCCTATAGATGTGGTTTAAGACACCCAGTCACAGACTTGTCCCCGCTTCCTGACACTGTGCGATCCAGAGCAGAGTCCAGTTTCCTTAAGCCCTTTTCCAAGTCTCCTAACACCCTCTTACTGGGATGCTCTGTGGTTCCCCATGTCCTGAGTATTAAGTCCGGCTCATTCAACTGCAGGTCATCCTAGAGGCCCTTGGCTGCAGGATGGTGGCAAGCCTTCACCCTGCCGTAAGCCTCCCACTGTGCCTCCCCCCAGAGAACCTGCCCCAGGGCTAAACTTGTTTTTCATCCTTACAGGTGTCAAACTAAGTTTGTAAGGAAAAATTCACTTTCTTTTCTATATTAAATTTAACTTCTGATTCTAAGCCTACATTCCACTAGACTGGAGGAATACTTCTAGTATTTCCTGGAATTCTCCCCGTTCTGCTTCGCCAGGGTTGTGTCGTTATCCTGGTGTTTCATGGAGTGAGGGAATCGGGCCCTTGGGCATTACTGCACACAGGTTTCCTGAACTCCTTGGCCCTGTTGGCGAAGACGCTGGAGGTGTGGAGCTCTCTGCTGCTGCTTCTGAGTGTTGCTTGTGTTTACGAACCTTTCGGGAGGCTGCTTATGGTATCCTCTATGGCAGGGCTACGTAGTCATTACTTTCTGGGGCCTTAGGACCTCCTGGGGGGAGGTATGAGGGTTGGAAGGAAGGGCCTTAATTATCCCTGTCATTCCCCAAAACATACAACTTCACCTGCGGATTCCCTAGACTAGTTTTCTGTTGCTGTGTGACAATATTACCACAAACTTAGCGACTTAAAACAACACACATTTATTATCTCACAGTGGGTCAGCTAAACTGGGTCCTCTGGTCTCACAAGGCTGTAATTAAGAGCATGATCACTTCATGCTCTGGTTCTCGGCTATTCCCTGGGCCCAGATTATACTGGGGAGACCTGGGTGGTAATTGCAAGAGGGGAGTCCACCACTGTGCGGGCCCCACCGTGAGTGGAGGGGACCTGTACAGAGACAAGGCTTGCAGGTTTGCACACCATCATGCCCTCCCGCTAGGGCTGTCAACCCCCACTCCACCCAGAGCCCCCATCAAGGTCTTTGGAGCCAGTATCAGATAGATTAGCCTATAATAAAAAACAAAAGAAAAACCCAGATTTTCTGGGTAGAAAAGGTCAGTGGCTAAAATATTTATAGCTGGGCTTAGTCCCCACAAGGAGCTGGTTAAGGACCAGGTTAGCAGCAGCCGTCAGATGGAATGACACTAGTGGCCTCACGACAGGAAGTTAGGGTGGTCGTGGGAGGAGCATGTTCCCACCGTCCAGGCTCGCGGTGGGAGAGGGACGAGAGCCTGAGCCCGGCCACATGGCCCTCCCAAGGCAAGGGCCCGGGCTCTCCCTCCCCACTACTCCTCCAGGTGAACAGGACACTACCGCACAGGGCCTGTGCGTGTCCTGTGATTTTTGAAAATGGAGAAGGTGCCCACGGGGCAAGTCAGATGAGAACCAGCAAAGTCAGTCCTGCTGACTGTCAGGCGACATGCTGGATGCTCATGGGAGAATAGCCAGCACTGGTTCTCAGCATGGCCCAGGCAGGATGCTCTCTCAGGCGGTCCCTGGGAGGATGGTGGGCATTACCTCATCCCCACAGCGCTCCTGGGCACTCACCTGAGTGGGGCACTGGTGGCTCTGATGTCGCCTCCACTCCGTCTGTCGAAACCGTTCAGGTCTGGTCCCCTCATCTGAGACTCCACGGCCTCTGTCCCTGCTGCTTTTCCTGGCTCTCTCACGCTCTCCTGGCCCGAGGAAACGTTTTAAATTTCAGGAGCAGGAAAACTTGCTAGTTTTCCTCATGTACCTCTCAGATCTTTCCTCCCTCTTCTGAACCCTTTCTCCAGACAAATAACATCTATAAATAATAATATCAAAAATAATCTGAATAAAATTAAAAACCATGTGTTGTTCAGCTAACCCCCAATGGCCACTGAATACAGACGTGGCTGAATCCGGCCTATGAGCCGCCACTGAGACTTCTGTTATTCTGCGCCACCGTCACGTCAGACACACGCCTTGAGACGGACGTTCACATGAAAGGGGCTTATTAGGAATGTTCCCAGGAATACTGGTGGGAGAGTGAGAGCGCGGGACAGGGAGGGAGGAAGGCGAAGCAGGGTGCTGTGGGCAGCAGAGTCCCACAGCAGGTAACTGCTTCCATCCTGTGGGGCTCTGACAGGGCCAGGTCTTCCCTCAGAGCACTGTGATGGGGGCGAGGGCGCCGCAGGGGTCTCGCTCCCACTCTCCTTGGTCACCAGCCGAGGGCTGTCTCCAGGGGGGCACAAATATTCAGGCGCTTCCTGCTCCCCGTGCACTCAGGCCAAGGGGGCTCCCGAAGCCCTGGGGAGCCCTTTCTTCTTCTGAGAAAGACTAGTGGGTGCTAGTTGCTGGCGCATGGGGCCCGGGTGCGGGGCAACAGGGAACCAGCCAACAAGAGCACCCACAGCGCCTGCCACACGGGGAGACTCTCTGGAGGAATGATGGCGGGGGTCAACTGGAAGAAACTGATCTTGAATGGAGGGAGCTCCAGGAATTGCACTTCCCTAAATCATTACAGAAAGACATCACGGGGCAGGATACACTAGGAACTAGTGACTGGTTCCCTCACGGCCAACCTTCGTAATTAGAGGCAGTGTCCACCTTGAGAAGTACTAATGGCTTCTCGCCAGTGGGTCCAACAGCAGATCCACCCCTGAAGCCCAGAACGAATGACATTGC
This sequence comes from Propithecus coquereli, assembly GCF_000956105.1. NCBI lineage: Eukaryota > Metazoa > Chordata > Mammalia > Primates > Indriidae > Propithecus > Propithecus coquereli. The sequence goes on along the minus strand of NW_012133857.1, from coordinate 9,143,275 downwards.
CTGGAAACCCAGCCAAAAGACGTAGAGGCTACTGCAGACTGAAGGAGATTAAAGATAAGGCATAAACGATGGGAGACGTTCTGAGTCTGTCTTCTGTTACAAAAATGAGGCCAAACTCCTGGGCAATGTTTTTAGAAAAAAGAGGGAGAGTGGTGCGAGGCTGTCCCTCCAATTCCTAGCTGCCACCCCAGACTCTGTGAAGGCTGGGGCGTCAATGA
>NW_012133857.1:9126700-9142202 GCF_000956105.1 Propithecus coquereli | reverse complement strand
TTTCCTTCCTTTTATTTCTTTTTTATTTTTATTTAAAATTTTCTCCAGCTTTATTGAGATAGAATTGACAAATAAAAGTTGTATACATTCAAGGGATACAATCTAATGATTTGATATACAAATACAGTGTGTAATGATTACCACACCAAATTAATTAATACATCATCATTACCCATAATTTCCACTTCTTCCCTATTTCCTTCCTCTTTCTTCTCTCTTATGCTTTGTTAGTATTTGATACATTTTCTACAATATGCTAATTATTTTTGAAATAAAAAGGTCCTATTTTTAAAACGAAATTACTGAGAATCTAAGGCACATTGTGGTTGGGGTTGAAGGTCAGGCAAGATGACGCCAAAGAGAGGTTAACTCTGCCATGGGCCCCCCATTCCTCCCTGCCTCTCCCCCATTCTCCCAGCACTTGGCTATATTCACTTTGGTGGCATCAGCTCAGGGAAACTAGTGTCTAATTAACCAAATCCAATTTTTAAATGTCTGTCAAAATAGTTCACAGACCCAGGTGCCTGTTCTTACCTGTTTTCCCTCCTTGGAGAGTCACAAAATACTTTTCTTCAGATCATGTCTTGTCATTGACAATGAAAATAATTAAGAAACCGAGAGCAAGAGATCAGCCTGATCAGTTATTGACATGACTTTACTGTTATTATTTTCTTAAAAGAAACTTTTCCCTCAATAGAGTGTCAATGGCCCACATAAAGCAATTGCAGCTACAGTGGGTTTTTTTCCTTTCTTTTTTTCTTTTTTTTTTCCTTTTGGTGGTTGGCCATATAAGATTTCAAAAGGATACAGTGTTTCATTTTTTTGTTTGTTTTTACATGTTTTCTTTTTCTTTTTCCTTTTACGGGGTACAAATGTTTAGGTTACATATCTGGCCTTTGCCCCGCCCGGGTCACAGCTTCAAGCACATCCATCTCCCAGACGGTGTACACACCGCACCCATTAGGTGTGAATACACCCATCCCCTCCTCCGCCCTCCCACTTGCCCGACACCCGATGAGTGTTACTACTCTATGTGCACTTAGGTGTTCATCAGTTAATACCAATTTGATGGTGAGTACATGTGGTGCTTGTTTTTCCATTCTTGTGATACTTTACTTAGTAGAATGGGCTCCAGCTCTATCCAGGATAATACAAGGGGTGCTAGATCACCATTGTTTTTTGTGGCTGAGTAGAATTCCATGGTATACATATACCACATTTTGTTAATCCACTCATGTATTAATGGAAACTTGGGTTGTTTCCATGTCTTTGCAATTGTGAATTGGAACAGTGTTTTATTACATTCTGTGTCATAGACAGCAGCACCCACGAGATAATGATAATGGCATCAACAATTAGTCCATGTAGCAGAAACATCCTCCAAAAGAAAAAAAAGTAAAATACATTATTTGTGTTTGTTTAAAAACAAAGTATTATTTGTTGTTGTCTGCTTGACACCTGAGAATCTGGACTTTGTGCCTCCAGCTAGTGCTTTTCAAATTTTAGGTCACAACTCATTAGTGAGCTATAAAATGCATTTGGTGGGTTGAGACCTTCGGTTTTTATAATGAAACAGAATAGAAAATATTAGAGTTCAATACACATGGTAAGGGTGAGTATTGTTCCCCGGGAGTTGTGTTTTTAGAAATGAGAGGGAGGGTTTGTGTGTGTACAGCGGGGTGGCGTGTAAACGTACTTCTCATTGTGCCTTGTGGTCTGGAAGTCACTGCTCTGGACAGCCTTGTGGTGCCATGGATGGGTGGCGTTGCCTCAAGTCACTTGTGTGATGCCTGCCAAGGCCTGATTAGAGTAGCCATCCCTCATGGGATGCGTCAAGGGGACTCAGGTGGAGGCATTTGGAATGGGGACCTCCGAGGTCTCCCTGTCCAATCTTGGAATCCTGATTCTAGGTCCTAACAGGGTTTATAACAGGCTAGTCAATAGAATATGGCTGCTTAAGTTTTAACAGTAGGTTATGTAAGTAAATGATCAAAATCATGGTCCCATAATAAGCTCTACAGTGACTCAGGATTTCTCTCCCAAGTATCTTGAAGCCACCACAAGGGATCTTAATGTATTTCTCCAAGGCTCAGTCCATGTAGCTTCTTCCACGTTCATGAGCTGTGGGCTTCCTCAGTGGCAGCTGTGAAGCCCTGGCACTGGCGGGGCAGCCCCCTCAGTGTTGCTCAGTCCACACGCTGTGGCAGCTGGTGTGGGAGCCGGGAGCCAGTGGACGGTCTACATGTGAAGTCTGCACAAAGGGGAAGTCCCTTCTCTGGAAGCGACTGCGTGGGCTTGCAGGCTCAGGAAGCAAGCTTTTCTCTCTTCCACAATCCTTTCATCTTCCACCCTCAGGACGTGGCCCCTTCCTTGGTGATCAGGGAATCGTCTCCTTTGCCCTTCCCTCCCTCCCTCCCTCCAACCCATCACCGAGACCCAGCGCTCTGCCTCACGCCAGAACCCCAGTCCATCCAGTCTTGTCTTCTCCTCCTTGGGCAAAGCCACCGCTGCTTCTTGCCCAGATGGCCAAAGCCACCCCCTGCCTGGTCTCCCACTTCTCAGTTCCTCACACACCCAGTATGTACTTCGAGGCCTGAGAGGGCTTTTGAAAAGGCAAACCAAATCATGCCTCTCCCCTGCCAGACTCAACCACAAAGAACCCTAATTGTAAACTAACATTGGAATTGGCGGATAAATCACTTCTATTCCACGTGATGGCTCATCTGGCCTTGACAGAACAGATTCTGGAGTAACAGGATTTTTTTCTTGCTCTCTTCCTCCCTTCCTTGTTTCTCTGTCTTTTCTTCCCTCCCCACCCTTTTGTTTTCTCTCTCTCCCGCTCATTCATTCATTCCTTCATTCACTGATTTAGTCACTCCGTTTTGTTTTCAACCTGAGTGTAGTCCCTCCTTTCCTGCCTTGAGATCCGACTAGGAGGTAGGAAATGTGCTTGGAATGAGGACCCCAAATCCATTCCTCGCCACAGCTTCGAGTCTCCCCACAGCCCTGTTGGAACCGTCTGCCTTCCTGGGGAGTCAGTCCCGTGTTGCCGCCAACGTCCACCTGGAAAAATGAGGGCCCGGAACTGGGCAACAAAGACCCGGCCTCTGGAGGGGCCCTGGGCTGTTTCATCGGAGTGGAGGATCAGAACGATTGGGTCATAACGTGTGAAGTGCCATGACTTGCTCTGAGGTTCCCGTTAGCACCACAGCCCTGGGTTTCAGCAAAGAGAAAATCTTCTGCAATCGATACTGCTATCATCTCACAAAATTGCAGTCTTGCATCCTGAAAATGAGCCATACATCAACTTCAGGCTTCACTTGTCAAGCAAACAGCTTTTGTGTGAGAATGATGGTGCCCTGGAACTAGTCTGGGGGAACCAGAGGTCCTGGCCTCCCCCAGGGTCGCTTCCCCAGCTGGGGAAAGACCCGCAGTGAGAATCCCCAGCGCACACGGAGGGGCAGAGGCTCGCGGATGGACTCGAATGCACCAGAAGAGCGGCCTGACTGACATGGAACCAAACCTCTGAATATCCAAGCCTGGGAAGGGTGGGGAACCTGCAGCCTCAAGGCCACATGTGGCCCTCCAGATCCCCAAGAGTGGCCCCTGGACCAAATCCAAACAAATTCCTTTATTAAAAGGATCTGTTCTGTAAAATTTGGATTCAGTCAAAAGCCCCCACTCAAGGATCCAGAAGGCCACATGTGGCCCCAAGGCCACAGGGGTCTCTCAACTAACCCAGCCCACTCACATGCCCCCTAATTTCCTTCTCAGGTTGGCCTCTCTTGGCGAGCTGGAAGTGTCTCCCTGTGCACTTCAGTCCCAGAGCTGGCTGGGAGATTGGTGGAGGGAATTCTTTGTTGGCTGGGAAAGCTCCAAGCTGTTGAACTCCTGACCCTGCACCACGCGGGGCTGCCGTAAAGGCTTCCTCTCTTCTCTTTTGCTCTGATACGTATTTACAGAAGGCCAGAGTTCTGGGCATTGCTGTCCTGGCTACACTTACTACACCACCCTTACTTCAGGAAGTCTCTGGAAAGAGTGGGCATGAGGGTCGGAGGTTATGAGAAGCAGCAGTCAGAGCACCTTGCGACGACCTGGGCTGCCCATCCTAGGCACGTCCCGACCCAGCATCCACCAAACAGGTCTTGAGCCACCTGTTTGCTACTCCCCAAAATTGTAATTGCTAAAGGTTACAGACTATGCCCTTTAATTTTCATACTCTTCCCTGGTCCTAGTGTAGTGCAAAATGCTGAAACACATAACTACGTTATTTTATAATTATGGTGGAGAACTAAATATATCCTACCGTTTTCTGATTGCCAAGACAAATGAGAAAATAAATCCAGATTATAGAATTATAATTATCTGGGCTTTTATCTGCCACTAAATTCTAAAAGGAATTTATTTTCAAGGATGTTTATGTAAGAGACATTGGAAAGCACAAAGAAAAATATCTTCAACATGATTTTCAGGAAAGATTAAGAAATATTACTATTGATAAATTATACAGTTTCCCCTGTGTGGGCCTAGTTCTTCATCAGTAAATGGGAACGGTAATAAAAACAACCTTATCGATAGGGTTGGGGTATCACAGCATTGTTGGGAACATAGATGAATGTCTTTTAAGATGGTAAAGTGCCATGTGAGTGCCATCATCGTCTCGATGTGGACTTGCTCAGGATCATGTGTCATGAGTGCTTAGGCTGGGTTGGTCCCAAGCTCTTCCGGATTGCCTTCTGGGTGCCTCATGCTCTTGTCCACCATTCTGTGCCACTCCGTGTTCTTGGACACCCCTGCCTGCACCTGAGCCCAGAGGGATCCTTCCCAGCCTGCCTCCCACTGGGGCTTGTCTGCCTTGTGGAGGTCCAGATGAACTCTCTAAGCGCCTCCCACAGACTTCTCCTTTAACCATAGGGGACACGAGTTTATGTTTGAAGAAAGAGGGTTCCCATCATTGGGGAGGACTCTTCCAAGACAAGCCTCAAAGTGATGAGGGGAAGGAATGTTCAAGACCCAAAGAAAGGCATGAATCCCCAGAATCGAAAATCACACTGAGTTAGAAGCAGGATGAAAAAAAATTCTGCCTAAAAACATTAGAGTGAAACTCTAATATAAAACAAAACAAAGCAAAATCTATCAGAGACACAGATGACCTGCAAAGCAACAAGGATTGGATCTACATCTAGATTTGTTTTTGTAATTAGACTTTTCATCAGCAACAATGTGATTGCTGGAAGACAAAGTCAACAAGCACATAGAAAGTCAAGATCGAATAGTTAGTCCACTTCTCACATCTTTTAAGAAATGTCCAGTGCAGAGCACACAAGGGGCAATTTCTTGCTTTTTTGACATTATCAAAGGAACTGTCCTTTGACTGGTGTTTATTTTAAGACAGGCCCATGGATGCTTCTTAAATGATCATCAGAGACCTTTTTTGAAATGGTCAAAAAGTAAAAGGCTCAGTGTTGGTGAAGATGTAAAAAAAATGAGCTGTCTCATTGTTGGTGGGAGTGAACAGCTTTTTGGAGTCGTTTTGGTTCCTAACCCCTTTTCCAAGAATTCCACTTCCTGGGATCCACCCTACACAAACACACGTGAGCACAAAGTTGTTTGTACAGTACAAGGAAAGTCACTGCAGCTTTCTTTGTAATTGCAAGTAATTGAAACAGTAAAATAGCTATTTGCTGGTAATAGCAGAAATGACCGTTAGCTAATAGGGAGCTCAGACTCATCAGACATGTTATGAAAACTCAATACAGTGGGATGCTATTCAGCTGCTAAAATAAGTGAAGTAGATCTATAGATGCTAACACGGAAACGCATCCGTAATATACTGCTCTATGAAAAGAGAGGAGTCGAAGATCCAGATGTGCAAAGGAAGCATATTTTAAATCTATCTATCTATCTGCATGTGTGTGTATTTATTTATACTTAAAAAGTCAAGAAACCAATAAAAAAAATCAAACAGTGGTTACCTCAAGGTCACGAGTCCTGGGCGTGGGACCCGCTTTCAGTTTTCACTTCATATACTTCTGCATTATTTGCTTTATTTAGTAATTTGAAAAAGCCAATAAAGGCACAAAACTCACCTGGCAAACTTCTCAGTGTGTATGGAAATAAAGAGACTTCCTTCCACTTATTACCATCTTTGGTCTGTAAGTCTCTTGTATATATTGGGGTTAAACAAGAGTGGTTATATTCGAACATTCCTTATTCTTTTTTTTTCCAGCAGAAATTTTTATTCCTAATTAAATTTGATGTGAAACTCCAATGTATAAAATAGATAAAAGTAGGGCTGCTGCATCGGTCAAAGTCTAGTCTAGAAAACGGGAACCACTCCAGGAATTTTAAACAGAGGGGATTTAACACAGCCAGCAGGGGAGGGTGAGACGATCCAGGGATCAACCACACAGGAAGCTGCTGCCACGGCTCAGCCAGGGGCAGACACGGCCTCTGCTGGAGATGCCACCGGGGCAGAGTGCAGGCTTCTCCCTGCCTTCCACTCCACGGCTGGCTGGAGCCAAGCCCTCCCCTTGGCTGCCAAGGCAACAGGAGCAGTGGTGGCACAGGGCAAGGCAGGGCCAGGGCGGGGAAGGCTCTGAGGCCCACGACCAGTACCCTGATGGCCGCATCCCCCCATCCCTCGCAGCACAGCTTGGAGCACAATGTCATTCATGGAAGCCATTCATGATCTTTATCATTCCATGACTTATTGTTCCTTTGAGAACTGAACAGAAACAAACAAAACAAACAAACAAACAAACAAACAGGAACTGAGCAGCACCAGAATGATGCTTCGTGTTGCTTGTCTTTGTCCAAAGCCAAATCTAAAGGCCGTAGGAAAGTAGGTGAAGTATGTTTCTAATGTCTTTTCACTTTTAAGTATGTGCCCTTCTCTTTGTCTCTTCTCTTTCCATTCCTGCTAGTACCTCCTTCTTACCTCCCAAGGTGCCCCGCCAACACCAGACCACCCAAGCAGGAGCCCTACATGCTGAAATGATCTCTTTCTCCAACTCCTTCCCCCCACCCAATGAATTAAAATTTCGTTTTCCCAGCAGCAGATCTCTTCTGGCAGCGTGGAGCAGAGAGAGCCCGGCATGGGCACGGAGACCCTGAGTGAGGTGGCTCTGCCACTGTGCACCTGTGTGCAGCAGCTGGCCTGGACACTTGCCCTTTGATGCTGGCATGACTCCGCCCCACCTGCGTGCCTGCCTGTACTCCTGCCAGCTCATCACCACCTCCATTCTTGGGCCTTGGCTCACAGGGTCCCTGGTGAGGGGATATTTGAGGAGACACCACCCAGTAGCTCTGAGGACCCACCATTAAGTCCGCCTCTCTGTGTGTCATGCTCTGACTTCATGTACCAGCCAGAGCCTGGTGTTCTGCCTCACTCCTATGAGTCAGCCTCCACCTTGTGCTTCCAGGAACTGAGGAGGTGGATACAATCACTGAGGTAGCACGCTGTCCCCTTGGGACTATATTTTTGCCTCGTCACTATGTCTTATACCTTGAGCTGTGACTTATCTCTTCTTCCCTCCCCGAGGATGGCAGAGTATCCTCAAATGGCTGTCAAGGCCCTGACGTGGAAAGATGCTTACCTGGAACACCAGGTTAGCGCTGCTTAAAGGCATTAAGGCTACTCAACAGTTTCTGTACATGTGGCCACATTGAGCTGCTGAACCCAGACATTCTCTCTCCGTCTATGACTTTGTGAGTTTGGTTCCTTCTGTTCCTCGTCCATCCTTCCATCCTCCACTTATATCTACCAGCCGTAAACTCACCAGCACACGGTCAGAATCAGATTTATTGAAGGGATGGAGGGGTGATGCCACAGCTACTGGCCTCGCCACCTCTCCTTCCCTTTCACACAAGCGGAAACATGCTTAAGGCAAGTAACAGGTGGCAGTTTGGGAAGTGTCAAAGCTTTGGATCCAGCTTCTGCGGTCTCTTCCTCATCTCCCCATGTCTCTCTGTCTCCCTGGGTTGGAAAAACAAGTTCAGAAGTAGAGTGGGACATGAGACCTTATCTTTTCCAGATTCTAGGAAATCTCTAACATTTTTTGATCCTGTCCAATAGGAAATATCCATTACTGCCAGTTCATTTGCTGCCCGTCTAGGCGATCAGTTTCTTCTGCCTGGGGACAGACCTGGAGCTGCCATCAACAGGAATGTAAACGTAGAGACATTGGACAGACCACATAAAACAGACAAAACAAAGTGTTCTGCCCCCATGGAAATCTGCATGTGTCATTTACAATTTCTGTCATTTCTCCCCTCCTTTCTAAAGATCGTGCCCTCTATTCTGGCTTTCTCCAGGCCTGGCATGACTCCCCATTTCAGATCCATGGTGTGTGGTCCCTGCAGGAAGCCCCAGGGATGCTTGGTTGCCTGCCTTTCTTTCTTTCCTTTGGTTTCCCAGGCCATCTTGGAATGTGCCAGCAAAGCAGCATCACAAAAGTCCCGGAGTTAGATATCTCCCAAGTATCCCCTACCCCTGAATGTCGCCGTAGGAAGAAAGCCCCAGGGGAGCATGTATATCTTCTGGCTTGGGCTGTGCTTTTTTGTACTAGCAGGATAGACAAATCTTGGGCCATTTTGAAAACTGAAATAATAAGTATTATTTCAAAGACTGAGAGTTACTGGCTTATTCCTCCTCATTCTTGCTCCTGTAGATCCTTCATTCTCTGAGACAGATGGAGAGAGGAGGCAGTCAGGCCAACCTCCAAGAGTCTTTTGTGCCTTGTCCACTGGAGAGCAGGGACCCTGCTGGGGAGGATCGCTCATTCCACTGATGGCTTGCTCCTTGGGTCACCCTGAGGTGACTTGTCTCCCTTGCATGCCAGGCTGCCCATGCATCCATGTGTTTGGGCATCCTCCTTGCCTCCTAAGACTGGCTATGTGCAGCCCAGGGATCAGCAGGTAGAGTCGGGATGGAGACAGGTGCTTTCCTTCATCATGCTCCTGAGAGTGATGGCAAATAGTCCCTGCTAGTCCCTTTCAGTTCCTGGCTTTCTGAGGCAGGGACAAGGCATTTAACCTCCAGAGCCTCCTGTTCCCCATCCTTACAAGGGATGTCCCAGGAGCACCCATCTCAAAGGGCTTCTATGAGAATCAAAAAAGATATTTACAGGAAAATACTTTGTTAATTGTAGATCAGTAAATCTCAAAGTCTGATCTGTGAGGCAGACCCTTTGGATGGGTCTGAGAGATAAAAAACAATTTCTGTAATAACCATGAGACTTCATTTTCCTTTTTCACTTTTGTGATGCTGCTTTGCTGGCACATTCCAAGATGGCCTGGGAAACCAAAGGAAAGAAAGAAAGGCAGGCAACCAAGCATCCCTGGGGCTTCCTGCAGGGACCACACACCATGGATCTGAAGTGGGGAGTCATGCCAGGGAGGCCTTTTTCATTGATGGTGCAGAAGTAGTGGTGGATGAAACTCCCGGTGCCTTAGCATGAAGCAAGGCGGTGCCACCAAACCGCACCAGTGGTCATTGTGTGCCTAACCTCCTTGAACTTGCAGGGAAAGAATGCCAGTGAAAATTAAGAATATCTTTGATGAACCAGTAAAATTTTATTGATTTTATTGAATGGCAATTCTTGAGTACATACCTTTTAAATATTCCATGTGATGAAGTGGGAAAGACACGCAAAGTACTTGCTGCATACCGAAGTGCAATGCTTATCTCAAGGAAAAGCAATTGTGTGATTATCTGAGCTGTGAGATCAATTAGCTACTTTTTTCATGGAACACTGTTTTTACTTAAATGAACCACTTACAAACTTAGGTATTTGGCAGACATTTTCTTGATAATGCAGTGAGTATGTCACCTTAAGGAAAATAACTCTGACACTATTTACTACCAATGATAACATTTGAGCTCTCAAGCAAAAATTAGAATTTTGGAAAATTTGTGTTTGTTTTTCTCAGCTTGACAGTGTCCCAATGCTTAACCACTTTTCTCATGAGATTGGCGGTGGTGTTAACATGTGGTTTTTTGATGCTATATAGTGAAATGTTTCAATATTTGGAAAATCTGCATAACTAATTGAACAAATATTTTCCAAGTGACCAATGCATGATGCTACAAAACCAAGGCTGGGTGAAGGTCCATTTAAAATGGAAGATTTTAATGTAACAGTATATAATTTTAATGTTAGAATAATACAAGATTTTAAAATGATAGTATATGAAAAGTTTTAGATATGGTTTTAGAATCCACATTGCCAATAATCTTTAATAAACTACCACTTGTCAAGTTTTAGTGTAATATCAAAAAATAGCCACAATTTTCTGAAAAGGCTGTTTTAATACTCCTCCCTTTTGCAACTATATTTCTACTTCATACAAAACCACATACCACAGTAGATTGAATACAGAAGCAAACACAAGAGTCCGGCTGTCTTCTAGTAAGTCAAACATTAAAGAGCTTTGCAAAAATATAATTTCTAATGGAATTTCTAATGGGAGGCCTCAGACCGCAACTCCTACTCTCAGAGATAGTGTCCCATTGCCAATTTTCTTTTTTTAGAGCAAGGCTGAGAAGAACTTTCCCTGAGATTTGAGGGTTCCAGTCAAGTCCCACAAATCTTTCCTACAAAAATATATAGTCTTAAAGATAAATTTCTTTTGTTTTTTTTTTTATGTGCTCTTTTTGTCTGGTTTATTTCTTTTTCATCATGTATAATCTGAATCCGGCATTAGTTTCTCACATCTTCCACAAGATAAATTTCTTATATATGCTAGAAAAAATAGTCTTTTTTTTTTTTGGAGACAAAGTCTCACTCTTTTGCCCGGGCTAGAGTGCCGTGGCGTCAGCCTAGCTCACAGCAACCTCAAACTCCTGGGCTCAGGCGATCCTCCTGCCTCAGCCTCCCGAGTGGCTGGGACTACAGGCATGCGCCACCATGCCTGGCTAATTTCTCTATATATTTTTAGTTGTCCAATTAATTTCTTTCTATTTTAAGTAGAGACGGGGTCTCGCTCTTGCTCAGGCTAGTTTCGAACTCCTGAGCTCAAACAATCCGCCCGCCTCGGCCTCCCAGAGAGCTAGGATTACAGGCATGTGCCACCGCGCCCGGCCCAGAAAAAATAGTCTTAAATATATATCCCTTAGAGTTATTAAAAAATTGTTTTCAGTGTAATGAGATCTGCTCAGGGCCACCCACAGGCATGGGGCCATTCTGCTTTGTAGCAGGTGAATTTCCATAGCTGTCATCATGGGCTCAGGGTTTATCTTCAAAGAGTTTGGATGTCAGTGTGGCTCTTCCCATCCCCGTCTTCACTGTGTTTATGTGATCAATTGCTTGGCCTGCCCCGCCCCCGCTCCACCTTCCTGGGCACTTGTCCCCACCTCCACCTCTTCCCCATGTGCATGGTTACTACAGGGGCAGCCACTTTTTACTGGCTACAGTTGACTGGCCAATCCGAGCACATCTCTGTGAATTTTAGATATAAGACCCAGAGAGTCAAATCAGCCTTGTTCCAGTTAGCTTAAGCTACAACACGTAAAACTTCACAGCCTTTATTGTTCATATTTTCTGCCACATTGACTGAGAAGTGAGGGAAGCCAGTCCGCACCAAAAGATGGAAATGAAGAAGTGCAGAAAGAAGCCAGCTCAAGAGATGAAAGTGCAGTGTTCTGCAGCCTAGCCCTGTCTTGCGGTTTTCCCTGAGGTCCAGCCACATCCCCATCTTCCCCATGGTTTAGCTCTTCTATCTTCCTGGTTTCCGTGAGTCTTCCAATGCCCACTGCACCACTTCCCTAACCCAGTTTTTGTTGATTTGCTTGTTTGCTTATGCAAGTCTAAGTTGCTAGCTATAATAGCACCAGAGACTTCTCTCTTAGTAGCCTCAGCATAGCATATTGTCAGGAAACAAAGTAATTTTCTGTGCTAAGTGGATGACAGATAACTTTGCATTTGAAGGTGATAATGAATCAGTTGTTTTTGGTCAAGTAGAACATGCTGGTGTGTGTGTGTGTGTGTGTCTGTGTGTGTGCACGTGTGTGCACATGTGTGCTCGGGCTGATGCTGACTCCACACGATAAAGCCCTTGGTGGCTAGAAAATGTAACTGTCATAGAACTTTCAAAGGAGTCATATGTCTCCCTGTTGCTTATGAAATTCAGATTAATGAGTGGGTAGATGAAAACTGGTTTTCCTGACAGCTTCTATCATCTCTTTATGCTTTCGGAGAAAGATTATTTTCAGATTCAGAGACTTTACTGAGAAATGCAAAACTATTTCACAGCCACACAACTGGTTAGTTAAGAATTCTTAACCTGCGGTATGAGAATAGAATTCAGAGAGTCTGTGAACATGCATGGAAAAAATACCTCTTTATTTTCTTCACTAATCTCTACTGAAAAATTAGCATTTTCTTTACTGTTTCATGTCAGTAGCAAACCATAGTTGTATAAGCAGGCCCCACCTATAGAAATTACAGATATTTCTGTATCAAAGTGTTACAGATATCTTGAAAAGTTATTTGTGCTCATCATGCTTCAAATTTACAGTACCTATTAAACCCTCTGCTAGATTCTGCTACTTCCCACACACATTCCTTTATCAAAAATTCTCACATTTTGGTAACTTCATTTCTACTTAATTGGTATATTTTGTTTTATGCATTTAAAAAACATTATTTTCAAAATGGATTGATAGAATGCATCCAGAAGTTCTATGGCACCAAAAAGTAAGTAAACAAACAAACAAAAAAACCCACTAAGCATTCCTGGTTTAATTTACCTTTTTGGAAGCAGGAAGCAGGATTAACAGACAAGAAGCAGAAATTTGGTAAAAATATTACAAATATGACTTTATTGTTCCATGGGACAGATTTTACCCATAATGTTGTTCTCGTTATGTATTGCTGGATAGTAAGACACTCTGAAGTGTAGTGTGTCAAAACAACAAAAATCATTTATTTTGCATCTGAGTCTTCAATTTAGGCAGGCCTGGGTGTCCACGGCTCCTCTCTGCTCCACGTGGCAGTAGCATGGGGAGCTTGACTGTGGCTGAAAGATCCGCTTTGAAGATGACTCTCACCTGGCCAGCGAGTTGGTGATCGAGAGCTCAGCTGGGCTGTCAGCCAGGGGCTGTGCCTCCCTGCACGCCCTCTCCGCTGAGGACTGGGCTGACCGCATGCTGTCTGGGTTCCAAAAGAGTATTCGAGATACTGGATGCTGCCAGTCTCTCAAGACTTGAACCTGGAAGTGTCCCTTCGACTATATTTTCTTGTTTAGGCAGTCGAGAGGCCCGGTGAGATTCAGGAGGAAGGGACTCAGACCCCATCTCCTGCTGGGAGGAGAGTCAAATATTAATACATTTATCCGCAGCCATCTCTTACCACCGCAAGGTGGAATGTGACTTCCCTTGAGGTTACTCCTCTAATCACATAAGACTTTGATTCTCCTTTAAATGAAATCTTTAAAGTGCACAATTTAATAGTATTTGTAAATGAAATTCATCGGCGGCGTGAAGGAAACGGAGCCCCCTTCATTGGCAGCCTTCGCTGACTCTTTCCCTTTTTCCGGTTCTCAGGCTCGCTCTTCCCTTTGCTTTCCCCCATGCTTTCTCCATCATTTGGGGCCTTCTTCAACCACAGATGATAAGAATAAGAAAAGGAAGGGGAGAAGTAAGAGGAAGGGAAAGAATGGGAGGGAAAAGAGAAAGGCAGAAGAAATAGAACAGGTGGGAGTGGAGGTAAAGGAGGAGGAGGAAGAGGCCTTCGGCAGCATTGATCGAAGGTGAAAGTGGCCACATTGACGCAGCCCCTTATGGCGTATATGCTGAGGGCATCGCCTCACCAATGTGTACGTAGGAACATTGGAACATTGTGTTTTTCAGGGGGAAGAGTTGGAAAGAATCTCAATGTTCATCAATAGGAAACTGGTTAAGTAAATCTCACACACACACATGCACATACACACTCGATCCTCGTTATTCGTAACTTCTATATTTGCACATTTGTCTACTTGCTAAAATTTATTTGTATCCCCCAAATCAATACTGGTGGTGTTTTTGTGGACTTATGCAGAACAGTGAAAAAATTTGGGTTGCCTGTTGTGCGTGTTCCCAGCTGAGGTTGAACAGGGTGAACCGCTCGCTGCCTTCTCGTTTCAGCTCTCATACTGTAAACAGTGTCCTTCTGGGGGTATATTTAGTGCAACATCGTTGCATCTTTGTGCTTCTTGTTGGAAATTTTGCTATTTGAAATGTCCCCCAAGCCTAGTGCTGAAGTGCTGTCTGGTGTTCCTAAGAGCTGTCTAGTGTGATATGCCTTACAGAGAAAATATATGTGTTAGATAAACTTTGTTCAGGCGTGAGTTACAGTGTTGTTGGCTATTGAGTTCAGTGTTAAAAAGATTCAGCACTGTATATAAAATAAGGTGTTCTAAAACAGAAACACACATAAAACAAGGGTATGTATTGACCAGTTGACTAAAATGTGTCCACAGGCTTATAGGAACCTAACCCTGTATTTCCCCATAGGAAAGTTTTAGTATTTGCTAATACAGTGTTTGCAATGACTTTAAAGGATATAACTTCCTCAAATAACTAGAATTAACTGTATGTGTATGTGTGTATGTATTTATGAAACTATTAAAAATAATGAAGTACAGACATATTTATTGACAGAGACGACAGGGTTGCGTACGTGGTGAGGATTCACAGAGAACTATCTGGAAATTTTTTTTTTTTGTCAGTGAATAATGGTTATCTTTGGCTGATGATGTTTGAGGTGATTTTTAATTTTTCTTTAGAATTGTCTTCATTGTTTGAAGATTTTCTCTGAGTTTATGTCTTTTTAATTATTGAAAAAAGTAGACATTTTCATTTTGAAAAACCAAGTAATTGTGAGACTACTAACAGATTAGCACTTTGGAATGTGTAAGAGAGAACTAGTAGAATCTCTGTATTTTTCAATTCTTATTCTCCTGTTTCCAATGCATTTGTACTGAGAACCTACCTTGCTCAAAGCACTGTTCTACATCTTGGGATCCATCACAGGAGAAAACCCCAAAGATCTCCGCTGTTGTGGATCTCATATCCTGGTGGGGGAGTGGCTCCTGGTAAGTGAAGTTTAATTTTATTATGGTCTGGAGTTGTGTAGGACTGTCTGGAAAGAACTCCCTCAGCTACAGTCTGAGTCATCTTCAGTCTGGATGTTCCAAGGCCCTCTCTACTCCAATCCCTGTCCAGGTTGCAGCTTTACAGAATACAGATCCAAAGTTTGGGGGAGAGAAATAAAAATCTTTAAATTATACACACACACACACACACAAACAAGGAAAGGCCCATTAATTTAAAAATAATAAGTACCTACTTTTCAACACTCTCAAGGATGGAAATATTTTTAGCAAAGATAGAAGGGCCCAATATTTCCTTCATTTAAAATCTCATAACAGCTTTTGGGATGAATATTGTACTGGGTGGTGGGTACAAGGGAGAGTTATTTTACTATTCTCTCTACTTTTTGGTGTGCTTGAAATTTTC
>NW_012133857.1:9121920-9125434 GCF_000956105.1 Propithecus coquereli | reverse complement strand
AAGCACCTTTCCCTAATCTGCACGAAAATGCTGTATGGGTTAGCAGCAGCCTGGCACAAACATTGGGTAAAACTAAACAAATATTGACCATATAGTACAACAGCAATAGAGGCAATAATTTGTGATATAAAAAGAGAAACAAGGAGAAAAATACTGGATAAAAATAGCATTTAAGAAGAGACAGGTTGTTCGATTAAAATCATTCTAAGGTACTTCTGTTGTTCTGGAGCAGAGAGATTTGCAAAGGTTGCCTGTTTAAAAGAAACAGCAAACTTTTTCATATGAAGCATTTTAAAATAAGGCAGAAGCTCTAATGTACAGACTGCACACGCTCTGTTAGAGCAGACACCTGCACCTGCTTACCCACCACTTAAAAGACACAGGATGAAGCAAAGAGGGCAGCATCCAACCCCTGTGAAGGCAGGGAGACAGATGTGGAGCTCTCTTCCTGGAGCTGTATCTGCCAGGGCTCACCCCTCCCCCAAGTCCTCCTTGTCACTACCTTGGACTGGCCCCACTGAGTTTCTTTAGCTCCTAGAACAGTCTTGTCCAGTAGCTCTGGGGGCAACCCCAGTACCCGCCTGGTTGCCTGGAGGGTCAAGGGTCAGCCAACTGCAGCCCATCCCCAGTGAGCTGCAGCACACCAGAGCCACTCACGCAAAAAAATGGATCATCTTCAAAACAAGACTGTTTAGCTCCAAAGTTACGGAAGTTTGCATATGTATGTTATTTATTTGAAGTTTAAAAACGTGGAAAACATTACTATATATTGCTTATGGATTTATTTACATGTAGAAAAGGTACAAAGACATGCATGGAATTAATCAACAAAATTTAGGATAGTGATAACGGATAGAAATATGAGAGGAAAATGTGATTCAGGAGAGGTAAACACAGGCCTTCAATTGTGTTTGCAATGTTTTATCACTTATACTGAGTGACAGGTGCATGTATATTCATTGGATTATCATCCTCTATGCTTTTTAGTCTACTTGAAATGCTTCATAATAAATTAAGGCAGGTGTGAATGAGTCTTCAAATTGGAAAAGCTCATCACATACCAAGCGATGTAGATAATAATATATTGGTACTATAATGGTACTATATTATAATGGTACACACACTATAATGGAATGGGAGAGCATCAAAGATACACAGAAAAATCTAAACACCATCAGAGGGTAATTGAGAAAGAAAGAGAGAAGCAAAAACAAATAATGTTAGGCTTAAAAGGGACAAAAGCTTAGATACAGAATTTTCAAAATCTTTTGAGAATGAATACATGTATTTATTCCAACAATTTCATAAATTAAAATATCAGCAATTAAAAAGTATACACAGACTCACACAGGAGTTAAAATATTTAACAGCGCAACGATCAATAAAAAATTAAAATCTGTAGTCTAAGGTTCCTTGAAGGCTTAGAAAATACATCTGGTATCTTTGGAAGTGGAGAGGTTTAGAAGTTATAAACAAAACTGGTTCAAAGAGTATAACATTATTTTACTGGCTGGTATAATCTTGGTAAGAAAAGTAGTCAAAGTCAATACAAGGGAATAAAATGATCCACCAAATTCACTCATGAACACCGATGTAAAAATCCCAAGCAAAATATTAGCAAATCCAGTCCGCTGGGCATTGCAGCGTCATGAGGCTCACTCTTCATGTGCTGCCCCTACATTCTCCCAGACACTCACGAGTCTCAGGTGCGTATCTCTACTCATAGCTCTCCTCTGAACTTTCAATTGCCACCTGATGTCTACATTGCCAGGCTTCATAAACATCTCAAACTTAACATGTCCAAAGTCATCCCGTGATTTCCCCAGGCTCCTCGTATTAATATTTATGCCTCTCCAGGCTTACTCATCTTGGTTGGTCGCAGCTCCATCTTTTTATTATTTCAGGCCAAAGACCTTGGAGTCATCCCTGACTCCTCTCTTCCTCTTACACCCCATTATCCTGCTCTTCTGTTTTCCAGAAGATGTTATGTAGAATTGGCGTTAATTCTTTAAATGCTTGGTAAAATTCTCCAGTGAAGCCAGGTGGGCACGATGACTTCTTTTTGGCAAGTGTTAAATTATAAATTCAAAATTTTAATGGTTTCATTCAGATTATCTATTTCATCTTGGTTGAGTGTGGTTTTCAAGGAATTGGTCCATTTCCTCTAAGTAGTCAAATTTATGAGCATAAGTTTATTTGTGATATTTTCTAATTTTCTTCTTCATTTCTGCAGGATCTGTAGTGACAGCTCTTGTTTTTTTTCCGACGTTGGTGATTTGTGTCTTCTTTTTATTTGTTAGTCTTTCCAGTTTTTTTTTTCCCCCAAAGAACCAACTATTGGTTTTATTGATTTTTTCTATTGTTTAATCTCTTAAATATATACAGCATATATTTAAGTCTTGCTTTTTAAAAAATCCCACTGGAAGTCTTTTATCTTTTGATAAGTGAATACATCTCATTGCATTTTATTTATGTGACAGTGGAGTGTGAGTATATTGCTCTATGTCATGCTCTCTGTTTTTATCACTCACTAAAGGGTCCACAGTCTCTTTGTTCTGCTCATGTGCATATGTGTTTTCCTCCTAATAATTTGGGATGTTTGGATTTAATCTATTTTTTAAAAGTTTTTCTAATGGTGGTATAAAAACTACCTCATAGTTTTATACAATAAACTAAATTCATTTTTAAGATATCCCTTCTAGATAGTGTCTACTTATTTCCTAATATGACATGTGAGTAATCATCACACTTGTATTTCTTTCTACCTTCCTGTACCATCCATCACTAGATGTGTTTATTATATTATTATTTTTAGTTGCTTATTTTATGTAATTTAATAACACAGAGACACCCTTGTTGGTTAGCTTGTTATGTATAATGTGTCTATGGACTGTGCTTTGTGAGCTGTGAGGAAATTGAGGTGCTTACACTACTCTGCACTGTTGAATCTTGCCCTCCACCTCTCAATTTTTGTTAGTGATATTTCACATTGTCATGGTTTTAACATTTAAATACTGTTTTGTAATGAACATTTCCCTAGTTTAGCCTTAGTTCTATATGTAAATGGGTTCAATGCTTACCGGCAGTTCTTTTGTAATACCACAGCTTTTCCATTTGTCTCTTAAAAGTTTGATTTATTAGGGAAGGCAGTATTCTCTAATTCTTGTGTTTGACCATGATTTTGTGCAACATTTACTCTTTAATGGTAGCTGTGCTGTAATAAATTCATGGTTACGTTTTCTTTCCTTGATGACTCTGTGGGCATTGGTCCATTCTCTTTTAATATTAAATATTCTGTGGACAAATCTAAAGCAAAGTGGATTCTTCTTTTACTCCTTGACTTCATGAAAAAAATACATACACACACGAATATCTCCTTTGACATTTTATGCATGTGTGTGTGTTCTAAAAGCCTATGGGATCTTTCCTTACCTTTGAAGTCTAGCAAATTTACTAGCAGCTGTCTTAGGGCTATCACTCTTTACCATTTTCCCTTTAGATACAGTCTTTAAAA
>NW_012133857.1:9117838-9121065 GCF_000956105.1 Propithecus coquereli | reverse complement strand
ATTTATCTTCTTTTTATTTATTGTGTTTATTGCATTATTTTACTCTTGTGGCACCTTTGATTGGGCCCCATACTATTTCCTTTCACATAATTAGACATTTTAAAATGAAGGCTAATGCTTTCTTCATCATCCCTTTGTTGTAGGAGTTGGGCAGTGTGTAGGGAAGGAGTCAAGGAAATAAACTGGGTCAGAAACCACCTGGGATTTGGGTGGATGGTCTCTACATACTCTCTCACCAACACTCTGCCCAGGGGGAATGGGTTTGCTTCAGGGTAACAGGAAGTCCTTCTGTCTCAGGTTGAAGCTCCATACATTTCTTGCAATGATCAGTAGTTCTTGTCTTCACTTCACTGACATCATCAAATTCAGGGCTGCTTTTCACTTTTCATTCCTTCCCTATCTCACTGAAAGCCTGTGTTTTTCAGAGATAGTGCGTGTGAGTTAACATCTCACAGAGAAACCCCTGATGAAAGGAAGCGGAAGCGGAAGCTGGTGGATAAATGCTACTTTCTTCCATTCCCCAGGCACACACACTCTAAAGCACATTCTATCTGGCTTCTGAGAAAATCTCGGCAGGCCCCAGTTGCTCACAACAATGACCAATTCAAGAACACATCCTTGTACTTGTTTCCCTCCTTACCCAATTTCCTCCTCTCCAGTTCCCTACACTTGTCCCCTGGAGTAACTTCCAGAATTAAAACACCTGAATATAAACTCTTCTCTTAGGCCTCCATTTTTAAGATGACAACTCTTATTTAAGATCTTGGTTTGGGGTTTTGGCTGTTGTGTCTGTCTTCATTCTCCCCATTGTTTGCATTTGGTTTCAGAGAAAAGAGCAGAAATGCTGATGCCTCCATATTTTAATTATTATTGTTTTTAAAATCTTTGCCAACTTGTACCTATCTTAATTTTTCTACCCATAAGGTAGCAAATCAAGTCCTGTGCCTTCCAATTTTTCATGCCTCCGACCAGCCTGCAATGCTTTCCTCCTCTTCTGTGGTGACCTTATGGAGTCCCTATGCATATGGCAGCAAGGTTTAGTATTTCCAGTCATTAGGTTTGGGAGTCAGGCATTCCTCTCTCCCTCACACACACACATGGATATAGTGTGCACACTAACACAGTAAGGCAAGAGGAAACACAGTAACCCATTCTTCTTTATAGCCCCACCCCTTCGAGTCTCACCCAAGGTCACAGCCATAGCTATCCTGAAGGTGTTTTTGCTTTTTTAAACCAGGCTTTGACGTTTCAAAAAATTTGAATTATTTTCATATGAGCATTCGCATTGGGAGGTACAAATGGCTTTTCTATGGTCCAGAGCAGACTTGTCTCTGGTCTTGCTCTGACTTGTCTCTGGGAAGCAGCTTTTCTGTCCGGCTGCACCTTGTTCTGGTACCTGCCCCTGCCACGGTGTTGGTGAACCAACTCCTAGCCTGGGGTCATGCCCCTCCCAGGGTAGAAAGCAAAGGTTGGGCCCCTTGTGAACATCTATTGCTTGGGGTGAAGAGATCCATCTTGTGTGATTTCAAGCATGGAACTTTTCCTGGGCAGAGCAGGTAAAGGGATAGAGAGAGGAAGTGTGTGGGGGAAGCTGGGCTGGTATTTCATTCTGAAGTATCCAGTATTGGTCTCCGCCTTGGTCATCTTCACTTCCCTTGTCCAGGGCACCCATCCCCGTCACCATGCTCTCTGTGAGGTGCTGTCCTGCTGGATTCCTGGGCACAGATTTCTGTCCTCACTGCCTCTGCCAAGTCCTGGGTGTCCTGGATAGGTTTCCAGAGGTGTGGCTGCCCCCGCCTGGCTAATGCCCAACACTCATGCCCACGGGCTTCTCCCTGGCTTATTCTCCTGATTAATTCTCACCATTCATTGGGTCTCAGCCACATGACCTTCCTCATGAAAGCTTCCCTGACCCCCAGACCAGCTCAGCCCCTGTGGTATAAGCTCTCCTAGCACCTTGCATTTTCCTTCGTGGCCCTTATCACAATAGTAATCAATCAATTATTGTGTCATGTAGAGTGTGTTTCCCAAAGGCTACAAGCATCATGAAGGCAGGGACTCTGTTGACACTGGGGTGTCCTGAAGACCCAAGCACAGTGCCTGGTCCAAAATATAAGCTCAATGGATGAATACATGTTCACTGAATAACTGAAAGAGCATTTTTGGTGTTATCCCCCAAAGCAGAGTTTTGTTTGCAGTTCCAGGAACATGTGTGAGCAGCTTTCATATGCCTATAAGAAAAACATGGAAGAGTGGTTTTAACTGCTTAAATTACCATTAGGTATTAATTAAATCTAATTCAGTATCAGCCTGATAGATCATACCAGTAACACACCCATCAATCAGTTCATCCATTATGCTTTAAAAATCTGCTTAGAACTCCTGGGAATGATGGTTAAATGAGGCCACAGTCATGCAAAATGGAATCATCAAAAAACATGATTTTTTTTATTAGTCACAATAGGGAACAGACAGATGAAAAACCTCCTGAGGCTGCTGAGAGGGAATTTGGTGTTTTTCAGGCTTTCCCAGCCCTCCCGTGAATGCCTGGAACACAGAAAGTGACGTGGGTTGTCCTGTGGCCTTGATCTGGAGCCTCTGCTTTGTCTCTTCCTCAATCGTACTCGTTCCTCAAAGCCCAGCTGTATTAATTTCCTGTTGCTGCTGTGACAAGTTACCACAAATTTAATGGCTTAACACAACAAAAATGTATTCTTTCACAGTTGTAAAGGCCAATAAGTCCAAAAACAGTTTCACTGGCCAAAACCGAGGTATCAGAAGGGCTGTGCTCCCTTTCGAGGCTCTACGGAGAATCTGTCTTCCTGCCTTTTCCAGCTTCTAGATGCTGCTCACATTCCTTGACTTATGGTACCCGTCTATTTGCAAAGCCAGCAATGGACAGTCAAGTCTCTTCCACGCCACATCACTAAGACACTGACTCTTCTGCCTGCCTCTTCCACATTCAGAGGAAATTTGTGATTACATTGAGACCATCCAGATAATCCACAATAATCTCCTCATTTTAAGGTCACTTGATTGGCAAACTTAATTCCATTCGCCACCTTAATTGCCCTTTGCCATGTAACGTAATGTATTCATAGGTTTCAGCGATTAGGAAGTGGACATCTTTGGGGGACTAGTCTTCTGCCTACCACACCAATGTAAGCCCCACTTATTCTGAAAATGAAAAGTAAAATTACAAAATTAAAATAAAAAAATCAATGGAT
>NW_012133857.1:9008681-9116933 GCF_000956105.1 Propithecus coquereli | reverse complement strand
TTGAAAGATGAAGCAGCCTAAAACTGAAATTTAAGGACCTCAGCTGCACCTGCTGCTACCTCCAGGTGGCATAGGAACACAACACCCCCATCTCCCAGCCTGGCCTTACTCCTTACCTTCTCCTTGGCAATAGATGCTCCTGACTTAGTTTAATGGTCTCATACCTGGATGGTTTCTCTCTGAGTCTGCCCACAATGCCATTCCTGAGGAGAGAAAGGTGCTGGTTCACTTTGCTTGGTGACTGTGGGGACAGAATTCTTATATCCAGAGGGATACTATGGATGTCAAACTTCAACGCCCAGGAATGGACTTTGCGTGGTCATGAAGGGAATTCCAAGGAGCGTCCAGAGAACGGCCAATGCCTTTCCTATGCTCGTATAACCAATAGCTGCTTGTGACATGGCCAGCAAGCTCACACTTTCAAACACTCACGGGCCTGATTGCTGGACCCCAGCCCCTTTCCCTCTGTACCCCAAAGGGGGCTGTCCTGGACTCACAGGCCATTTTGCTGGCCATGGTGCTGCTGTCACTGCATTCTCCTCTTCATGGTCTGGGCACATGCACTGTCCTCACTGCTGCTGGAAGGAGTCTCTTGGCGGCTACCCAACGTGGGACTCCTTGAGAGATGGTCACTCTCTGAGCCATAGGTGCCTTCACTGAACATTCCTGCTGGCACATTCCCCAGGGGCCACATTTTGCTTCTAGATCGATGCTATGTTCTTGGGGGCAGTGAAGGGGCTTGGTACTGCAAGCAGGCCAGTCATTTTGTTCCACTTCTCTCTTCTGGGGTAAGCTGGCTGTCAGCTTTAGGGTGTCAGTGTCAGTAGATCGGGTTGGGTCTGCTCCCTGGAGCCAGCCGTTACAGATCTGGTGGGGAGGAAGCAGGAGGCTTCTTTAAGGCCTGTGGATGAACTCAATTTTACCAGGGAGCCCTGGGACGAGGGAGCCAGTAGCAGATTCTGGCCCTTATGAAAGGGCCCTTATGAAATGCTGCTTCCCATGTATTTTATTGGATCCAGCATCCTGGAGGGGAGTAAAGAACAGAAGCATGGGGAGTAAATACTGTCCTGGGAACCAGCTCGGCATTCAGGCTTTGAAGTCAAAAATCCTGGCTCCTTCCCCATCAGGTGTAAAGCTAGGAGCAAGGCATTTAACTTCGCTGAGTCTCAGCTCCTCCTGACCTTGACATTGAGTATTATTGTTGTTGCAAGGATTAAGTGAGTTAGAGTGTATAAAATGCTCAGTACCTCACATGACTCATTATTGGGATTTCCCAAATCAGATTTTGTTCCATTTTAGCCAATGTTTACAGCAATCATTCTTCTGTTAATCAATATACACGTGTTTATCTTTTCCTCCAACTCTCACTGAGAAAATTTAAGTTCTGAATCCAGAGGCAGAAAGTAATGAGGTGAGATTTTTACTAGACCTTGAAATATTAGCAGACTTTTAAGGAGTAAGAAAAAGAGGATGGGGCATTTCAGGCAGCAGAAATGTTGTGGCCAAAGGCATGGGGGCAGGAGAGGCTGGTCAGCCAATGAACAGACCTCTCTGTTAGAGAGGAAGGAATAGGAGAAAAAAGACTGGGTGGGAACTCCGGTGTTGGCTCATGCAGAGGTCTGAAAACCAGGCAGCAGAGCGTGAGCCTGATGTCAATGTTGGGGTTGCAGCGAGCCACAGCAGGTGTCTGAGCCGGGGAAAGAGCATAGCAGATGCTGTGCTCCTTGTCCTACTCTGAGGCTCACCTGAAGTCAGTCTGCTTCCTTGTCGGGGACTTGCTGTACCTCTGCCTGGGCGTTCTCTGGTGGCAGGAGTGCTCGGCTGGCCCGGGACAGCCCAGGAATGTCATAGAGCTAATACCAGGCATGACTGTCAACTCGTGTGGGATGGGGGTTTGTGGATAAGCACCCCAGCTTCCTTGCCCCTTGCAGGGACCATTTAGAGGCACGTTCCACAGTCTCTCCAGAGTCCCCAGCAGAACGGAGCCCTCATAGCCCGCAGTTGTTACCACCCCTTCTGTGGCTTCTGTCCCTTCCCTGTCTCACTCCCCTACTCCTTTACCAACTTCCTGGAGTCGCCCCCCCCAATGAACAGCTTGCATCCACATTCTCGTCTGGGGGCTGCTAAGCGGGGACCCTCACGAGGACAGAACACAATGCGCATTCGGAAGCAATTTGCCTCCTGGTGTCTGCAGGAGGGGCAGGAAGCTCTGCTTGTACGGAATGGTTTGGGACTTGCCCCTACAGATGGTCTCCTGCTGAGTGTCCTCTTTGTCTCGAGAAAGCTGTGAAGAGTAAACTCTGAGTATTTATTTTATGAGTAAGTGCTGTAAGACACACAATAGAGTAGGTTCCAGTTCTAAACCAAGGAAAATGTGTCAGGAGTTGCCAGGAAAGGCCCAGACTCTCTCTTTCTTATTCGTTTTATCTCCCCACCTCCCCACCCCCCCGCTGCCCCCCTCCAGGAGAAAATTAGTCTATCTGGCATTTAGCCCCTGCCTGCCACGACCCTGCGCTGGGGCTGGGGCTGTAAATCCACCTATGGCTTTGCCTCTAGGGGTTCGCAGTCCCACAGTCCAGACTGAGGCCAGCAACTTTCTCATGGCAAACCCTGGCCAGGCCAGAGGTCAGTACAGGCTCTTGAGGCCTTCGGCGTTCTGAGGTGAGCAGTCAGTGGCACGGGCCTCTCCTGTGTGCCCTGTCGTGGTGGGAGGGGGTCGCAAGTACATGCACAACAGAGCTCCGCTCATTTCTCAGCTGTGGGATCGGCCTCCTGTCCCTCTTCATCGGAGGCACTTTCTGGTACACGGGGCATCCCTTGCCAAAGTGTTGGGGATAAGAGATGGCTGAGAACACACTGCTCAGATGGGTGCCTAAGCAGCCCAGCCAGAAGGCAGTAAGGAGTGTTCAGGAGGAGCAGAGGGCATGGGGGAGGCCTCCGGAACGCTTGCTCTTTGTATAGCAAGCTCCTTTTCTTGCATCCAGGAGGCCTGAATCCCTTCCTCTCTCAGATGAGTGTCTGCTTTACCTGTGAGACTGAGAATTCGTCGTGCACACACACGACACCTGAGCTTTTCAGATGGCTGCCAGTTAGGAGGAAAGGTGTGCACTACTCGTGTCGCTGCAAATGGGGGCTGCTTCTTCCCGCGTCTTCTAACCTCTCTTCTCATTGCTCAGCCCGTTCCAATCCGGGCGAGGGCTCTTCTTTGTGTACCCACAGCATACTGTCTATCCTTCCATCCCAGCTTGTTATTACTCTATAACTGCCTCTCCATGTTCCCCACTAATCTGAGCCCCTCTAAGAGCAGGAACTGTACCAGTCAGCTACTGCTGCATAATGCTGCATAACAAACTGCCTCACTCCCACAAGCTCAGTGCCTAAAACAAATTGGGGTGGGAGTGGGATCTTAGTTTTGCTAGTCAGCTGGGCTTGGCTTCAAACTGTGGGTGAATCCGGGCCTGCTCCACGTGTATTGAATCCTCCTTAGACCAGCGGCTGCCTGGGGCATGCTCTTCTCGTGGTGAATGGCAGGATCTCAAGAGGAGCCCACCCATGCAGGCACTCACATCACAGCCACCCACGTTCCGTTGACCAAAGCAGGTCACATGGCCATGCCCAAAGTCAGTGAGGCAGGGAATTATCTTCCACGCAGAGTAGAAGGTGAGGGAATGAGGCTGAGCTGAATAATAATCTAACCCCTCACAGGCCCATGGAGTATGTCTCTTTGATGACTCAGTATTTAGCATGGGACATGCCACATGGTGGTGGATATTTAGTAAATAATGAATGAACAAATGAATGAAGACAAGCAGAGGGTTGTGTTCCCTTTACAATGGGTAGTAGGGATGTGGTGGCTCACAGAATCCTCTCAGAGAGAGATTGTATCACATGAAAATAAGAGCTTAGTCTAGAGAGTAGATTCCCACTCCCCCTTATTGATTGTGGCATTGAGCCTCAGTTTTTCCCCTATAAAATAGGAATAGCCATACCTGCTTCATCAGTTACTGTGAAAATTCAATGGGACCTGTATGTAAAACACCGAGTAACATGTTTGGAGCTTCATAAGCACTTGTACATAACAGCTATTGTTATCATTACTGCTGCCGTCTTGTGTTCTGCCAGTCGGGGAAAAAAATAAACTAAGTTGCTGTCGATGAAACAGAGGACAGTCTAGGTGTTGACACTTCCAACCTGACTCAGGTTTGACAAGAGTCCTAAGTGGCTCCTTAATAACCTAGACCTAGGAATTGCTGGAAGGGAGGAAGAACATGCATAATAATGGGTAATATGCAAGGACCTAAATTTTTTCTCTCCCATATCTGGGTATGGAGGTGTGGGCAGGCAGGGAAGAGGTTGCTTAAGGACATTATGGGGCACCCCCTCTGCCCCAACACTTTGAGCTGACCTGCAGGGAGCAAGAGCATGGGCCTCTAGGAGCAGCTTGGTTAGAGGCCATCTCGGGAGTAGGTATGGGGTAAGGTGATGTCCCTAATCATGTGCCAGGTGCTCCAGGTGGGTGGGCAGGGTGACATTTCTGAGCCCCTGGCTGGGCCCCACCCATGTTTCCAAGTGGTGGGGGCACCCTATGCCTGTAGCAAATCCTGCTGGAAAGGCATAATCCAAATGAGCAAGGACCACAGTTAACCCCCCACCCCGGCATGGTAGAGTTAGGTGGGTCCCGGCAGGCAGCAAGGTGGGGAAGTCCGGACTGCTACTGCCACTGCATCCATGGAAAACCGTGCCCTTCAACCAAGCTGGTATGGCATGAATGGCTGGAGGGTTAAGCTAGGTGCACTGTAGAGGAGATGAGGGGCAGGTGGCTTCCTTCTGCTACACCCTAGGAACTATGGGAAGCAGGGTAATGCAGGTAACGAATATAATGCCATGTCTGCCCCTATGAGCTACATGACAAGAGCAAATTTTTCCCTTTCTCTTGGTCCAGTGCCATCTTCTGTTAGCTGGGGAGGCTAGGGCTCATTCTTTTACTCAACAAATAGTAATTGATCACCCACGATGAACCACATGCTGTTCTGAGGCCCTGGAGATATACCTATTAAGAGGACAAAGGTTATCAATGAATATTATTCAATTTTGCTCTATATAACAGAAAGCCCCAAGAATAGCAGCTTAAACAAGATAGGGGTTTATTTATTTCTGTTGCACGAAGCAAGTACAGAGACCTGCAGATGAGAGCTAGTATGGTGGCTCCACAGGGACCCAGGCTGCTTCTGTTTCTCTGGTATGTGACTTCCTTCTTCAAGGTCACCTCATGGGTCCAAGATGGCTACTACAACTCCAGCCATTGCATCACATAGGGAAGGGAAAAGGGCAAGGGGCCCCTTTCAGCTAAGAGTTTTCCAAAAAGTCCATAGAATTATATCCACTTACATGTAATTGGCCACTTATCAGTAAGGCAGGCTAGGAAATGTAGCTTTTAAAGCTAGATATATTGCCACACCATCACTATAGGGGGTCTGTTTACAAGGACAGGGAGGAGAAATATGACCTAGAAGTCTCCACCATAACAGGAAAGTTCCCTGTTCTCATGTTCCAGTTCATGATCCAGCAGGGAAAATAAGACAACCAATAGAAAACAAATAAATTAAAGGATGATTTCAGATAGCAGTAAGTTCTGCCAAAAAAAACCCCAGAATATAGTGATGCGATATAGATGCTGGTGGCAGCCCAGTGTGGCTTGGGAAGTCAAAGAAGCACAAGTTCTAAAAACCTTTCTAATTCTGACCTTCTGTGATTTGAGGTCAGAGAGCAAAATAGTAAAGGGTGATAATAAAGGGGTTTTCTAAAAGCAAAATATGTCCTTTCCCCCAAACTCTTAATTTCTCTTGTTACTTTCAACCCCATGAAGGACAAAGGATGTATCATATTCTTTCAACTGCAAGAGATAGAAGATCTAACTCAAAATGACTCAGGCTTTCAGGAAATATGCCATCTTACAGAGCTGGAAGTCCGGAAACAAGGATGGGCTCAAGGGTTAGTTGATTCAGCAGCTCTGTGATGTCATCAAGGACTGGGGCTCCTTCTGCTCCTTGGCTCTGCCATCCTCAAGGGTTGGCTCCATCATCCGGCTGCAGCCGCCCTAACTAACTTTCTGTTATGACAACATCTAGGTGGAGAAGACAATCTCTTCCTTGTGACTCTGATCTTGCTTCAAGTTCACCGATCGTTTCTTCTGCTATCCCAAATGTGGTTTTGAGCCCTTCCAGTGGATTTTTCATTTCCAATTTCCCTTGTGATTTATTCCTCGACCAATTGGGAATTTAGAAGTGTGTTGTTTAATTTCCACATATTTGGAGATTTTCCGGATATCTTTCTGTTGTTAATTTTTATTAATAGTTCAATCAATGATTCAACCGGTCAGAAAAGGTCATTTGAATAAATTAAATCTTTTTATATTTATTGAGACTTTTATTTATTGTTTTATCTCCCCCTACCCAAAAAATCTTATTGAGACTTTTATGGTCCAGAATATGGTCTACTTAGAGAATGTTCTATATGCACTTGAAAAGAATATTCTACTGTTGTTGGATGGAGCGATCTACCAATGTCCATTAACTCAAGCTGGTCGGCAGTGTGTTTCAGGTCTTTCCCTGGCTCTGCAGATTCTGTCTACTGAGAGAAGAGTATTGAAGTCTCCTAACATGATTGTGGATTTGACTGTTTCTCTTTTCAGTTCTGTCTTTCCTTGATTTATGTATTTTAAAGCTCTGTTAACTAGGTGGATATACATTTAGGAATTATATGATTTCTTGATGATTTGAACATTTTATAATTACAAAATTTCTCGGTTTATCCCTGGTAATACTGTAATTGCTAGTACTGAATCCTACTTCGTCTGTATTATCATGGCTGCTCTAGTTTTCCTAGGATTATCAGTGTTTGGATGGTATCACATTTTCCATCCTTTAACTTCTTATCTACCCAAGTATGTGTTTTCAAAGTATGTTTCTTGTAGCTAGCACATATATGAGTCTTGCTTTTTAGATTCTACCTTTTAACTGGAGTGCTTGGCCAATTTACATTTAATGTAATTATCCACATAGTTAGATTTCAGCTACCATCCTGCTGTTGATTTTCTATTTGTCCCATCTGTTCTTTCTTCTATTTTTTCTCTTTTTCTGACTTCTTTTGGACTGAGTATTTTTTAATGTTCTATTATACTGTCAGTATTGGCTTATTAGTTATACCTATTGGTTTTGGGGATTTAAAAAAATATGCCTTTGACTTATTTCAGTGTATCTTTAAATGCTATTAAATCACTTCACATACAGTGTGAAAGAACCTTACCACAGCACACCTCCATTTCCCCACCATCCTTTGTGACACTGTTGTCATGCATCTTGCTTCCGTGCATGCCATAAGCCACACAGTATACTATTAGCATTTTACTTTACACGTCATTAAAAATGAGAAAAAAGCTACTCTTCATATTTACCAACACATTTACTATTTCCAGCACTATTCCTTTGGGTACACCTGGGTTTCCATCTCATATCATTTATCTCTGCCTGAAAAGCTACCCCTAACATACTGTTTTTTTCTATTTTGTTTTTCTTTGACCATCCCCTAACATACTTTTGTAATGCAAGTTTGCTGGTGACCAATTATCTTCTTTTTTCTCTCTAAAAAAAGTCTTTATTTTGCTTTCATTTTTGAAAGATTGGGACATCATAGAATTCTAGGTTGATGGGATTCTTTTTTTAACCATGTAACTCCATTGTCTTTTGGTTTGCATAGCTTCTGAACAGAAGTCTATGAAATGCATAGCTTTGTTCCTCTCTAAATAATGTGTATTTTTTCTCTGGTTGTTTTTAAGATTTTTTTTAATCATGAATTTTCAAAAATTTGATTTTAATGTATCTTGGTATGGTTTTCTTTGTGTTTATCCTGCTTGGTATTCATTGAACTTCTTGGATCTATGGGTTTGTAATTCTAATCAAATTTGCAAAATTTTGGCTATTTCTTTAAATATTTTTCCAGTCAGTTCCATCTCCTTCTGGGACTCCTATACATATGTTAGATTTCTTGCTATTGTCCCACAAGTCACTGTTTGTTCTTTTTTTTTTTTTTTTTTTTTAAGTCTTTCTTTCCCTCTGTGCTTCATTTTGTATAGTTTCTATCATTATGTCTTCAAGATTGGTAAACATTTTTTCTTTAACATATGATCTGCTACTAATCTCATCCAGTGAATTTTTTATTTCAGATATTTTATTTTTTATTTCTAGAAGTTTTGTTCGATTCTTTTTTTTATATTTTCCATCCCAATTCTTATTATGTTTATGCCTTTCTTTGAAACCTTGAAAATATTTATACTATGTATTTTAAAGCTCTTATCTGCTAATTCCACAATCTCTATCTCCCCATTCTTGTTTCCACTGTCTGAATTTTCTCCAGGTCTTGAGTCACATTGTCATGTTACTTCATATATCTAGTAAGTTCCAACTGGATATTGTATATTGTGAATTTTACATTGTTAAATACTGCATTTTGTTGTGTACTTTTAAAGGGCGTTAAACATTTTTATGGCAGGCAGTCAAATTACTTGCATTATCAGCTTGGTCTTTTTGAGGTTTATTTTTAAGCTTTTAAACTTTCTGAGGGTGAGTCATGAATAGCTTTAATCCTAAGATTAGTTTAGCCCCACTACTAAGATGTGATTCACTCAAGGTCTGAGAGTCTGAGAACTCTCTACTCTAGCTAGTTAGAATTGGATCATCTCTCAGCTCTGTGAACTGTTCAGCTTATAGCTCCCTTTTTGTTCTTTTCTCAGCTTTGTGGATCTTTATGCTATATGACTTAGCAACAGATTCAGGGGATTCTTGTACAATTTTCCAGAGTTATTTCTTTAAGTAGCTTCTTCCTTTCTAGTACTCTGCCTTGCAAATTCCAACCCCTTTAGCTTTTTTGAACTACAATTTCTATCTCTTCAACTAGGAAGAGATTTTGCTTAGAATCACCTTTCCTGCAGAAAGTACCTCCAGACAGAAAGTCAGGGTGATAACAGACTCATTTTGTTCCATCTTTTTCTCAGGGAATAGTGATACCCAACGTCTGAAAACTCTTGTCTTGCATTTTTTGTTCAGTTTTTTAGTTAACAGTAAGATAGTAAGTCTGATCGCAGTTACTCTGTCATGGCTAGAAATAAATACTACTACTATTCTTTTAACATCCATATCACTTGACATAATTCTGGTTACACAGTTAAAACATTTTTGAATAAAATATTAACAAAACATTTATTTAGTGAATTACTTATAAAAATTCATGCATTTGTTTTTTCATGACATTATACTAACCACCATGGAAGTTTGCAGTTCATGGAATAATCTATTCCTAAAAATTCCATCTGATTAAAATTTAAGATAGATTAAAATATATTCACAAAAAGCACAAAATAAGATTAACTGTGCATACAAGTGTGGTTTTAAATGCATTTTAAATGAGTCACACTTTCAGAGGCATTTAAATAATTTTGATGGGGTCTCAGAGGAGGTGAGAGAAGGGGATGTAAGCAAGTCATGTTGGTGGCAGAAGTGAAAATGGAGTCGAGAATTGTCACTCATTTCCATGGATGGTCACTGAGGGAATCTGGAAAAACTACTCCAGAAAAATCGATCTAATGTGTTAAATATTTCTTCACAGATTCCGTAGGGCCGTAGCTGTATCTGTTCCAAGGGAACTACAGTGACTACACCATCACCCCATTCACAAAGCACATTCGCTTAGATATCCTTGGGATATTTGGAAGGATTTTCGTTTTTGCTTTGTCTAAGAGTAAACAGACACTGTATGAATTTTTAAAAAACCTTTTCAAAACCTTTTTTTTTATTTAAGGAAATTAAGTGTAATTTTTTTTTCTCTGAAATTCCAAACAACTTCTTAATGTCACCTAGCCCCAACCACATCTCCACCCTCAACTCTCCCCACCTTCAACTCTCCCCTTGATGCTTATGTATATAGCTAGCCTCAGGGCCTTTGCACATACTCAAAAAGCTCTTCCTCTCCTCTCCTCCCCACCTCTTCTTACTTGGATAGCTCATTGTAATTTTCAGTGTTTCAACTTAACTGCCTCAGAGAGGCCTCTCATGATCATATAATTTTTTTTTTTTTTTTTAAGAGACAGGGTCTCACTCTGTCACCCAGGCTGGAGTGCAGTGGTGTGATCCTAGCTCACCGCAACCTCAAACTCCTGGGCTCAAGTGATCCTCCCGCCTCAGCCTCCCAGGTAGCTGGAACTACATGTGCACACCACCACACCCGGCTAATTTTTCTTGTATCTTGTATAGATGGCAGAGTCTCGCTATGTTGCATAGGCTGGTCTCAAACTCCTGGCCTCAAGCGATCCTCCTGTCTCGGCCTCCCAAAGTGCTGGGATTACAGGTGTGATCATTCAATTTAATAATCACTGCCACATTCCTTTCCCAGCATTTATTCTATAAATATCAATACCTTTAATTCTCCCCTGAAAGACTGTTCTCTTTCGGGGAATGAGTGCTGTTCTTCCTGGTCTGTTCGTCCTCAGATCCATCACCCCATGCTTCCCCTGGCCTGCCTCATACCTCCAGGGGCTGAGCCCTGTAGTTACACTATCTTGCTTTCCCAGTCTACCTTGCTTTCTGACTTCTGCAGCGGCTAAGCTTTGGGGGAGTACTGATGAACATCAAAAAGGCAGGAGGGGAGAAGGTGGGTTTTTCTCCCTTCGCTTGTATTTTTATTTTACCTTCCCAAAGGCTGAAGTCTCACTGTGTCTTCCACTCACCCCAGAAGCCCCCTTGTCCCACGGGCCCAGTCCTCCGTGGGCAGCTCCGATCTTGGTTCCAGTTCTCCCCAGATGGTCCCGGGTCCTGCACTCTGAACATCACTTCCTCTCTTTGTCTCTGTGTTGAATGACGTCCTACTGCTGACAACCTCTGGGTTCCTTCTCTGTCCCAGGTTTTTTATCATTTCCATCACCCATATAAGTAACAAATTCCCTCCATTCAATTCCCTCTCCTCTACATACTCAGTTTCTTTCTTTCTGGTTGAATTCTGAGTGATACAGCACATATCTCAAATTGCAGGTTATGGACTGGTGTGCCTTTTAATCTAATGTCTGAATACACCCCCCTACACACACACACACGCCAGGAGAACAAGAACAATGTCTATTTTCTTCACTACAGAATCTCTAACACCCGGTACCATGCTTGGCTTTGGGTAGTTGCCCAATTAATATTTATAGAATACATGCT
The DNA here is from genome assembly GCF_000956105.1 of Propithecus coquereli. Classification (NCBI taxonomy): domain Eukaryota; kingdom Metazoa; phylum Chordata; class Mammalia; order Primates; family Indriidae; genus Propithecus; species Propithecus coquereli. The sequence goes on along the minus strand of NW_012133857.1, from coordinate 9,105,684 downwards.
TGAAAAGGAAGGTGGCAGTGATGAAATCAAATTTACCATCAATCCCGGGTGACTTAAGTATCTTCCTGCCTCAGCTTGAGTCCGGTGGCTGAGCTGAACAAATCGTGGTGAGCAGTCCTTCATGGTTATGCAAAGAAGTCTCATTGTGGGGAGACCAGAATGATCAGCTTTGCTGCTATTATTATTTTCTCTTTCCTTTTTCTTTTTTTCAAATTCAACTTTAGTGGAAAGAAAACTTTTTCATTTCCCATTTCAGCTCACTGAATTATTCATCAAGAATGTTCTGCTGGTATTTCCTCCCCTGTCAGAGTTCTGCTGTTCCAGAAACACTCTGCCCTGGAGTTGCAATCAGAGCAATTAGCAGCCCATTATGAGACTCAGGCCATCCACGCCCTCAGGTTCCCAACCTGGGGCTCTGTTGATGAGAGCCAGCCCAGCCCTGCCCTGGGGCCTGATTTTCCTGTGGGGGCGGCTGGCCTGAGCTCCTAACCCCATTAATTGCTGGGAGCCCAGCAGGCTCCCCATCTTCCTTTGCCAGGATCATCTGATTAGTAACCATCAGGCTAAGACCATCACACCAAGAGCTCAGAACTTCAGCGGCCACCACCCTCTTGTCTGACTGGCTGATTTCTTTGGGCCTCAGTTTCCTTGGCTCTGCAGTGGGAAGGACAGCCCTAGCCTGCCTGCCTCATGGTGTCCTTGTGGCTGTATCGGGCCCACCTTGGTCCTGAGCTCTGTCCACCGCTGGGGTTCCAAACAGCTTGGCACATTAATAAAAGGTTCCTCCAGAGATCAATTTGCCACTAAGGATGATTTCTCCTCAGAAAGTGTGTCAGTTTTGTTCCAAGCTCGCCCCTGTTATACAACCTCCATCCCTGGAAAGGAGGATTGATTCTGCCTTCCTCCTGGAGTCTCTCACCTGCATCTGTCCTCAAACCTGTCCTCAAGGACTCTGTCCTGGTCAAATCACTGAAAGATGAAAAAGCCACACAACAGCTCTTTGGACAAAATAGGAGGCAGCATGGTTCCCACAGTCACAGATCTCTCTGGGCTGTGTTGCCTTGGGGACTCCCGTGCGGTGCTGTCAGCAAGAAGACACCGGGGGTGCCGGCATTAAGCTCTGTCTCTGGGCTCCAACTCCAGCCCTCTGCACCCACTCTGTGGTGCTGTGGTGCTGGGCACGGCTCCTTTGCCAGCGGCTCCCTGTCAGGCTCTGCCATTAGGGGGCGCTGGAGAACACGGAAGGCTGGAGCGGGGAGCAGGGACGTGCTCCTCCCTGTGCTTTCTGCTCCTGTGAGCAACACCCGGCCAGGCTTCTTCTCCCTGGCAGCAGAAGCTCCTTCCCAAAGCAGCTGCTGGGTCCACGTGGCAGTTTTTCCACTTTCCGTTTTGCAGAACGAGCTACATCACCCACTCCCCCGGCCGGTGACACTGCTAGAGCCGTCAGCATCCCCTCCTGGGAGGTCTGGGTCTCAGCCCCAGGGGCCTCTCTGAGCTGGGAGACTGAACACCACCTGGCTGCCTCTCCAACCTCACCCCTAGGGATCTGGGTCCTAGCTCTGCCAGGCCCCTCCCCAAAGCTGTAAAGTCTTTTAATAATTCTAACTTCTTCCCCGGGTGTCCCCAGCACCAGAGGTAATATCTGCTTCCTACCGTTGCTACCTCTGTTCTACCTTAGATTTCTCTTTTTATCTTTTCAATTTCACAGTTAACAATTCTTTGTATTAAATTCTCTCTGTTCAAGTAACTGGTAGTTTCTGTCTCCTCCTGGGACCCTAACTGATGGAGACATGGGCGCTGGGAGTAGAGGCAGGACGGTAGACAGCAGGAGGTGATGGCCGCTGGCAGAGCCTGGGGGCACAGAGGGTGGCAGTCGGGTGGGAGGAGACTGATGTAGACCACCCGGTCTGGACTGCCAGCCAGGCTGTGTGGGAGCCACAGCTGAGACGCCTTCCAGCGACTGTCAGAAGCACCTGAATGGATGGGATGGGAGTTGGCTCCTGAAAGCAGAGCATGACTTTGGGAGCTGCAGGCTCAGAGGGCTGGGGGTCCTTGGCTAAGGGGGCTTGTGGCCAGCAAGCCCTTCACACAGCTCTCTGTGTCTGAGCAAGTGAGGGAGCAAATGAAAGAGTGTGCCCAACCCTCAAAGCACCTCTGGCTGGCAGATGGGGAGATGGAGGGACGCTTTCTCTAAGGGGGTCCTGGCTGGGCTGGTCTCCCGACAACCATTGGCACATGCTTGCTTCAAGGTCGAGCTTAGATGCTGCTGCATCCATGGGGCTTCTGTTATAACCCCCTTCCCACAACATGTTCCCTACCCTCCGTGGGCGTCAGTGGGAAAGAAAGATCAAAAACCAGCAATGACTGCAGACCAACCATCTCATCCATCTGTCTATCTATCTATCTATCTATCTGATCTAAACTAATGGTACCTAATAGGTGTTGGATGTGTAATTATTGAGTGAATGAATGAATGAGTAGATGGTTGGATGGCTGGCTGGCTGGCTGGATGGATGGATAGAAATCTCCCCTGAGATGGAGAGGCATGAAGTCTGGGGTGCGTCCATCTGTCGCTGCGTCCTCCTCGAGTTCCCGGTGCCCAGCATACTGTCTGATGTGTATATACCCTTGGGTGAGTTCATGACTGGAAGAGGACAATGAGCGAAGCTATAGGGGAAGGAAAAGCTAGAACATTAAGTGACCAGGAGACTCGAATCCTAAACCAATGTGCTCTCTGCTTCCTGGTGCCTGCTCCTGATGTCTGAATTCAGCCCTACATGTTTCCCTTGGTCCAACACTGCATGCTCTGCCAGTCCTCTCCTAGCCCAGCTTTGCCAGCAGCTGTAACACTCAAGCAGCTCCCAGACCAAGCATCGGGGCCAGAGCTTTCTCCCTAAGGGGAGGAACCTTGGGCCAGAGAAGTGCTGGGTCTGTACGGCAGGCTCTGGAGTGGGAAGCGAGGTAGAGGAGGAGGAGGGTCCACTCTGGACAACATGTGCCTGGCCAGGGCCCTGCCAGGTGGGCAGATCCTTAACCCGGCACCACCACTTTGTGTAAAGACCACCCTGTATTGACAGAACTTGATACGGAAGTCAGAGAGCTGTGCAGTACTGGTGGCTTCGCTCCCAAGCTCCACTCAGACGGGGGCCAGGAGTCAAGAGGCCAGCTGGGCCTTGTCGCAGGTCAGACTCCCTGGGACACAGACAGTGAGGCCAGGGTTAGTGTGCTGAATTTCATTCCTGTGTGCTCTTGGGACCAACCCCAGAGGGTGGGGTGGAAGGAGGAGGTGTCTGGGGGCTCTGGGGCTGGGTGGCCTTGCAGATGTTCTGAGATGGGGGGTGGGGGTGTGTGTGCCCCAGTGTTGATCAGTCACTGGATGTGACTGACCCTGAGGAGCAGTGTGACCTTGAATGAGGCAGTGTTCTTCACCCCAGGTCTCAGGGCATTTTGGGGCAGCACTCCAGGCAGGCAGCGCAGCAGAGGGAACAAGGCTTCATCTCTAAGGGGATTCTGGGGGGGCACCTGGACACTCTCACTACCATTTCTTGCAGGATGTGGACCAGCTCCTCCCTTTCCTAGCTCACCCTCAGCCACCTCTCAGCCTCCCTGCCTGTCTCCTCCCCATCCCCCACCCTCCTGCCGCCTCCGCACCCCGCCCCCACCCCAGCCCTGCATTGCATTAGCTGCTGGCTGCTGCTGTCAGAGTCTCCGGGAAGATAATCTATCCGGAAAAGTGCGTGCGAATTACTAAATCAATAGACACTGCTAACCTCTTGATTCACTGCTTCTCTGCAGAGAGCACCTCAGCCCTGCAGCCTCTGCTTCAGTAGCAGGAAAGCGAATATGCTTAGTGGGCACAACCCACTGGGCCGGGCCAGGCCGGGAGGGGAGGGAGCAGCCACACTCGCCTGGACCCGAGGTTAGGAGACTCCCCTCCTCCACCCTGGTTTCCCAACTTCCAGCACTCACGGAAGTAGGTGGTAGGACAGCACAGGTCCTGCTGCACGCTCAGACTCATCCTCTAACCCTCAGCCAGACACAGACGCCAGCTTCAAACACCTGCGCCGGACTCCGTGTGTGATGGCTTGTCCTCACCGCGTCAGGGAAAAGGGTACAAACTCTCATTTGTTTAAGGTGGGAAGTTTTATCTGCTCACCCAAAGCTGTTTTAAAGAAGAAAACTATTTACAACATGCATATTCAAATTAAAAAGAGACTATTTTAATGATTTACAATAGCAACAGCTAAAACCTGCATAGTGAGGATCGCTTATTTCATGCGGAACATTGTTTTAAGCTCTTTACATATATTAACTCACTTAATAAAATCACTCTATGGAGTGATTATTATTATAATTACTGTTATTCCCATTTTACAGATGACAAAATAAAGACACAGAGAGGTGCCCGACTTAATAACCAGACTGAAGTCACATAGCTAGAACATGGAAGAGTCAGAATTGGAACCAAGGGATCATGCTCTAATAGGTCAGTTCTAGTCAACACACGTTTGGGGCAGCATAACTTAGAGGTATTAATTTTTTCCTGCCTCCTCCCACTTCTAGAGGGTAACAGAGCCCTTTGTATTTCCTCTCCTGGGAGCTTTTCCAGGGCAGAAAGGAGAAACTGCTCCAAGGTAACCCTTCCTTCCGCTTTTGTGCAAGGCTGCACTGCCTTGGAGAAATTAAACCCATGCTTTCTTACTGCTTACCTTTGTGAATGCTGAAACTTGGAAAACAAAATTTGGAGGAGGGGGTGTCTTTAATGTGGGGATTCTAGTGGGTTCCGCCTTGCAGCCAGCACCTGGTCTCTTTACAGGGGGCTGCCCTTGGAGCCCAGTGTCGCCAGTGCACACAAACAGCCAGAAGTGTCCCCCAGCAGCCCTTGGCCAAGGACTGATGGGCGAGTCCCTGGTCTCTGATGGGAACACTCTGAGATGTGGCCTCCACTCCCAGCCCCCCATGCACTCACACCCTTGCCTGGCCTTCCTCCCCACGCCCCTCCTGGATGTTCCAGGGAACCCTTGCTCTAATAAAGCCCATTCACGGAGATCCTCAGCTCTTCCTCTGCTTCTGGGGAATCCTGCCCAAGACACCACCCTCAGGGCTAATGGGCCAGGGAGGAAACAGCATCTTGAGGCTCCATTGGGAGCTGGAGCTTGGAGAAGGGGCAGCCACTGCCAGGGGCGCAGCCCAGGGCAGGGAGGAGGAAGGGAGGAAGTACTCTAGCCTCACTTCTCCTGCACCCTGGGCTGTCTCCCACTGGCTAGACCCTCGGCTCAGAACCCGCACCAGTTCATTTCCACCACATTCTATTGACAAAGCGAGTCATAGGCCTGCCAGATTCAAGGGGTAGGAAAATAGGCTGCATGCTGGGGGCCGTTCTTATAATCTGTCACACTATCCATGCCAAAGGACCCCTTGGAAAGACTTTCTGCTCTCTAGTTGCAAAACTGCTGGGTTAACCAGCGTAAATGAACCAAGCGCATCCAGCTAGTAAGTGGAATCCTGGGAAATGGATTCCAGGCTGTCTGATTCCAAGGCCAGTCTGAATCCATCCCTCGCTGCTGCCTTCCTGCATGAGCACAGGGCATGTAGCGTGCAATAAATGTACAGCGGTTTTAAATTTGTCACCACAGATATGCAAGAAACATCTTATGTATTCTATAAGAAATAAACAAAACTAGACTCTGAGCTCCTATGGAGTTGAAGGGAAATTCTTCTAGTCCCTTCCTCTCGAGGCATGCTGAGGTCCTGGCGTCAAGGGAGAGCACAGCATTCTTCGAGGATCCTTCCTTCGGGGGCTCATGCTGGTCCCTGCTGAAACGTCCAGTGAACACGCCTGCTGAGACCACTGGAGCCTGGCCTGGCACGGCGCCTCCAAGCCTTGTGGGCTGGACACCCCATGCACCGCAAAGTCCTTCCCCTCTGAGGTTGTGCTGCATCCTCAGGGCAATGCTAGGAGTTGGGAAGTTCCCCATCCTTATGCGCCCACCAACCCCTGCCCACTTTCCAGACTGTGAGATTTCTTTCTCCCTTCACAAAAGTTTTTCAAGACAGAAACTAAAATCAGTGGATTTTGCATATCTATTTAATAGTTTGGTACACTCTTGAGTGTCATGGTGCATTGGTTGTAATATTATTCTTCCCAGATGGGGAGGCATTCATGAGGCTATCTGGGGAGGGCAGATATTAGTATGGGGAGGGGACAAGAGGATGTGCCCCTCCATGTCTTGAAAATGACTCTTCAGGTCCTTTCCCAATGACCTGGAGAAAGGGGTGGGCGAGAAGAAACACGTCACTCTATATGTAGGTCTATCTTCTGGTCCTAGCTTCCTGCCACTTACTGGAAAACTGCTGTGCAGATAAATGTCCCCTCTTTTTTTCATCAGCTGGCTCTCCTTTGCCAACTAGTTTGTGCTTCCAACAACCATGAGGATGTCAGTTCTTCTAACAGTCTTTCATTCCCACCCAGAGGGTTAGCCAAACCCTGCAAAATCAGGGGGTGTCCTTAGCAGTCCCCTCACTGTGCTGGGCCAAGTAGACTCTGGTGTGGCGATTGCTTCACTATGTCTCAAGGTGTCCACTGGACTGCGGAGGGTAAATGTCACCAGGCAACCTCAGCCAGGCCTCAGCAACCCCCGTGCCTAGTGTTCTGAAAGCAATTCTGCCTCTAACAGAGGTCTGCACCTCCACCCCATGGCTGGCAGAGGCTGTTTTCCCACACACCCTGGCTCAGTCTCCGTTACCTCCTGGGCCCTGTGACAAAGAAGTAGTGGCCCACTGGGACACCCTTCACTAACCTGTGGGAACACAGTGGGAGAAGCTCAGATGACCATGAACACACCTTGCACACCCATTTCTCCGTGGTCCCAGATACCACCAACTGCTGGTTCATTAAAAGCAGCCATCGTCTCCCCTCCCCAAGTAGGTCATTACCCACTGGCCACCCCCACCCCCAGATCCACTCTCTGCCCTTCCTGGCCCTGCCCTGTGTCTTGGGAGGCTGATGCCAGGCTCTCTGGCTGTGGGTTTGGCCAGCGGGAGATGCTGGCAGGAGATTGGGGATGTGAGGAGAGAGGTGGGGTATTGCTCCACGGGCGGCTCTGATCACCCCGCTCCTGACCCCTGGCCTTTCAGCCCTGGGGATGCAGCAGCTTCCTGATGTTGCTATTCTCTGGAGGCTTCAATATCCCTGTTTGCTCCCTTACTCCTGCCTACCCCTCTGGGTGTATCCCTTTATTACAGTTTCTTTATTTGAACATTTGGGGTGAATTTTGTCCTCTGTCCACCTCTGTACAATATGGGGCACCCCTCTCCTCTGCTGGGAAAGCAGGACCCTCTGTAAGCAAGGGACGGGGCTGCTGCAGAAGGTGCACAAGCGGCGAGAGGGTCCACATCTCCCCATTCGACTCATGGTAGGTGGATAACATCTGGCCTCTCTTGAGCTCCTGCAGAGACGCCCCTCCCTGCTCACCTGCAGTGACACAAATTGGAGTAGAGGTGTCCTGGGGTCAAGAGTTCTGCTTCCCCCTCCTGCTGGCTGTGTGGCCTAGGGCCGGCCACACCACCCCCTGAGCCTCAGTTTCCTTCTAAGTCTCTCCCAAGGACGCAGCAGGCAGGAAAGGTGACCTGATGGGCGCTAAGGAGACAGGTCCAGGTGCCAGAGGGGAGGACTGGAGAGGGGCAGGCCAGACAGGCCCATGAGGGGCGGGGACAGACTGACTGCAGGGCAGATGGTGATGGGTGAGGTATCCGGGGCAGCGGCAGGCAGGATGAGCCCCTGACATGTGCTGGGCCTCCTGGCGGGGGTGAAAGGCCCTGAGGGCCCACAGTTCAGTCAGGTAGAGCAGTACCTTCCCCATCTCAGACAAATAAAAGTCACAGCATGTGATCCAGGCCATGAGTGCCAGTGCCAGGTGTCCCTGTGGAGGTGCCACAGGGGGGTGATGTTCGGGTTGGGCTTTGGGGCGGGCATTGCCGGCAGAGGGAGCTGTGTTGGCAAAGGCCCAGCGGGGAGGAGGCAGCATAACAGAGTGGAAGAGGGCAGGTCCTTCAGGGCGTCTGGAGTGTTGGTGCAGAACAGTCTGGCAGGGGCTGGGTTGGGTGGGAGAAGCAACGTGGCGATTGTAGCGTTTCTCGGGTCGGGTTCCGCAGAAGGAAGCTGGGGACAGGGACAGCTGCGCGGTGGTGTGTTGACGGAGTGCTCGCTGCAGGAGGCAGCAAGACAGCAGGCTGGGGCAGTGGGAACCAGGGTGTGCTCTCAGCCGCACCCCACCTGCGGGAGCTCTGGAGCAGCAGTTAGTCTGAGCTTAAGACCAGGACAGCACCTGCCATGGCTGGGGTGGGCGGGTGGTTCCCTCAGTCCCTTGTCAGCCTCTCCTCAGGATCCCCACCGGAGCATCCGAGCTCTGGGCCCATCAGGGAGACGCAGCACCCTAAAGGAAAGAGCTAGGGTTCTGGGGTTAGCAGGGCTGGGATTCAAATCCTGCCTGTGCCCTTGGACAAGCTGCTTTCCTTGTTTGCAGACTGGGTCTGAAGGTCAGGGTGAGCCCTGAGCACTTGTCATGGCCCGAGCACTGTGCATGGATCCTCGTGGACTCTGCATGCACCACATTACCGATGAGGAGATTTGGCCCAGCGAGGTTAAGTAACTTGCCCAAATCCTCTGACTAATAAGTGGTGGACTAGGTTTGGGACCTGAGTAAGGCTCTGCGAGGTCCTGGGGCTGTTCAGAGGGCTGAAGCGGATGTCACATTTGAACGTGCCTTAGCCTGGTGCATAGCACAGAGGAAGGGCCTGGTTTCTTCTCTCTCCCCACAGTGCACCTTAGGTACCTTTTGCAAAACCCACAGCTGTCACTTTCCACGTAAAACTAGCAGCCGCAGGTCCCGGCTCCTTCCTCTCTGTTCAGCAGACTGCTGGCCATCCCTGCCCTCACTCCTTATTCTCTGGACACAGTGGTGTCTCTCAGGCCCCCAGGCTTTTGCCTCCCACTGGGATGTCCCCAACCCCTGCTTGCTGACTAATTCCCACTCAGCTCCAGTTCCACCAAGCCTTCCCCGCCCAGCCCACCCCAACCTGTGGCTTCCGTCTCCCTCCGCATCCTGGGCTCCCGTCTGCCCCTCCTCCACGGCGCACTGGCTGGTCACGGTTCGCTTGTCCAGCTCTTCTGCTAGACACCAAGCTTCTTGAAGCCATCCCTCTCTAGATGCTGTCGTTGGAGCCGTGCAGGGCCTGCCATCAGGGAGTGCCCAACACACAGCAAGGTTCCCGGAAAGAACCCTGAAAAAAGTGGGTGGCTGGCCAGGCCTGCGAGCCCTTCCCCCTCAGCTCAGGTCAAACAGGATCGGCCTCAGCAGAGCCAGAAAACCCCCCAAGGGGCTCAAGGATGTAGCAGCCAGCCTCAGAGGGGGCTGTGCTCACCATCTGCGGGCTGGTGAGAATCCGGGGAGGGGACATCATCTGGCTGGTAGCGAGACAGACCCTTGAGCTTTGAGAGGAGAAGCGGAGACAGGGAGAGAATTCTCCCTCCCGGGATGGCCACTTCTGTGGGCAGCACTTCTGACCTGCACCCCGGCTGAGGCAACGTCCCCCCTCACTCTCTGGGATATGTTAGGTTAAAGTCTGAAAATGCCAACCCCCTTAATGATGCCATCCTAAGCTCTCCTTGTTGACATCGAGCTCTGCAGAAGTGCTTCTTAAATAGGTGGCTGTTGTTGCTGTTGTTGTTGTGATTTTAGGTAATTTTTGTCCCTGTCAGTGCATCTAAAGAGCTTCTGACAAGACTCTGTAAGAATAAAATTGTTTTGAAAAGAGAGAGAAGGAAAAGGAGGAGGAGAAAGGAGAGAGAAAAAAGGGAAGGAGAAAAGAGGGAAGGAGGGAGAGGGAAGAGTCATAAACTGCTGGCTCTTCAGTGCGCTCAGAAAGTGTCCAATTTAGTTTCCCTATTTGGTAAATGAAGAAACTGAGCCCCCAGACAGGAGAAAGCTGGCCAGTGTTTCCTCCCATCAGCTAATGACAGAGCCGGTGCCCGGCCCAGCCACGGACGCACAGGGCACTGCAGCACTGGCCAGATCTGCAGAGTGGGCGGATAAGAGTGGGCTGGAGTCACCAGGCTGGGGAGCCCACCCCTCCCTCTGGAGCTGGCTGCTGGGGAGGGCAGGAGCAGGAGGCGAGGTCACCATGTCCCCCATAACCGGGTCAGGGTCCACAGTGGCCCCCATCCACATGCAGCAAAAGGCTTACTGCCCTCCCTGTCCAGCCTCCCACTGAACACGTGCCCCCGTCACCAAGAAGGGCAGCCCGTGGCACAGAGCCCAGGTGCACCTGCTCTCTGAGGAAATAGATAAGTAAGGTGAAGAACAAAGAGCTCTCAAGTTTCAGCCAAGGTGTGGGCTGTAATGGGGGCTGTCTTCTGCCAGGAGGTAATGGCTGGAAATCAGACCACATTGGATGGAAATTCTGCTGTGTTTTGAAGTCCATTTGGTCTTATTGCTTGTTCAGCTTCTTAATGCATTAATGATAAAACATCAGAGTGAATATGTATTTCAAAAAAATCGCAATTAATCAATACTGCACTTATTCCTTTTGGCTGTGACTAAGTGGTAAACAGGACTTGGCAGGCTCCACGAGCGCGAGGCTCTTCTCGTCTCAAGACCCTTCCCAGCAATGAGGATCCGAGAGGGTGTGGACTCCCAGGAAGGAAGCAGCCCAGAGGCCCTCTGGCCAGGTAGTCAGGTGCATGGCCAGGCCTCCTAGGGAGAACCAGCATGGTGGCCTTGTGCTGCAAATGGCCAGGCCCTGCCTCGGCCACACGCCTGCTTATCCACTTTGGCCTTAGGTTAATGCCTACATTTTCCCTCTCATCTGTGACATGGGGATGTGACAAGACCCCACACCCTCAGTGGAGCTGAGGAATGCAGGAGGTGCTTGATCAAGGTGGGTCCCATTGTAAGAAGTGAGCAGGTTAGTGAGTGTCCCGTGCACACACAGGTGCATGCTGGTCATCGTGGTTTCCATTCATTCCCAACTCCAGCCTGTTGGGATCCCCAAAGCATTGTCTTCAGCAAGCACTGCTTGCCTGGTTTCAAAGAAAGCCCAGGGCAAGGGCTTCAAGTCTGAGTCTAGCTCATCATTTTACAGATAAAGAAATTAAAGCTCAGAGAGGTCAAGTCATTTGCCCAAAGTCACACAGCTCGCTAGAGGCGGAGTTCAGTCTCCCCATCCCTGAACTCTAATGACCCTGCCTGACCTAAGTGATCTAGGATGGCAAAGAGTGAGGTCCCCATGAATAGGATATTCTGCAAATGTTTGCTCAACAGTGATTTAGGGGCAGCGCTGAGCTCTCTTGGGGGAATGAAGAAGATCATTGGCAGAGACTGGTTGTCACCTCTCACTCAGCTAAACCAGAACCCTTCATTTAAAGAGACCCACCCACCCTTGGAGGCAGTTTGGAGACACTTTAGTGTTTCTCACACATTTCTTCAACAAGTTCTTGTGGGGTGACCACCTGTGTCAGCCCCTAGGCAGCTACAGCATGTCCCTGGGGGGCAGAGTTTCCCCTCCACACAAGCAGCTAATGAAAAGACTCATTTCAAACCCATGCTGCTTGGCGTCTTTGCTCCCTGAAAATTCTGGTAAATACAATTGGATCCATTCCACTACATCTCAAGCGCCTCCCATCCCCTGGCTCCCTGGGCCCAGCTGGCACGATCTGCCTCTCTACTGGCCTCCACCCCGGGGCATCCGCACCCCACCGCACAAACAAAGGCATCTTAGGCAACGGCACTTTCACTGGCCAGGCTGTTCTCAACTCAGTACAAGGTGTTCTGGAAAATCCAGGGAGGTCAGCAGCCCTAGGGGGTGTGCCGATTACAGTGGTGGACACTTGCTAGATGCTCAAGAAGGCCTCCTCACTAAATGTCTTTCAGGTGACTAAAGACCGGACTCATGTCCCCTTTGAGCCAGGCCTTCCCTGAGTCCTTTTCCTTCTTCCTGTGCTGTGTTGTCTTAGTCCTCCCTTCAGCACGGTCCCCAGTGGGTCTATCTCCAACCGAGAGGCCTTCATCTCCATTCCTACAGCCGTCCACTGCGGCCGGGGGTGGGCGGGTGGCCAGTGAGACTGCCGGGCGTCCCACACAAAGCCCTGCTGTGCCCCGTGTGCCTGCCACGGCCCAGCTCCTCGTCTGGCCTGACGAGAGGGACCCTGGGGCACGGCCAAGACAGGGCCTGTGCTCCAGCCGCTCCTGAGCCGGTCAGAAGGCCAAGGTTGACTTTAACTGCCCATTGTGGCAATGAGAAAACTCAGTGCTCAGCGCCTGGGTGCTGCCCTCCACCCGCAGTAGAGCTCCTTCTCCCGGGTGTGGCCATCGCCCTGCCGGGGTGAGGCACACGGCTGGCGGCTGGTGGCAGGGCTGAGCCCCACTGTTCTGCAGGCTCCGCGCAGCCAAATCCAAATCCATTTGCAGGGGAGGGGCTGTCAGAGCCGCTGTTTGTCTTCCCGCTGCTGTGCAGCATCCTGCATTAAGGTCTCGGCAACTTTCCAGGGGAGTTTTGCTTTTAACTTTATTGTGGTGGTTGGGCAACCTGGGGAATCTGAATTCCACTGACATATTTATAGTGCTCTTGCCTCTCAGATGGTGGAGAAAATCCAACTCATAGTTGCAAGGTCCTTCAGAGCTCCGGGCCTCCCGGAGGATAACGACACCATCTTGCCGGATGGGAAAGGGGAGAACCCCTGGGCAACATGGCACCCGGCAGTCAGGACCTTTTTCTCTGGGTCTCCTTTCCTCTTGGCTCTTCACTGAGAGCGCGACAGTCTGGAGCAGACAGTCCCTTGCAACTGCTCTCGGGAACAGTGTGTTTACTTCAGTCACCACCAGAGCGATTTTCCCCACAGGGCCCGTGAGCTTCTCAAGGGCTACAAAAATGTCCCAAGGGCCAGAAAAAAATGCTGGCTACACAATGCTAAAAGAAAACTACATTTGAAATTAACATATAGATAACTAAACAGCTACAAAATTTAACATTTTGTCAACTAGTCAACTGCAACTCAACTCATGCGTGTTTTCACATATTTCTATTTGTGCGAAGAGGAATGCGGGATGAGACCCCAAAAGTCAGGAGGCTGGACTAGTCAGCGTCCGTGGAGGAAAACAGAACCCAGGCCGCGAGGTTGAGATGAGGGGATTTCACATGGGGACAAGGGCGGGAAGAGCTAGCTGCAGGGAAACAGAGGGGCAGGCAGCTCAGAGTTTCGCTGCAGTGGGAAGCCACTCCCCTCCCATGCTGGAGGGATCCAAGGAGGATGAGATGTTTTTAGACCTGGGTTCTTGGGGCCAGCAGACAGGACACAAAGGGAAGGACATGGTGGGATGGCCTGTAGAGGGAAGAGGCTGGACCCATGGAGGACATACAGCCGCGACCAGAGACGCCACCGGAAGCAGGGGCTGTGGGAAGAGGGGTGTCTCTCTTCCTCTCCTCTTCCAATCTCTCCCCAGAGCCTTCCAATAGCCACACTTAGCTGGTTGGCGGGCCTCATCCCTCCATGACACAGAGAAGAATTGGGGAAAGAGCTAGGCAGGGACTGGACAACCCGTAGGCAAGTGGCCCCGACCATTGCTTAAGAGGGACACTGACAAGTAGGAGTGGGCTTGTAAGAGAGTGACGAGGGTCATGAGGGACTCGGGAGCTGCTCGTACAAAGAAGGGGCAGGAATTGTGTTAGCTGAGCACAGACCTTCAGGGCTCAGTCTAGGGAAGACATCCTTTCTGTGTCCAGAGAGGAAGTGGGCTGCCTCAGGGCCAGGGAGGGAAGAAGCCCAGGAGGGAGGGCTGGGTCAGATGATCTCGCAGGTCCGTTCAGACTAGGGTCCCACACTCTGCCACCACGATGCTGAGAGCTGGGCCATGTGGCACTGGCTAGACTAGAATGCTATCACATGTAATGGTGAAAGGTTTCTGTCGTGAAAACAATACGTAACAAACAGCCCCACCAGCTCAGTGGCTCACAACCACCACCACTGATTTTGCGCCCACGGTGTGTTGGTCAGCTGTGGTTTGGCTGGTCTTGGCTGGACTCAGCTGAGTTTGGACGAAAGAGGCTGACCCCTGGGCTCCAGGCTGGGATCAGGTCTGCCCTGCAGGTCTTTATTCTGGGGCTCAGGCTGAGAATTGGTGGCTTCAAGAACATGCTTTTCTCGTGGCAGAGAGTGGCAGAAACACGCCATGCCTCCTAGGGCCTCTGCTCAGAATGGCACACTCTGACTTCCACCCTCTTTCTGTTGGCCAAAGTAAGTCCTACAGCCAAAGCCAAAGTCAGGGGCAGAAGATCTGCCCCAGGAAAAGTCACAGCAAGGGAAAGGAGGGAAGCGACAGTTTCAGACAAATGATGCACTCTGCCGTGGATAATAGCAATCTTTTTACAGTAATGCGGCGGTATAGGGGAGTGGTTAAAGACATGAACCGATTGGGATCTGAGTTCCAGCTCTGCTCCTTCTGGACAAAATGATCTTGGTCCAACTCTCTGGGCCTCGGTTTCCTCATCCAGAAAATGGGAGCAGCAGCATGCAGACCTTCTAGTATGACCATGAGGCTGAGCTGAGGTGACAGATGTGAGATGCTGAGCTGGGTGCCTGGCATCTAGGAAGAGCCTAATAGATGCTGGCTGGTATGCTGTTAGGAAGAATCTATTAAAAAGTGTGCCTTCTGGGGACAAGATATGCAGCAAGGTGAGGGGAAAAACATTTCAGGGAAATAATTTGAAAATCTCTGCATGGCAGGCTCATGAAAAAAGGAAATACCTCAGTAACTGAGTCATCCCCCGAGCTCCGGGAACAGAAAGCCTGCAGGCTGGCACTGTTCTCCACTGCAGAGTTGACAGCTTGCTGGAGGAGGAGCAGCACAAGGTGGGGTGCGGGGCAGATTTCCTCTCCCAACGACTTGCTCTGGTTCACCCACAGCCCCATGAGAACAAAGGTCCAATTTCTGGAAGCAGCCTTGGCTGGCTCATGGAAATGCTGGGTCCCAGGAACTGCCACTCTGCAAGTTGAAGATTTAAATATATGTGGATGCTTAGTCTTTTCTTTTAAAGAAAGATACAAATCCCTCCAAAAATACATCATCCTCAATCATTTTTTATTCTTGTGCCTACCCAAATCAAGCCCTAAGCTGTTGAAAGGGAGAAAGGAAATAATAAGGAAAGAGACCAGCAAAAACCAGATTGAAATTCCACCAGTTATGGGATGCCCTGGGGTGGGAGAGGAGTGGCCAGGAGAGAGGGCATGGCTTTGCCGGGTCTCTGTGGGGCACAGTGATGAGAACATGTCTTTTGGAGTCAGATTGCCTGAGTTCAAACGCAGTCCCTGCTGGCTCCCAGGTATGTGACGGGGTAAATGAGCCCCCACAGTTCAGAATCTTCATCAGTTCAAAGGGGATGGTGATAGCTCCTTCCTCACAGGTGACTGCAAGGTTTGCAGGAGACAGTAGCAGCTCCTGAAGCACCTTCTATGCTGTGGCCACATATTGCTTTTCTTTGTGAATGATCGGCACAGTTGACAAGCACTCCATTAGCCACGGTCAAGAATTTTATTCCCATGTGGAAGACAGAGTGTTTGCTTTGAAGGAGGACCAGGAGGGCTGGGGGAGGCACACTGAACAAAACACAACTGCTGTCCACTGTCAGCCCTGTGGCCCCAGTCTGCTGGGCCTCAGCTTGGGAGGCTTAGCGATTAGATTTGTTAATGTAACTGTCTTAGGTTGAGTTTCCCAAAAGCAGACCCTGAGATGAGGATTTGTCCGGGAGCAATTTCTGAGGGTATGATTTATTAGCAAGTGTCCTCTGGAAAAACTGGTAGGGGACTGGGGAGGCAGAACTAAGAAGTGAGAGTGTGACACCAGGCTCGGGGAGTAACTTTGGCTCATCCCCACAGGGAGCTCTGGAGACAGTGCATGTCGCACCTCAGGGTGTCTTCCTCAAGGTGAGGGAGCTGGGTTATCTATCAGTCGTTGGTCCCAGGCGCTCCCACGCTCCCAGGCACTTCCAGCTCTCCATGCACACAGGCAAAATGGGTTTCAGCAGCCTGAGTGCCGCCTTCCTCAGGCTGGCTGCTGAGGAGAAAGCACCAGGGGTGTCTGCAGGCACAAACATGGTAAGTGGACCCCAGGGGTCTGGGCAGAGTGTAACAGCAACCGGTACAACATCCAAAGGCAACTGGTGCTGGGGACTGGCTTGTGGGAGAAGCGAGCTTCCAGCAGATGGCCACGTTTCCAGGGAGAAACAGAACCAGCAGGCGCTCCGGGTTCTCATGTCCAAGGATCGTCAGCCCACACTCTCCAGGGAGGAAAACCTCTATTAGAAACAGGGGTCACAGGGTGAGGATGCACTTGCAGCCGGAAGTTGGTTGGATTTTACAGCAGCTGAGTGCTGGAGCTTCGGCGGTGATGACAAAGGGATGGGACATCCATGGGTTGGGACCCCACGTTGCCCTACCAGCGCTGGAAGCAAATGCTCCCACCTCACCAGCAGCAGCCTGGAGCAGTAAGAAACGTGCTCCACATGGCTCCAGTCCTGGCTCTTCCCTGTACCTGCTGTGTGACCGTGGGCCTCTCTGGGCCTCCGTCACCTACGATCTGGCTAGGATGGCTGTCAGCCCACTCTTCTCGGGGGCAATTCAGAATCAGTGTCCCAGACCTCTCCCTTACAGAGTGGCAGGATTCCTGCTCCATGGGAGGGGACTGTTGTCCAGAAAAGAGAGCATGGCGATTATAATTGCCTGTGACTTCCTCTCAGCTAGCATCCTGCATTTTGATTTTGCCTTCCTCTTTCTTTTTGAGGAAGGGGGTCTGTCTCAGCTGCTCCTAAAGGAGTCTTCCCTGAAGGTCCCCACCGGGCGGCTGCCTCGCCCCTTCCCTTCCTGTAACCATCACCCTCCGCCTTCCCTCCCCAGCTCTGCTAATAGGATGCTGGTGTGTGTCATGGACTTGACTGAGACCTGGCAGTAACCAAGTGGTTATGACAGAGCGCAGAACAGGAAGCGACTTTCCCTGCAGCCCTGGAGATGACAGCACTGGAAAGCTGCCGCTCGCCCCAGCCTAGGGCAGCTTCCACTGCCAGGTCTCCCCAGGCCTCCCTCTCTGAGCTGCTGAGCCCCTCTCCTGTGACAGCCTCTCTCCAGAGCACCCTCCCTGACCCCCAGGCTGGCTGTCCAAGCACAGGTCTCAGTGCCGTGACCCCATCCCCAGCCAGTGCAGCCACTGTTTTTTTTTTACCCCCCTTCCCCTCTGGTCCAGGCACAGGGGTCTTGTTTCTTCTCTACCATAAAGAAACAAAAGAAAAGAAAAATAGAAGGCTCCCCCAATTCTTTGTTTTGTTTTTCCTTTTTAACAAAAACGCATCAGAGCCTAAGAGGGGCTTCATAGTTTTCCAAGATGTATGATTGGAAGGGCAACTTGATCCCTTCCAGGCCCTCACCGCTGCAGCCATCCCTGGGGCCGTGCTTCCCTCTCTCTCCTCGCCCTGCGCTCCCCACCCCCAATGCTCAGGCACGGACTCCAGCCCCTGAATTCCTCCAATCACAGCGAGTCTGGGCTGCAGCCCTCTGCCTCTTTAAGGTGACTTGGCATTTCTCTGTGTGGATCCATTTTTGCTTGCTTATGGTTTAACTGGCAGAGGGAAGCCTCATTTCCTGATCTCTGAACTCTCCCAGGCACGTCTCTGTGGCCTCTCCTCTCACCCCACCCATGGGTGCCCTCAGAGGTTGTCCACAACAATCAGTACCTACCCTGCTCCCACTGCCCGGTGCTTTCAGATGCCATTCTTGGGTTTTACCCTGTCCATCACCTGCAAGTCTCTGGGATGCTTTGAGATATTTTAAACATTTTTATGACAATAAGAATGCACATTCATAGGGGTGGTAGCGTGGCCGAGTGTTCTAAGGTGCTGGATTAAGAATGCATGTTTATTGCAGAAGAAAAATAGAAAATGTAGGTAAGCAAATACAAATATCAGTCTTCATCTACAATGCAGAAAACAGCGTCTCCTAAGATTTTGATAAATATTTTTCCTGATTTTATTTTCCCTGAGTATGTATGCATGTTAGTTAGGGCTCTCTTGGTTGCAGGTGACAGAAGCTAAACTCAAACCCCTCATTATGGGCAGAACTGTGCCCTCAACAAAATTCAAAATTCATAAGTTGAAGTCCTAACTCCGAGTCAAAATGTGACCATATTTAGAGATCGAGTCTATAAAGAGGCAGTTAAGTTAAAATGAGGTCATTAAGGTGGGCCCGAATCCAATATGACTGGTCTCCTTACGAGAAGAGATTAAGACAGTGTCATGTACAGAGGAAAACGTGTGAAGAGATAGGAGGAAGATGGCCATCTACAAGCCAAGGAGAGAGGCCTCGGAGAAAACAACCTGCAGACACTAATCTCAGGTGTCCAGCCTCTAGAAATGGGAGACAATACATTTCTGTTGTTTAAGCCACCCAGTCTGTGGTACTTTGTTATGGCAGCCCTAATAAACTAATATCCCCTCAAGCTAGCCACAGCCCCAGGGGAATCTGAAGGATCGTACCACTGCAGGAATGGCCGGGGTGCAACTGGGACCCATGGAACAACTGGAATCAGGGATTGGAAGCCCCCGGGGCTCACCTCTGTCTCCCACCTCTGCTTCCCTCTGGGTCTGTCCTCCCAAAACCAGCTTCCTCTACATGGCAGGAAACAGCTCTCCCATTTCCAACGCACAGCTTCATCACCAAGGAGGGAAAGGCCTTGGTCCCACTGCTGGTGTGCAAAATCCTAGGAAAGGATTTTTGTTGGCCTGGCTTAAGTCACTGCCCACTCTGAGGCCAATAATAGGGACACAGTAGTTAATTTGTTGAGCGACTACTCAGTGTCATGCACCGTGCTAAGCACTCAATTCATTCTACTGCTTGATTTGCTAAACATGTGGGGTTATTATTATCACGATCACCACTTTACAGATGAGGAAACTGAGTCGTAGAGTGGTCAGAGAAATTGTCCCAGGGCACATTAGAGCCATTCAAGTGTGTGCAGGACAACAGGGCTGTCTTCCCAGCACATCCGTGCCTCATTTCGGTCCTGCTAGTTGAACTGTATCCCCCTGGGGACCATTCGGGTCACGTTGCCAAGGAGCCAGGCTGGAACTAGAGTGAGACAAGAGAGGCATCACCCGGAGTGAAAAATAGAAGTGGGCACCAAAAACCTCAGTAGTCAAAATAAATAACATTTTCATGCTATATTTTTAAAAGATCATGTTGGGAAACTGTGGCCCATGGGCTGTCTGTTTCTATAAACACAGTTTTATTAGGACACCGTGGGCTCATCCGTCCTGCAGCACTTTGCTGCTGTAACAACAGAGTCTGCCAAAGAGAGGGTGAGCTTCCCTGAGCCACCTCTCACTTTGGTGCTGCTGTATTAGTCAGGGTTCTCCAGAGAAACAGAACCAACAGCATGTATATATAGAGAGACAGAGATTTATTTTAAGAAATTGGCTCATGTGATTGTGGAGGCTTGGCGGGTCCAAAATCTGCAGGGTAGGCCAGCAGGCGGGAGACCCAGGGAAGAGGTGCAGCTTGAGTCTAAAGGCGGTCTGTGGGCAGAACACCCCCCTGCTCAGGGGAGGTCAGTCTTTTTCTGTTCAGGCCTTCAACTGATTGGATGAGGCCCACTCACATTATGGAGATAAACTGCTTTGCTCAGAGTCTGCTGATTTAAATGTTAATCCCATCTAAAAACTACCTTCACAGGAACATACAGAATAATGTTTAACAAAATATCTGGGTGGCCTAGCCAAGTTGACACAGAAAATTAACCATCATGGGTACCTTCTATTATTGAATTCCTGATTGACATTTTATTTTCTATGTGCATACATTCTTTTTCTCCACAGCAAGAGAAGAAAGCCCTGAATTTGGAAAGATGAGACTGTTTTATATATCTTTGCATGCACACTCCTGAATTTTCTAGCATAGTATTGAGCACTAAGCAGATCCTACGTATTTGTTGTTGGATGGGTAACTATTAATCTGGCTACTTTTTTGGTTCCTATTTTATTTATTTGTTCACTTATTTATGTAAAAAAAGTCTTAGAAACTTGTGAGGAAACTTTGGTTACTTTTCAAAATCTCAGTACAAAATAAGTTCAAGTTTCAGAAAATATAGTCCGTTCAAGAATATTTTCTCTCCTTCCTCCAACTCATGGCTTAAAATCAGCCTCCAGCACTTGACCTTCGAGAGAGCTCTATGTGGAATCAAAAGCCCAGGCAGCCTTTCTCTGTGGAAGGTAGGAGCTATTTTTTTTTGCAATTTCTTTTCTCTAAAACTTAATCCTAATAATAATGAAAGTGATTTATCAGATTAAGACGCAAATTAATCCTGTCTGAACAACTTGATGTTATCATGTTTAATTTTCAAATTTAATTATTTTGGTATTTAATTACAAAACAGTTAATTACTTTATTGTAATTATGCATCTTTTTAAAGTAGAAAGAGGCCAAAAATCCCAGATAATGGGCTACCCAGAGGCATAGCCATTTTCCCTGTTTATCTCCAGCAGGTATCAGCCCCGCTTCCAGATTTTCCTGTTGCTTAAGCTTCTCTTTGATGTCTTTCTCCATCTCTCACTTCCTACTTGTTTTTGGTCTCTTCTTCACTCTCCTAGAACCACTATTCAAAGTCACACTTCTGCTGCTTATACTGATGTTTACAACCAGGCCCTCCAAAGCCTTTTTGTTTGAAAATACCACCGTAAGCAGCATCATTCTGCCTCTTCCCACCTTCCAGAGCCAGGAGCTTGTGTGAGATCCTTTAAGTCAGGGGTTGCAAACTTAAATATTTTGAGCGTCACTCTGCCGGAATGGGGCAGGCACCATGGTCAGAGTGGATGCACCAGGGCCACTGGGTTTGCCGACTTCACCCCTGTGGACTGAGGGGTTCTAGGGAAGGCACCAGTCTGGCTGAGGTGTGGGCTCCCCAGGGGCTCTGGGAACTGGTATTTGTCTACAAGCACAGAACGATTTCAACATTTCCATAACTGGTGTGATTTTCCCAGAACCTACTGGTTGAGCCTCATTCCTGCCCACCAGGCCTGGCTAAGAGATGTGTGCAGCAGGCCGGGTGTTGCACAGTGGCAGGGATGACAGGGAACGGCAGAACTGTGCCCCACACCAAGGAAGCAGCCTGGGGATGACCGCGGCTGGCAGTTTTTTCAAGAGAAACCAAAAATCCAGGGTTTGGGGGATTTTTGAAATTTTGAGAAAATTTCAGATTTTAAATGTTTAAAATCAACTCAAGGTTTTGTTCAAACACCTGTGGGTCAACCAAAATACAACTGGGTGCTGGAGTTGGCCCTCGGAACCCCCTCCCCCACTTTAAGTAACTGCCTCTCCATCCCACCCAGGCGTTCTGTCTTTCCACCTTCTGTTTAAACGTGAGGATGTGCAATCTGGACTCCTCTGGTGCAATATGATACAATATAATTCAATTCAATTCAATTTTAAAAGTGAAGATGGACTTCTGGCTTCTGCTTAGGATGAAGAAAGCTGGAAAAACATCGCTTCCACCCTTTCAACAAGAAAAATACTGGACACTCCAAATTAACAGCTTCTCTTGTACCTGTAAGGGAGCTGAAGCCACAGGGTAAACAACTAATCCAAAATCTAAAGAAAGACAAGTACCTCCAAGGAGAGATGGGATGTGAGCACTTGCTTACCTAGAACAGATATCACCAGATGCCATATGAGCCAGTAAGAAGAGTTCACATAAAATTTTTAATGACTTGCTAAAGAATAAGTTGGGATAGTGTGAGAACATGGAGCCCCTGGGAGTCGCAGACACAAGGTGCTACATTGAAACCCTAACCAAGGTGACGGCATTTGGAGGTGGGGCTTTGGGGAGGTGACTATGTCACAAGGGCAGAGCCCTCATGAATATGACTAGTGCCCTTATAAAAGGACCCCCAGAGAGAGCTTGCTTCCTCTTCTGCCATTTGAGGACACAGACAGAAGGCAGCCCTCTGCAAGGAAGAAGGCCCTGACCGGAAATGGAATCTGCCGGCACCCTGATCTTGACTTCCCAGCCTCCAGAACTGTGAGAAATAACTTTCTGTTGTTTATAAGCCACCCAGTTTGTGGTATTTTGTTATAGAAGCCCGAACAGACTGAGACACAGGCTCTTCTCCACTAACCTCAGCAGACACGCATAGGAAAGATTGGGAACAGAGCACGGGCCCTGAGAAAGCAGGCTTCATGGTGCAGCCCTTGAGGAGGGAACAGCAGCTACTGCAGAAAAGGCAAGAAGTCCTTCTTCCCTATGGAATGACAACATTAAAATGCTGGGAGAAGAGCAGCAAACTCTTCGGCCTTTAGGGCACCCATTGCAGCCGGAGCAAGAGAATACAAAAAAATCTCTACCCCTGAGAAAGAGGCAGAAACGTGTCCCCTACAGCTGGGGGCAGTGCAGAATCATTTAGAAGTCCTCACTCCTGAGACACAGGGACACAGAGCCTGCCTAAGATTGAGGGTGAATCAGAACAGAATGCTCCTTCCCTCACCCACATGCTATGACTAGGCCAGCAAGTGTCAGGTAACAAGTGACAGCATCTATTGCTAGAAGCGGGGCAAGGGCATGGAAAGACATCCTCTTTGGGGTGCAGATGCAAAGGAAATGCCCAATACCTGGAGCTGAAGGTGGAACAGACACAGGAAAAAATCCTCTGGAAATAGTTCAAGTGTCCAACAACTGGGGAGTGGATAAACAAACTGTGGTGCATCATACAAGGGAATACGAAACAGCAGTAGAAAGGACTGAACTACTGATAGACTCAGTAACACGGATGAGTCACACACATATTGTGCTAATCCTTACATACTGTAGGACCCCACTTATATGACATTCTTGCAAAGGCAAAACTCTGAAGACAGAAAACAGATCACTGGTTGCCAGAAGCTGAGGGTGGAGTTGAGAATTGAACAACAAAGGAGGACAGGGAAATTCTGGGGTGATAGAACTGTTCTTTATCGCAGCTGGGGTAGTGGTTTCAAGACTCTATACTTTTCTCAAGACTTGCAAAACTGTATACTAAAAAGGGAGAATTTTACTCTACATAAATTATACCTTAATAAAATAAATGGAAAAAAATGAGGGTCATGAAATTATCAGATTGACCATCAATCCCTTTCTTTTGACCATTTTTTATTTTAAGCCGGTTTAGTTGTCCTAAGAAAGTAGAAATCAGTAGCAACAGATGAGCACATGAATCAGTCAGGCTCCTTTTCACTATAAATGACAGAAACTCAGCTCAGTCTTGGTTAGGGCTAAGAGGACTTTGGTGAGAGTCTCTTACAGACTGGCAGCCTGGGAACCTGGGATAATGGAAACCAGGAAGTCATTTCTGTCCCTTATCTCTCTCTCTCTCTCTCTCTCTCTCCCTTGGTGTATCTCTCTCACCACACACTGGTGTCTTCTCCATGTAGGTGAACATGGCTGAGAGCAGCTCCCCAGCCCCACATTTCACAGCTTCACCAACAAAGAGGAAGTACGTCCTGTACTCTAATTACAGTTCAAAGATTCCAGGACACACTCTGATTGGCTCAGCTGAAGTCAATCAACAGTGGCCAAGGGGAGGGAACTCTGTGATTGTTAACTTCCATTCCATGTGGTTGCAGTGAGGAAAGAACAGATGTTCCCTCCAAAAATAGGAGCACTGAGCAGACAAAATATTATTCATCGAAACTCATCATTTTAATGTAATAAATTTTCTTCTTTGTTCCCCAAAAGAAGTTTGAGCTCCCCTTCTGGCTTTAGTTCATTTCAGTTTGGTTCAACAAGTGACGATTGTGATTCTGCTCTGGGCTGAGAGGTGGAGGATCAAAGATGAGTAGGACAAGGTCCTTCCCCCCCAAAACCCACATCACAGTCTAATGGGGGAGACAGATACATAAGCTGCTTATTACAAAGTCCTATGATAAACAACTCACTACAAAGGCCTGTGATGAGTGCTCTGAGAGCACAGCCAGAGGGCAGAGGTCTAACCACACCTGGGTCTCAGACAAGGTTTCCTACAGGAGCTGATTCCTAACAGGTTGAGTAAGAAGGGGAAGGGCATTCCAGACAGAACTGTAAATCCCAAATGAGAACAGGGGAATTGCTTTCACAACCAGTTGATTGTGAAGCCCTCAATGGGAGAGGTCTTTTACAATGAAGATACCAATAATTTACCTTTTTTTAGCACATTATAATTTGCAGAACACTTACAAATATATACATATTTGCCCCTCCAGCAGCCTTACCTAATAGAAATGTTACCACAGATAGGGAAATAAGAACACAACAAACTTCTGGGAGAAGGATAGGTAGATTTTCTTCAATGGCGCTCAGCTCCCACCCACCCCACCAGAGTCCCAGGTGTAGGACTGGCCTGCAGGTAGGTTGCTTGCTGCAAGATTAGGGGTTTGCAGGTGGTTGTGGTGGAATCTGAAAATGGCTGGGAACTTCCAAGTTGCTAAGCAATGCCACATGGGACCTATACCTGGCAGGAAGGTGATGAGAAAGGGAGCATCTAGGGATTGGCATTCTAATGAAGTTGAAGAACAAAAACACTGAGAATAATGGCACAAAGAGTTGGAGGGGAAGAGGCTGAAGTCTGCGATGGAAAGATCTCTGAGACTGTGCGGTTCTAGTAGGTGGCATGCTCCACAGGATGTGGCCATGCAGGGGTTTGCTGCAGAGGTCCTGGGGAGGATAGTTCCTAGAGGTGAAGAGATCAAGGACCTTTGAGACAAGATGTTGGGTGTAAGTCAACATGAAAGCTGAAGTCATTGAGGTGTATGCATGAGCTTGGGGTGAAGAGGAAAGGCAAGAGTCAGGTGCCAAAGCCTTCAGGGAAGAGAGGGAGTGATCAGGAGGTTGGTGAAAGGTGGCCACTGGTGGGGAGAAGGAGGCAGAGCTTGATGACAGGAGCTTCATTCTCGCATGGGATTGTGTGGGAATGGACGAGCGTGTCCATGAGCAGCTGCAGAGTCAGTGGGAGATGCCCACTGCTCCACTGGCAAGATGCTCCAAGGTGAGACGAAAGAGCTGGAGACAAAACAAGCAGCCTGCACTCAGGAAGCATGAGGCACGGCCTTGGCCAGCACAGAAGGTGCCAATGCAGCAAACATTTACTAACCACCAGACACGGCCTGAATATGAGGATTAGCTCGGTGTCTATCTGTGTGGCATTGTATCCTTTTCACAACGTCCACGACAATCACTTTCTCAATTTATGACTAACCATCTAAGACTAACATGCTTATTCTAATGTGTATTAGGAAAAAAATACATAACCAGCATATTTACTTGGAGAATTCACAGATGTTGTTGCTTAGAATGAGGCTAAGATTTACAATGGAGTCAATTTAAGAAAAATATCAACTAAATATTAACAATAAGACAGATGGCACACAGGTAAGGAAGAAAGTGTAACAGCAGTATGCAATGCCCAGAAAGTGAGAAACCCTGGACCATCTCATTTGCTCTTCATGACTCAGTGAGTTAGACGGAGTTATCATCCTTATCTGTGTGTCAGGAGTCAAGGCTTGGGGAGCGAATAATTACAAGGACGAAGTGCGTCGGGGAAGTTTGGCCCTGCCAGACAGCGCCTGCCTAGCCAGCACGACAAGCTGCAGCCCCAGTTCACACTGATGGGGGAATCCTGGGTCCATGCTGCAGAGGCCTCCCCGCCTCCTGGTCCTGAGTGTTCCGAAGACACGCAGTTACCCGTTGTGTCTCTTTCATACTGAAGTATTTCAGATGCTGGTTCAGCTCAATTTCTTCCAGAAAATGTAAAACAAAAACAGCCCCACTGTATCTGACACTCAAGTGCTGCCACAGATGCTTTTAGCAGCCACCCCCGCGCCCAGCCTCTGCCATGATGGGCTCTGGGAAGCGGCTCGGTTCTGCCCCCGAGGCCCCGTGGAAGTCTCTGGCTGTTTTCCCGACTCCCAGACCCGATGATGCGCCCTTCCACTGGACGTGCGGAGCCAGGCCATGCAGCCCAGGAGCACAGGGGAGGTAACTCCCTGTGGGGAGACCCCTGACCAGTGGGAGGCAGGAGATAGGAGAGAGCCAAAGACAAATCCCCTGTCCGTTCCTCCATTATGGCCTGTTTGCGGGTAAAGTCTGTGCAGAGCACCCCACATGGCAAAATGGCCAGCTGGCCTCTTCCTGTGGCGGGCCTGCTCAGCAAGGCACCACCTCGAATCCCTCCCCGCCTGGCCTGCGTCTTCCTTCACCCTCACTCTCCCTGCCCTGGGCTCGCACCTTCCACTTGTGCCATGCCTCAGGCTCTCTGGTCCAAGGAACCTGGGCTACGTGAAACCAAGTAAGGATTCGTTTCCTCCCTAATTTTCATCCGTAGCAATTTTAAAAGCCGGTTTCGAAAGTACAGTGGGCTACTCCCCTCACTTCAAAAGGTTGCTCAGAGGAGCAGAGTGACCGGCTGGCACAGGCCGGGAGGTGGATGGCCTGCTTGGGTAAAGGGTGACCACTGTGCTTCTGTAGGCCACTCGGCATTCGGGGGCATCCAGCTAGGAAGGCCAGAGCCATCTAACGTGCAGGATGGCAGGTGGATGCGAGTGGGGTGAGAGCGGCAGCCATGAACGCCACGCCCCTCGCCACCACAGGGCTCTGGCTCTCCCTGGCCCTGCTTGCTGGGCTGTGGCCTGGCAGGAAGCCCCTGGGATAGTCCCAGCAGGTGGAGGAGGGGCAGCACCTTGTGGAGAGAGAACTTTGAACTGGTTAGTGATTGAATTCCTGGATTAGACTAACATTTTTATTGGATTAGACTGGGCTTTGCTGGAGTGGACTGAATTTAGTGTTTCTGCTGCCAAGTGGCAATGAGAGCTCATTAAAGAAAGTACATGCAATTATTATTATTATTTAAGTGCAGTTGGACTCTCCCAGGCCCCACTTTAATTTGGCCGGGAGCCTGTCCTTGAGTGTGAACCCTGAGGAGAGCCAGCCAGACTCTGGCGCTTGCACAAATGGGGTTTGTGTCTCTGTGGCTGGAATAACAAGGCCCGGGGGCACCACTGAGATGCTGTGCCGTGGTTTGGTCACAGAACCTGTCCACAGGAGGGGTCCACCTGTGCGCCCCACAGAGAGAATGGGAATGAATGAAACGTCAGCACTTCACGTGCATTTAAACATATGCTTTACTGTTCGTATTCATTGTGAATACAGCCCCAATACCTCAGTTTGCTGGGTTTTGTATAAGTGGTCTGCATGTGTGCATGTGTGTGTGTGTGTGTGTGTGTACACAAAGCAATACAAAGTACTAGTTCAGAGCTCAGGCTCTGTCACTTACTGAAGCTTAAGCAAGTTCTTAACCTTTCCAAAGCTCGGCTTGTCATCTGCACGGTGAGGATCATACCAACCTGACTGGAGTGCCCTGAGAGCCAGACTCCAGCCACCACTCACCTCCCACTGCTCCTGCCACACCCACATCCTACCTTATGCGGGCAGGGGCATTCTCTGCTCCCACCCTGCCGGGACCTAGATCCCCATCTCTGTCCAGATCTGCACCCCCGGGGAGGCTGATGCTGTGGGCTCCACCGGGCTCCTAACCTGCCGGCCTCTGGCTGGGTTTGGCCCCTGGCCGGCGCTGGCAGGGCTGAGGCTGTGGGAGGAGGGAGGTGGCTGTCTCTTGCTGCTCCTCCTCACCCTGGGCACCCACTCTGTCCACGGCTGTACCTACTTCGTGGCTCCTGCTCTCAGTGGACCTCTGACCCTTCAGGCCTAAGGTGGTGACAGCAGCCCCTGGGGTGACTCTCTGGGGCCTGCAGCATTCTTTAGGACCCCCTTTACCCTGTCCCAGCAAGCTGCAAATGGTCCCTTTATCAAGTCTCGCACTTGGGACCTGCAGGGAGAATTCTTTTTCCTAGCTAACTCTGGGTGAAAAGCCCCTGGATTGTTAACTGGTGACTTTCTTAAACAAACTCACATTTTAGAAATCTAAATAATTTGTTGGCTAGGAATTTTATATTTCCATGTGATCGTGGACTTGATATGCTGATTTTGTGAAAGGGTTAGCCTTTTCCTAACACACATTAAAATGAACACATAACTTTTAAAATCCAAGTGTTCACCATATTCCACCTAAAATCCTTGCCGGGAGCCCGCGGCCTGTGCAGCCCCAGTACAGGGCTGAGCTGCTGCATGCGAAGCTCTCAGCTCAGGGACGCATACTTTTCTGTCTGAGTGTTATCCTTAAAATTAGGACCCAAGTTGTCACATGGCGGCAATCCAGACAAACGGCAAACCCGCACCATGGAGGAACGTGTTTCTTCTTAAACTACCTACACTTTTCACATAAAACACAACACACTATCCTGTTGATAATAAAGGATGAACCTCCTATTCCACCAGAACCATCTTCTCCTCCGTGCAGAAAGGGCAAGGAGTTTGTTCCAAAAAGGAAATGGTCTGCAATCGCCTCCAGTGCAAATATAAAGTCTTTCTGAAGTCCATCTTCAAATTACAAGCATTTTAAAAATAAACTTGGTGGAATCTTGCTGAGATTCTCATACCAAGATGCTGAATATTTAAGACAGAACATATTACTCTTCGTTAAAAAGAATAAGCCCAGAAATCTGGGTTCAACTTCTTAACTGGGTTGAGTTGGGTTCCCCTTCCTCCTGCCCCAGCTCCCCACCCCACACCCGTGCGCACTCACACTCACACCCACACCCCCACACCAGCCCCACCTCCCCCCAGTCACAGGGGATGGATAGCAGGTCCATCTCCGTGCCCTCTAGCACCAGGGAACTCGCTGCCTTCCACTTAAATTACCTCTAGAACAAAGCAAGGCGGCCTGTGAGAGGATTTTGCCACATCTGCTGGAGCAGTGCCGCTTAGGATCAAGCAAGACTGATGACAAAACTTATTTTTAAAAATTCTTCTTGCTATTTAAGTCACAGCAGACGATGAGCTGCACTGAGATGCACAGAGGGGTGCCCTGTGTTGGGGGAGCAACTTCAATTTGGTTATAGGAAAGGGGGAGGCAAAATGCCTTTAAGAAAAAAAACACACTTATAAAAAAAACACAAATATATATATATATATTTTTAGTTTGAAGCAAGTCTGTCTTCTGTCCTAATGTCAGAACCTCCTAACCCCTGGTGGGGTGAAGACAGCTGTGTGGGTGCGCTAATGCAGAAACCCAGGAAAACTCCTACAACTCTGATGTCAGCTGGGCCCCTCTGGCCCTGTCAGATCAAGGTAAGAAGATCTCGGATCCTTGAGTCCATTGTGAAGTTCAAGTCCCATGTCCTCCACAGGTTTCTGCAAATTCCCAGCACTTACCCTCCCCCAAGGTCCCTCTGCCCCTGGAATCCAGGATGCTGCCACCTTCACCCCTCAGCAGCCCAGATGTAAAATATCCACGCCTCATCCCCAACTTACCCCCCCAAAACAGGGCATAAGGCAAAGGGTGTTTTGCAAAAAGGCCCCAACCATTTATGTCAATGGGGAATCTTTAATGCATTCCAGGACTCCAAAAGACATACTGATTTGTCACATAAAATCCTTGGAAGAGAAATCCCTAGTCATACATAAGGTAAGAAGTACAGATTTCTTATTTTTAAACACCAGTTGTTTATTCCAGTAACTAAAGCAGCGCCAAAACCATCCGAATCAAAGTTTCCTGTGCACTGTGAGCAAAGCCCAGCGGTAAGGCACCTTCTCTTGGAGGGCAAAATGCAGCAAGAGAACAGTAACAAACCACCACCACCCTGGGTGCTGCAGTGAGGTCTCTCCCGAGTGCAAGAGTAACAGACAAAGTTACAAAGAACCAGAGTGGCCAACTTTTGTAGCTCGCCTGGCAGGGTTTGCTGAGGAAAGCCAAAGGGGCCGGACAAGGAACGGGAAGAACACCTTCCCCACGATGGCCGGCACTCATCCGCACCAGGCATGGCGTCCCGTGTTGTTTTCAATTCAATTTTATTTCCATCAAAGTATTTCAAAAAGTCAAATACTATTGTAAGGCTAGTAAAAAATAGCTTTCCCCTTCCTGTGCCTCCCTCACCCAAGTCCTAACTCTTAGCAAATAGTTTTTATATTTACCCCTGCTTTTCTGAGTAAAAGACTTAAACTATTTAGTCTTGATTTTTCCATTTGAGACATTATTTCCTGCCTCCTTGTTATGGATGAGGAGGGTTTTAGCGAATATACCTTCACCTCATCTACTTCCCCTCCTACATCCTCTTGATGTAATCATGTCACATTTTTTGTTGAATCAGTATTCAATGAACATATTATTTTTACTAAGTAAACATCGGTCAAGCAGCTTCAAGAAAGTATTATGTTTCCTTTTTTTTTTTGAGACAGGGTCTCACTCTGTTGCCCGGGCTAGAGTGCCGTTGTGTCAGCCTAGCTCACAACAACCTCAAACTCCTGGGCTGGAGCAATCCTCCTGCCTCAGCCTCCCGAGTAGCTGGGACTACAGGCACATGCTACCATGCCCGGCTAATTTTTTCTACATATTTTTAGTTGTCCAGCTAATTTTCTTTCTATTTTTAGTAGAGACAGTGTCTCCCTCTTGCTCAGGCTGGTCTCAAACTCCTGAGCTCAAAGAATCCGCCCGCCTTGGCCTCCCGGAGTGCTAGGATTACAGGCGTGAGCCACCGAGCCCGGCCTTATGTTTCCTTTTGTATGTGACTTTTTGTTTTCCCTGAGTTAATCATTGACTTTTTTCCCACTTGTATAATTTATGTACCCATCACTAATTTTCTCCACTAACTCTCCCGTAGAGATGTCAAATTCTCCTTGGTTTATTCACACACATCCTTCCCATCTGCACTTTGGAGCCGTCCTTCCTCCTGTTCCAATCTGAGCCGGTGGCATACCATCCTTGCTGCCCAGTGGACATCCTGGGGTTTCACTCAGCAAACCTGGAATTCTCTCTGCCTCTCTTCTGTGTTCAATCCATTTCCAGATCCTATGACTTCCTCTTTCTTTGTTAATTCCCTTATTTTGGGGTACCTCTACTAGCTTCCAGAGAACACCCTTGCTAGCTTGGTGATGCATAGAGTTCTAGGCTGGAAATATGTTTTTCTCAGCATTTTGAAAGTCCTATTCCTTGATCTTCTATGTTCCCATGTTTCTGAGATGGTTAATTGTCACTCTGACCCCTACCCCTTGTATGTGACCCTCTGACCCCTTGTTGTTCTTGCCCCACCCTCCCAGAGAGGTTCTTAGGATCTACTCATTAGCCCTAAAATATTTAAATCTCATGAAAATGTGCTTTAGGTGGCTCCCCCTCCCTTTTTGTTTAAAAATTCATTATGCTGGGCACTTTTGGGGCCTGTTCAGTCTGGAAAAGCATATTCTTTTGTTCTGGGATGTTTCAAATTACTGTTTTCTTTGGTAATTTTCTCCATTCTGTCTGGAATATGTTTTATTTTATACTGGACCTCTAATACTGATCGGATGTTTTCTATCACACTTTCTGACACATTACACTCACTTTAGCCCCATCATTTTATTGTATTTTATTAGTGCTTTTTCATTTCCAACACCTGTCCTGTCCTCTGAGTAATCCTGTCTTCCGGATGCAGTGCCTCCTCTCCTTCAAGGGTGGGAAGACATTATCTCTGTTTACTCTGCGTTCCTTTTCTCCTGTTTGTTTTGGTATTTGCTTTCCTTGGTGAAGGTTTTTCTTGTGATCTTGGCTTTTCCATTTCCATTAGGAAGGTGGCATCGCAGGGTGGCTGGAGGCTCACTAAGTGGGAAGAGCTTGCCAAGGGCATCTTTGCTGGGAATGACCAGGCAGGGTCTCTGCTACTGTTCCTTTGGAAGATTCCCCAAAAGTCAGTATTTCTGGTCTTTCCTCTGGTTTCTGGCCTGGGGAATGCACACCCGGAAACCAGCATTCTGGGAGCCTACCGGAGAAAGAGGACTGAAGTGGGGGTGAAGTCTCACAATGTCATTTCACCTCGTTTCTCTCACCCCCAGCTGTGCCTGGTGTCTCTGAGTTGGAAGCCACCTGGATCAGTTTCTCCAGAGGGTAAAACTCCAGGCTTCTGCCGCGGTGGGGAAGGCTTGGATTGTGCCGTACAGGATCTAACTGCTCTTCAGACAGACTTGTTGAGCCTCCTTTCCTCAGCTCCCCCACTCACCCCGCTGTCACAGATACCTGGTCCTCTAATTCCTGAGTTTTTCTAGGTGTCTGCAGCACGAACGGCTTGTTTCTTGTTGGCATCCCCCTCTGCGGGCTTCTAATGGCAGAGAAAGTTGAGTGCTATTTAGGTTTTATTCCTTCTTAGTCCTCATGCATACTCTTATTATTATTTGAATACAAGGCCCGAAGTAGTTTCCTTGCATTCTCATTGGCCCGTTCTCACAACCCTGTGACGTGGGTACTATGTCACTCCACTTAGGAGGAAAAGGAGCCCTGGAGGGGGCAGGTAGTCTATTTTGGGGCAAGTGCTGTGGTGTGGGCCCACGCCGTCTGACCACGCTTGCCCTCACCCCACCGCCATGTTAGATGGCCTCGTAGTGGGGTCCCCCACAAGGTGCTCCTGGGGCTCCTCTGAATGTCTGCCATTGGCTTAAGTCTTCCACTGAGGCTGTGGTGAAGACTAGTTACACAGACGTTTTCGAGGACAGGGAGCAGTGCCTTTGGGGGAGAGCTGTGGTTCACCAAAGCAGCAAACTTTGTGGCCAGGCCAGGCACTTCACAAGGTGTCCGGGCTTAAACATGACTTAGAGAAGGAAGCGTTCCGAAATTAGGGGTTTTCAAACTTACCACACATTGGAACCAAATGGGGAGCCTTTTGAAATCCAGATATCCAGGGCCCTCCCTCCACAAACCAATAAAATTAGAATCCCTAGGAATGGGACTCAGGAATCTGTATTTTGGAAAGCTTCCCAGGTGAGCTTTCCGACACGCAGCCAAGTGTAGAACTAGTGCTGCAGACCAGGACTCGGCAACCTGTACCTGTACCATGCACCTGAATTCCCTGGGGATCTTGTTGAAATGCAGATTCTAATTCACTAGGTACTGTGGTCTGAATGTTGGTGTCTGCCCACGCCGCCCAGAACTTAATCTCCAACATGATAGTATTAAGAGATGGGGCCTTTAGGAGGTAGTCACATCATGAGGGCAGAGCCAATTCGATGGGATTAGCACCCTTATAAAAGAGGCTTGAGGGAGCCCTTTGCCCCTTCTGCCCTGTAAGGACACAATAAGAAGGTGCTATGAGGAACGGGTCCTCACTAGACACTCCATTTGCCAACACCTTGATCCTCGACTTCCCAGCCTCCAGAAGTGCAAGCACTAAATGTCTATTGTCCATAAATTACCCAGTGCAAGATATTTTGTTATAGCAGCTCAGACACACTAAGACCCTAGATCTACCCAGCTCCCAGGTGATGCAGCTGGTCCAGGACCACACTGGACCGGATATCAAGGCCATAGATTACTCCGTGTGGGTATAAATAGGAAGTTCTTTCCTGTGAGCCAGCATCCAAGCTTGGCATTGAGGTGTGGATGTCAAGTTAATGGTTAACTTTTTTTTCATAATTACTATAAAAATTCATGTATTGCAAAAAGGGATATAACTTCTATAACAGAGTTCTTCTAAAAAATGTAAGGAGAACATTCATTAGCCAAGGCTTTTATGCTTTTAAAAAGAGTAGATGTTACTGAAGATTTCATAAGGGAATTGGGGGTGATGGTGGTTTCCACCTCATGTTAGTTTATGGTCTAAACAGTCAACCAGGCACCCCAGCCAACCCTGATCTCAGAACATCCAGGGGCCGCTGCACCTTTCTGTGGCTTTATGTCCATTCAACTCTTCCAGCTACTTTTTCCTACTGAGTCCCCTTCAAGAGCAACACAAAATCCCTTCCCCTGGATAAAAAAGAATAACCTACTTTCTCCCTTCGAAGCACCATCCTGATGTCCTAAACACAGATCAGTGCCTGTTCCCAAACAGAAACAGTACTGCTTCTTAAAAGGAATTTTGTTAAGTTAAATATTCCTACTTCATTAGACCATGACAAGAAATCTAGGTTTACAAAAATAACTATGGTTTTGTGCATTTGTATATGATGGTTGAAGAATTCTAGATGCACCCCAAGACATCCAAGCATTCAGGGAATTTTGGGGACTATAAAATGACCTTTATTTACTTCTACCACTTCCCTCCCATCCCCACCTGGCCTCTCATAGCCTCTCTGCTTTTCTCCTCCAGCAGACACAGGTCTCACATATCAAAGAGGAAGAATCATTCTAGAGGAAATCTGTGTTGTCCTTATTTCATAAATTGGTTTTAATAATTCATCTAAAAGAGAATTTTTAGCAACAAGGTTTGCATATAAAAAGGGAACATGCCTTCCCTAAATAGACATCTGCTACTCTTTCTGCAATGCTGAGTGTGGAGAAAAAAGGCCAGTCAGGTCCAAGTGCATCTCTCAGATTCACTAAGGGCATCGTGGTCTCAAGCCTGTTAGGCAAAAGTGATTTTAGAGCAAGCTCTGCAAGGAAAGGAATTTAAACCACACCCTAAAAGTCTCCTCTTTGTCACTGCGGAAATCCACCTAGAGGTCATTGCGAGAAACACACATATTCCTAAAACATCTGCAGATTGTATGTCTGTTCATTTCCTGGTCATAAAATGCCACCTGCCCAGATCCCCACCATTGCCTCAACTACTAAACCAATGCCATCTTGTGAGGCAGACAGTGGCAGGTTTGGGGTCTGCAGGTCTCCACATGCACACACAGAGCTGTTTAGAATGTCAAGAAAATCAGTCATTTATACAGCTACACTGCTCATGCGTGACAGGCTGACTTTAAATATTTGTCACTCCAACTTGCTGATATGGGGGGAAGGGAAGCTGGTAGAATGAATAGGGGAAGAAAATTAACAGAAACCCTTAATTGACCAGGTTTGCTGCCTTGAATATTTCTGCAGTAGCTCTGCAGCAGGCGGCACCGTCAACGTTTTCAGACCTGACAATGGGAAAGTTGCCAAGGAGCAAAGGCCCAGCAAAAGAGGCAATTAATACCTCCTTTTTCATTTTATAGACAGCATCTGTCTCACTGCCTTAGAAAAAAATGGTCTGAGAATTAATTTTCCCAGTTTCTTTTCCCAGAATGTCCTTATTTTACCATGCCCTTTGCTAGTCTCTGTTCAGTCTGGAGACTATCTGAATAAACTAAATTTCTCAAACGTTTCAAATATCTGCAATTACATAAAGCCTCTTTCTCTTGAAATCTGGCATAGTCCAGTGAAATAACCAAGGTATTTTTTTCTATAGGGATGTAATTTGTTTATTTTATTTACTTATTTATTTTGAGACAGAGTCTCGCTCTTTCCCCATGGGTAGAGTGCAGTGGCATCATTGTAGCTCACCACAATCTCAAACTCCTGGGCTCAAGTGATCCTCCTGCCTCAGCCTCCTGAGTAGCTGGGACTGCAGGTGTGTGCCACAACACCTGGCTAATTTTTTTATTCTTAGTAGAGACGGCTCTAGCTCTTGCTCAGGCTGGTCTAGAACTCCTGAGCTCAAGCAAACCTTCTGCCTTGGCCTCCCAGAGTGCTAGGATGTAATTTGTTTATTAATAAAGATTCTTTTAATCAACGACACCCAGAATTGAGAAAGAAAACAGGCATGTTTATTCTACCTGGAGGCATGTGATAGATCAAGCTCACCTTTCTGGAGAATAGTTTGGCCTTTTAAGAGTGTGACATTCTTTGACCTGGCAATTTCATTGCTAACCATTTGCCCTAAGGATATAGTTACAGTGTATCAAAGATTGCTGGATTCCTGTGTTCATCATTTTTAACAAAAATTGAGGAGCAAACCAAATGTCAAAAAATAAGGCTAGTGATTAGTTAAATCATGGTTAATTCATATAATGAAATATTGTGCAATCATTAAAAACAGAGTCGCAGAAAAATATTTGCTATGGGGAAATGTTTATAATGGATTGCTAAATTTTAAAAAGATTATAAAACACAATGTACATTATGATAGTTTTAAATTTCTTTTAATACATTAATTTTAATTATTATAGTATTATATGCTTAGAAAAATTAACTGGAAAGATTTTCAACGTACAGTTTACGGAGGGGGATGGCTGAGATTATAGGCAACTTTTAGTTTCCTCTTTGTGCTCTCCTGTATCTTCCTAATATAATGCCTCACTTACAGACAGAAAAACAATGAATAAATCAGAAACAAAGAATCAAGTGTGTTATCAAAGTATATGTATCATTACA
Source organism: Propithecus coquereli (assembly GCF_000956105.1). Classification (NCBI taxonomy): domain Eukaryota; kingdom Metazoa; phylum Chordata; class Mammalia; order Primates; family Indriidae; genus Propithecus; species Propithecus coquereli. Next base: position 9,069,396 of record NW_012133857.1, on the reverse strand, counting down.
TTTAAAAGAGGCTACAAATCATTTTAAAATGCAGGTGCCCTTGATGTAATAAAGCACCGTTTGAGAGATTCCACTTTGCCACGCCAAAGTCAATGACTTCGAGTCACACGATGAGCTGCCTCTGGGTTTGGGATTAACTGAAATGATGGTGTTTTAGAGGGAGGGAGGTGAAAAGGATCCCTTAACCAATGCCTTTGAAACAGGAGTCCCGGGGCTCTTGCGCTTAAGGCATAATGGGCATAAGGAATAATGCGCTTAAGGAATAATGGGTTAAGATGTAGATTCTGGAGCCAGACTGTCTGAGTCCAAGGTCTCCTAATAGCTGGGCGAGTGAGCCTCTCTGTGCCTCACTTCCTCGTCCGGAAACCGAAGATAATAATAGCGCCGACTTCCCGGGATTGCTGCTGAGGGCCACCTGAGAGACCCTGAGGACAATGCTGGTAGCGGTGCCCCGACGCAGGGCAGGCACGCAGCGAGTGGGCCCTCAGGAGAGGCCGAGCACCGCCCCTTGGCCCGGCGGGGTGCCCGAGCCCCCACGGCACGCGGGACCCAGGGCACGCACACGCCCTCCAACAGGGCTGCCAGCGGGCACCCGATTGGAGGCAGAAACAATGCGCGCGCACCCACGGCCCACGAGCACGCCCACACTCCCGACAGGCGCGCGCGCCCCACGCGCCCCCACGCACTCACGTGCGCGCGCGCGCCGACTGCGCCCCTTCGGTAGGTCAGCGCGCTGCCGGCCTGCTCGCTGCCGCAGGCCTGTCGTAAGTGTTTTGTGCTCTAACTTAACAAACACTGAGCAGCTGGCAGAAAGAAAAGGAAAATAAATTAACCGCAAGGAAATAAAACAAGCCTTCCCACAGTCTGCCGCCTCAGACAGCCGCGTGGTTCCCAGTGCGCTCTCACGGTCACTGCGCGGCCTGGGGGAGGCAGAGCCGGCGGTCGCAGAGGGCGCGGCGGCGAGGAAGTGGCGGGTGGGGGGGGGACGGACGTTACCTCCATGTATTGCCCTCGACCCCCGCCCCCGGGGACACTGGCCGACCCCCGGTCCCGTGCGGGGCCCTGCGCTCGGCCGGGGCGCCCGGGCTGGTGCGTGGGCAGGTGGGTGCGAGGTACCCTGCTCGGCCACCTAACAGAGCATCTGCATCGAAAGACGCGGGTGCTTCTGCTTCCCAGCCCGTCCCCAGCCACCCCCGCTGGGGACAGCAATGCCGGCGACGTTACTCGGTTTCCCGCCACCCCCGGGACCGCAAAGTCAGCCCTGGGCGCCGTCTCCTTGGTCCAGGTCTCAAGGCCCCTTTGAAATAAAATTGAATTCGCCATTGAGAACACAAACAAAAAATTAATCGTTTTTATTTTTTTTATGATGGAAACATCAGGCACCCAAAAAAATCACAACAATTTTGTATAGGCTCAAGACTGCTTTCTCTCAGCAACCCAGAGCTCTTCAAAGTAAAAATGAAAATAATCTCTATGAAGTTTTTTCTTAAGTATCTTACGGAATGTATATTTAAAGTCTGGAATGCTAAATTTCCATTGGGGATTTTAGTTTTCATTGAGTGAATTTGACCAATTGGACATACTTTGAGAAAAACAGAGACAAAAAAATAAAATCAGCAGTCGGGGGAATGCTAAAAGCTCGCTAAGTATTTTGTAGCTATTGGTCCTGTGTTCGAAATCAATTCCTTACCCTTTTTCTTCTTAGTGTCCCCGCCCCCCTCACAGTAGAGTCTTACAGATAATGCGGTCTCCCTCTGGAACTGATTTGACCCCACTCCCCTTTTGGCAAAACTTTTATTTGCATTTCCCTTGTGCTCCCAACAGGTCTGTATATTAACAACATGCCTCATTTTTGGCACAACAGCCTCATTAATTATGTCAGCAGAGAGCTGGCACCCGGGCTCCTCAGTGCCTGGTAATTCGTGTTTCCTCCCTGCTGGCTTTGCTGCCTCTGAACCACCAACCAACCAAGAGCAGCCCTCCTTTTCCTTCTGGGTTTCCTGCTCCCCTCCTCACTTCCATGCCCCATGCCCCAGTCCGCTCACTTCCCAATTCTGCAAAGAACAGAACATGAGGTCTCAGAAGAATGACACAGCAGAACTTTAACAGTATTATTATTATCTGGCTGGAAAGCGATAGATTTCCTGGGCCCTTATCCCAAGGCCTTGTGGCTCTCTTTGATAAGCTTTTGATGTTGATAATGATAACAATGGTTACCTCTTATTGAGTCCCTACCATGTACCAGACCCTGGGTTTTTGTTTTTGTTTTTGTTTTTTTGAGTGATGACTCATTTAATCCCTAAAACAGCCCTAGAGGCAGCTATCATTATGAATACCATTTAATGGGTAAGAAAGCTAGGCTCAAGGAGTTTAAGTCACAGAACCAGGACTGGCAGGGCCAGGGTTGGATTTTAATGTCTGCTTGTCACTACTACATGCCAGGACTTGAGGTGGCCCCCTCTCTCACAACACAAGCCATGCTAGTAAAAAGTAGCTGGGGGCTCAGAGGTGTGAAACTTGGAGGAAAGCACTTCAAAAAGCTAAATAATAGGTAGTACAGTGGCCAATGAAAATATCAGGAGAGCCATCTCTGAGAGTGTCAGACCATTGTCAGAACAAAAGCAAAACAAACCCCTGATTATGTGTTTCTTTTTATTAATAGTTTCCCATGCTTGCAGTAAAATTCTGAGATTCTGGGCAGGAACTTCCCCTTCAGACCTAACCTGCCTTGCCCAGTGACTAGGTAAGTAGGGCACACGCAGTTGTATTCTCAGGTATTACTCCTAATTTTAGTATTACACCATTAGTCAGACTACCACATTCCCTTCCCAGCTGCATCTGGTATCTGGGTCGACATCCCAGGGAAAGCCTTTTAAGAATTTAGGGCTCACCTCCCACCTCCTGAGGACCTGCAGTGGCTGCCATGTTGAAAGAACTCAGTGGTGGTTAAGTCCCTTAACTAATATGAGGGCTCAGCCATTATTCAAAACATTTGTTAAGTGTCAACCTTATACCAGGCACTGGGCCCAGGCACTGCAGATAAATAAATGTGGTCTCCATTCTAATTTTACTTAAAATTAGAGTTTTAAAATAAATTAGAACAGCTGACTCATGGGGCAGACAGAAACCAGGGAGGCAGAGCGATCACGTTAAAGAAAGCTAATAGCAGAAGGAATCCAAGTGCGTTCCCAGAAGAGAACAGGAGACCTTAATGATGGGGTTTGTCATTGGTCACCAAAAATGAGGAGGCCTTCTCAGGACAGGCTCCTGGTCCACACCACAGGGCAAGGCAAATGCTTATCACAGCAGCTAAATTACATTCTTTTCTAAAGCTACCAAAACAACACATGCTTGATATGAAAAATTCAAACCCCGTAGAAATACAGAAAGTTGCAGGAACCATTTCACAGTCCCCCGCCCTACAATCACACTCTAGGGGTAACTACTGTGAACAGTTTAGTGTTGAATCAAGGAGCCTAGTGCTTCCTTCCTGAGCATGATAGGGAAAAAAAAATCGCAAAGAGCATGGCCCAGAGGAAAACTGAGACCATGGAACTTACGGAGTCTTAGCTCCTGGGTTACAAGGTCCTTCCCGGTGGGGTAACTTATTCACGCCTGGCCCTTGGCTTCTGCTATCTGCACTGTAAGAAAAGCCTAAGATGGATACTATTGGCTCGTTACTATCCAAGACTCAGTGACAGTCACCAGGCAAGCTACCATCCCATCCTCTGGATAAGGCAGGATGGGCTCTGGTTAGAGGCCAGATGTGTTCATCTCATTGCTGCCACAGTCGAGCCTAAGTCAACATTGATGTCTTTATGTTAAATTAACTTAACAAGTTAGTAATGCACAGAACCTTGGATAATGGAACAGGTACATTTTAGGGCAAGGAGGAGAAATTTGGGCTGAGGCGTCAGTGCCTTGGGTGAAGTGTTGTAAGAGAGGGGCTGGGCAGCTGGCGTTCTGGAGGGAGTTTGAAAAGGAAGGAAGGGACCATATCTCAAGAGATGGGATAGGTTCAGGGCATAGACTTTACCCACTTTACAGTTTTGCCTTGGAGCAAACACAAAAATCATTATAATATGATGTTAGATTTGGGTTAATTTTGATTAATTTATGTTAGCACAGATTTATCAAAGGACTCCGCAGACTTTGCTCCAGAACATTGACCTTGAAGGCTAGAGTGAGGAGTGGCCACAACTGCCGGCAGGCCCCCTGATACCCATTCTGCCCTGCATGGGCCCTCATAGAAAGAGACTGCATGTCCCAGCCTCCCTGGTTCAGCGCGGCCCCGTGACCAGACTGCCCCAGGGCAATGCGCGTGCAAGGGATGCGTGCAGTTTCTCTGGAGGGCCCTTTATTTTAGCCTGGCTTCCCCAGAAACAGACACCGACAAGAAGATTTGAGCGCAAGTTGTTAATTTGGGAGGTGACCCCAGGAAACATCAGCAGGGGAGTCGGGGAAATGTGTCGGTGTGAGTCTTCTGAGAGGTAGCTGCCAACGTGGGGCGAAACGTGCAAGGACTTTATTAGGGGAACTGTCAGTGCGAGGGAAAATGGGGAGAGCCGTCAGACCACCAGCCAAGTCTGACCCCGAGTGGAAGAGACAGGGAGGGAAAGTCTTAGACTGCCAGGCAGTGTATGGAAGGGTCGGCAAAGCCATCGGGGAACGCTCGAGCCAAAGCCAGCACTGGAGTCCCACTTCGCCTAGCAGTGACCTGCATTCGAGCCCCCGCTATGTTCAGTCAGTGGGAGCAGCCCTTGGGAAGCATGGCCTTGGGCTTCACGTGCAGCAGCGGTGGGGCCTTTGGGTAACTACACTCCCTCTGGTTGGGGGCAGGACAGTTAGGCACACTCTCACGACCACTACCGGAAGTGAGAGGGGAGAGGGAGGGAAGGCATTACTGAGGGCGCTGGTGAGCAGTTTGCCACTGTGGGCAACTGAGCCTCTGTCCTGCGGGACCTCGGGGAGACTACAGAACCCTCCCACTTGAGGGGAATGGAAGGTGGGAAATAAACTCCCATCCTCTGGAAACCACTGATTTGTTGGCCTTTCCTATACTAGCTCAACTAGTGTCATAACTAGCGCAGGGTCCAACACCAAGTGTGAATGCTGTAAAGGCATGTTTTAAACTTCATTTTGATAGAGTGTTCCACTTGCTCCTCTCTGGAACCTTTTTACCAGATCTGCTAACAAACTGAGTATATAACTGATTTGGGTTATGTTTCCTCTCTCTCTACTCTCCTCTCCCACCCCCTGTTTCCTTACCTGCTAGAGAATCAGAAATGTGTAACATCCCCCCAAAGTGAGGAACACAGAGCAGGGGATTCTTGGTAAAACCAGAGAGAACAACCCCTCCCCCATCCCTCTATATTCCTCCCCCCACCAAGAACATACTACCAAGTCTCTGACTGTAACCATTTCTCTTCTTTACAACTCTGTGTAAAAACTTATGACCAAACCAAACCAAACCAAACCAAAGACTAGAAGGAAATACACCAAAGCAATAACTGGCTGTAGTAAGGTGGTAGAATTATGAATATTTTTCTTTTATTTCTTTTAACAATTTTCCATAATGAAATATGATTTTACCCCTTCAATTTAAATGTTTATATTAAACTACTTGTTAAAAACTGTTCTATATGCTTAAATTTTCTATAATAAAAATTATGTTTTTAAACTTCAGAGCAATTATTTATCTTATCTTTCTGTATTATTCAGCTCAGGCTGCTATAACAAAATACCATACAGCAGGTAGCATTTAAACAACAGAAATTTATTTCTTACAGTTCTGGAAGCTGGGAAGTACAAGATGAAGAGGCCAGCAGACTCAGTGTCTGGTGAAGGCTGCTCCCTGGTTCCCAGATGGCCGACTTCTGGCTGTAACCTCACATGGCAGAAGGGGTCAGGGAGTTCTCCAAGGGCTCTTTTATGACACTAATCTCATTCATGAGGGCTCCACCCTCATGACCAAATCGCATACCAAAGACCCTACCTCCTAATGCCATCATGCTGAGGGTTAGGATGTTAACCTATGAATTTTGGGAGGACACAAACATTCAGCCTATAACACTTTCCCACTTTTGCTACCTTAATATCCTCCACTCCCTGGTCTTCACTCCCTCATTCTCCCTGCCACCAAAACACAAAAGATACCATCATTACAAAATCCTTGGTGGTTTCTTAGTTCACTTGCGGCCTTAGTGCAGCTGGCCAGCCTTGGCTCTTCGTGGCTGAGTAGTTCACTGGATCTAAGGGGTGATGGCAGTGGAGTCCCTCCTAACGGTATGCTCACAAATGAAATCTGGCCTGAGTTGATATTCAGTCCTCTGAAAAAATGTCACTGCCTACAGCAGAAACTAACTAGCTAGTCATCAATGTCCTCTTATCCCTGGGAACACAGCAAGACCACATTCCCCAGGTTTCCCTGCAGTTCGCCATGTCCATGTGACAATTGCAGCCAATGGAATGTAAGTGGAAGTATTTGCACTGTTTTCAGAGCTTGAGATGAAAGGAGCCTGGGTCCACAATCACCACTTGAAGGGGAGCCACCCACTCAGCAGGAACACCATTCTCGACTTGACTTGGCAGAGAAATTACCTTCAATTGTGTTAAGAAATGTTGGGGTTTGTTTGTTACAGCAGTGATCCTACCCTAGCCAATACACTGTTAAGCTCTCATGTCTGCTAAACTTGCCTTGTAACCGTGCTCTCAATCCATGCGGTCCAAGGTAAATTTGACTGCAGAGATCAGGGAGCTCCATTTTTTGGAGAACTTGTAACCTCGGCTCTTTTGCAATCATATTGCGATAGGGTGGTATTGCCCTTGATGTTCCCCATGAAATATGTTCCTCATAACATTTTCCATATTCTGTATCTTTCTTCAGGGGAAGCAGTTTTGGACAAAGAGTCTAGATTCTATGTCCCTAACTATCAGCAGAATGATGCAGGAATCAACCAAACCCTACAAGCCTCAGAAAATATCCAATTCATTTCAGAGATGGACAATAACAACAATGGTAATAACTAAGTGTGGTTGAGTTAGAGGCCAGGTTAATCTTTTACTAGATTAACTCATATAATCTTCACAGGCACCAGTGACATGGGTGATATTATCACCATTTTGGAAATAAGAGAAACCGAGGCACAGAGAGATTAAAACACCGCCCAAGGCCACAGTTAGTAAATATCATATTCAGACATGGGCAATCTAACTCCAGGGCCAGAAATTAAGTTCTCTGGATTTTAAAATGCTAGCTTTGCACCAGAATAAAATTTTTCCGTGATTGCAATGATCTTGGTGCTGGCCTTGTGATATGCCTGAACTTGGTCTTTTCCTCATCTCATCAGTGTGTTCCCAACCTGCTGTTGACATCCAGCCTTCTCCTATTGATGGCTCTTGCTCTGGAAATATACAGCCTTGCAAGGGAAGAGATGATCTCCCTCTTCCTTGATCTACTTAATCTGATTAGACACAAATTGTAATATGCTTTGATTCAGAGAACTTCCTTTCGCCAAATTAAGTCCCCTGAGATCTCTCACACGTGAAACTTGATTTATGAACACAAGACTCTTTCAGTCCTCTGTGATTTTCTTTATTGAAACCATGCAATGCCAACTCTCAAGCAAAAGAGAGCTGGTGGTAAAATCTTGGTTTCCTACAAATTCAGGGAACTCAGGGAACATCAGAGGTCATATGTTTCAAATGCAGAGTAAATCACCTTGACATTACTCACTGGCATAACAATTAGAAAATGAGACAGGATGAGGCCTGGGTTTTAATAGGACACCTGGCTTAGTACTGAAATACTAATCAAATTATTTATTATGACTATTTCCAGTAATTCAGCATTTCACTTATCAAATGCCTCATCCACTCTGAATTTCTCCAATTGTAGTACATGTTGCATCATGCTGGACCATGATGAAGACAGAAATATGTACCACTTGGCCCGGGCGCGGTGGCTCACACCTGTAATCCTAGCACTCTGGGAGGCCGAGGCAGGTGGATCATTTGAGCTCAGGAGTTCGAGATCAGCCTGAGCAAGAGTGAGACCCCTCTCTACTAAAAGGATAGAAAGAAATTAGCTGGACAACTAAAAATATATAGAAAAATTTAGCCGGGCATGGTGGCGCATGCCTGTAGTCCCAGCTACTTGGGAGGCTGAGGCAGGAGGATTGCTCGAGCCCAGGAGTTTGAGGTTGCTGTGAGCTAGGCTGATGCCACGGCCCTTGAGCATGGGCAACAGAGTGAGACTCTGTCTCAAAAAAAAAGAAATATGTACCACTTATTAAACATTCGCTATGTTCCCAACATTGTGCCAAACAACATCTAATTACATTTTCACCCCCATTCTATAGATAAGGAAACTGACATTCAGTGAGGTTGAGTTGCCTGTCCACAGTGTGATAGCCAAAATAATGGCTCCCCAAGATGTCCCTGTCCTACTCGCCAGAACCTGTGAACAGGTTACCTTGCAAAGCAAAAGGGACTGGGAAGATGTGATTAAGTTAAGAATCTTGAGATGGGGAGATTATCCTGGATCATCTAGTTGGCCCAATGTAATCGCAAGGGTCTTTATAAGAGAAAGAAGAAGGCAGCAGAGTCAGAGAAGGAGATGTGACAACAGAAGCAGAGGTCAGAGTGATGTAGTGCCACAGTCAAGGCACATGGGCAGCTTTTCTAGAGGTTGGAAAAGGCAAGGAAATGGATTCTTCCCTAGAGCTTCCAGAAGGAACACAGCCCTGTCAATCCACTTTATTTTATGACTTCCAGAACTGTAAGATGATAGATTTGTGTTTTGTAAATCACTAATTTGTGGTCATTTGTTACAGCAGCAATCGGAAACTGCCCCACAGGTCACATGGATGTCGAGTGGTGGAGGCAGGATTTGAACTCTGCTTTCTGTGATTCAGAGACCATGCTCTTAATTTCTAGGTTAAATTCCCTTAAAGTTTAAATATTTGATTTTAAAAATATGATTTGCATATTATAGCAAATACAATATTATGAAACAAAATGTAAAACCTGGAAAATGTTTAAAGGATAAAATATGAGATGTCCAAACAATACAATAGACCAAAGGGACAGAACAGAGGCCTTAGAACCAGGCTCGTCTTTGTGTGGTAAGTTAGTACAGCAATGAGGGGGGTACCATGAAGCCCTGGGGAAGGGATGGATTGCTTAGTCAATGGTGGTGGGAAACTGTATTGCTTGTGCAAAAAGTGAAGGTAGAGCTCTGCCTCACACCCTCTAAAGGAAGACTCCAGGTTGATTAAAGTTCTAAGTGTGAAAGAGAAGACAATAACGCCAATCAAGGAAAATATATGAGAATATCATTGCAACCAAGAGATAAGCAAAAAAAGATAAGACAAAAATAATCAATAGACTTGACTATATTAAGTGAAAGGATTTCTGTTCAATGGAGAAATATGATAAACAGGTATCAACCTGGGAAAAGATATTTGCAGTGATTTAAAAGATAAAGGCTGGGCACCATGGTTCACATCTATAATCCCAGTGCTTTGGGAGGCTGAGGTGGGAAGATTACTTGAGGGCAGGAGTTGAAGACCAGCCTGGGCAACAAAGCAAAACCTCTGTCTCAAAAAAAAAAAAAAAAAAAAAAAAAAAAGCAGCTGCTCCCTCAGGTCGGTAAGGGAGCATGTATAAGGGTGTTCGCTTCTGTGTTGTTTTGGTGGGAAGCACTAGCCACAATCTAGGGGCCCATTCCTGGAGGGGTGGATAAAGTGCAGATGCACCCTGCAGCCTGCTCTGCAGTCATCAGTAACACACTAGCTGTACAAAAATGTGGATAATCTTAAACACAGTGCTGAGTGAAAAAAGAAAACAGCAGAGCAATTTCCATGACCCAAAGCCATACACAAATTAAAACACAAAATGGCCCTATATAGAGTTGGCCCTTGAACAACACAGCTTTGAATTGCACAGGTTCTCTTACATGCAAATTTTTTTCAATAAATGTATTGGAAAATTTTTTGGAGATTTGCAACAGTCTGAAAAACCTCTCAGCTGAACTGCGACCTCTGAGACAGCCAGATCTACCCTCCTCTTCTTCCTCCTCCTTAGCCTAGTCAACACAAAGACAAGAATGGAGACCTTTATGATGATCCACTTCCACTAAATGAATAGCAAATATATTTCCTCTTCCCGGTGATTTTCTAAATAACATTGTCTTTTCTCTAGCTTACTTTATTGTAAGAATACAGCATATAATACATATAATATACAAAATATGTGTTAATCAACTGTTCATGTTATTGGTAAGGCTTCCGGTCAACAGGAGGCTATTAGTATTTAAGGTTGGGGGGAGTCAAATGTTATACATGGATTTTCAACTGTGTGGGGGATCAGTACCCCAAAGCCCTACGTTGTTCAAGGATCAACTGTATTCTACAAGGAAACAGACTTATCCAAGGGCTTTTATGAGACACATTGAAGTGAGTGCTTGCAGGAAGGGAATAGAGAAAGAGATCAGGAATAAAAAAGAAAATAAATTGAATTGGAGTGATGACTCCTACAGAGCACTAATGCTAATATGATATATAACCCAATATCTTTCTACACCTGAAATAATAGAAATAATAGTTTAAAAAGTGGGGGACTCATTTTTACAAAAAGCCACACCAAACTACGGGAGCAGGTCCCCAGGGGTAGCCACTTTTCCCTGCCACGTTGGTTAGAAAATGTGAAGTGTTGACAGGTAGCTAATGTTATCTCATTCTCTACAATACTCTGAGAGTTAGGAAGAATGAAACAGGGTAACTTGTATCTGGAAAAGGCCTCTTGACGTAAATTCACTTAAAATGAGGACTAAAATGTCATTTCAAGCAGTGAAAAACATTAGAACAGGATCTTTTTAAGCTTGAAAAATGAAATTAAAAATTATGAAGAGGAGGATTAATTGTAGGGTGATGTAGTAAGTAGTTAAAGGGGAATATAGGCATTGGCTAACAGACTACAATTTGTTTACAACTAATTGAATTTTAAAATTACATTAATGCTTATATTACTTTGCCAAGCAGTATAATTTAAGAGTAGAGTAAACATAACTAAGAGTACAGAGGTATCAATTTGGTTAAAATTCACCATTTTATAAGACTAAGCAATAATGCTAAAAAATCTCTTTCCTGATTATCTAAGTGTCTTCATTTGGTGTTATAACTAAATTGTACCTGTTTACAGCCTAAACAGTCTTAAAATTTTTAATTAGTTACTTATAAAAAGAAATTATCTATATCTGGCCTCCCAGATGGAAAACTATCTTTATAAAACTATAGACTTAAAGGTTTGTGGAAATACATGAGGGTATCAGATAACCAAATATATGAACTTTGCTTTATGACAACTATCTGTTCCATGTTAAATAAAATAAATAGCTTAATTCTCAAAAAAAATTTTTTGATAGTGCTTGAAGTGAAAGTCACGCTGCTGCTAACTGATGGAGGATGTATCCTGCCAGTACCCCGCCTCGTCCCTTTTCTTATTGACGTGTGCCTCCTAAAACCTTGCTCCCTCCCATTTCATCCATGCGAGCAGCCGTGTTTAGCCATGTTTGCTAAAGCTGAGATGTCATGATAATGGATCACAACCAGACATTCCATTCAGGACTAGTTGACTGTGATCTGTCATTACGAACAAATTTCTTTCTTGCTGGAACTGGGAGAAATAAATAAGGAAGATGAAATTGTAAAAAAAAAAAAAAATTATGAAGATATGTTTTGTCTCATATTTTACAAAATCACATTTCCAGTGCAACTTTGGTCTGCTGTATTTCTAGTGTTCAAAGTCAGTATTTAACCAGAAAACAGAAACTCCTTGGGTGTTTAAAACGGAGGGATTTTAATACTGCCCAGTGGTAACACCGATGATGGAAAAGCTAAGAGGCCACACAGGGTGGGGAGAGGCACCCAGAGATTAGCAGCGGCAGGAAGCCACCACCACCCTCAGGCTGAAGTGACAAAAAGACAAGGTAGGGTTATCAGAGCCCAAGGCCCAGTGTCACCTGGGAAAGCCGAAACCACAGCAGGCCTGTCTAGTAGGACCTGAAGCCATGGAGGAGATATGGTGGCTGCTGGAGACCCAGCAGAAGCAGAGAAACCAGGAGAAATACCCTGGCCTGTCCCTTCCACCAGCAGCCAGCCTTGGGCCTTCCGTGAGCCCAGCCCAGCTGACTTGGAGCCTGGGAAGCAGAGCCTGCAGCAGCCAACCGGATACAGAGCAGGACGGGGAGGGGAGGCATGGACTGAGCAGAGGGCCGTGGGCAGGGCCAGTGCAAGCCCTAGAAGGAAGCAAAGCCCTTCCTCCCAGTCTCTACATGACACCCCATCCCTCTTGTCCCCCATGGCTTTTGCCTGGAAAAGGGAGGACAGGACCTCCATACTTCACCGTCTGCTTCCTGCTTCCTGTAATCCACGGGAGTCCTGGTGGGCAGCTACTCACTTCCTCTGCGTCATATTCTGAGCTTTTCTACCCTGAGCTTATAATAAAACCTCAGGGGACTTATCTACCAGGCCTGGCTCTTTGGGAGTTTAAGAGGAATTAAAAAATATTTTTCTCCCTAAATCCTGGGTTTTAAGACTATTGTCTTAACATGGACAAGCTAGCTTTGAGTCTCAGCACTGATCAACGACATCTTTTCCTCCTTCCTTGGGGCAATAAACCTCATGGTTCACTTCAGCCTTAGAAGTGGGAGGCTGCAAAAGGACATGATAAAGGAGGAAATGAAAATACATCTGCTAATGGCCCCAGAAATAGTACACCCATCTCACTCCCACTTCTGGAATGGTTCCTGCACGACAGCAGCTGTGCCAGCCACTGCAACTGCTCTCACTCAAGCAACTCTATCAGGGGGCTTCTCTCCTTGGTCCCATTTTACAGATTTGGTGCCACTGAGGCTCAGAGAGATTGATCACCTATTCAGAATCTTAATAAATAGAATGGGATTTGAACCCAGATCAATTCTGAATTTTCATTTCCAGCTGCTTCTTCCTCTCCCTCCTACCCTGGTTTCTCAACTCTTAATTCTTGTTCACAATCTCATTCTTGGCCTCTTCTCACCACCATTCTCTCTTCAGGCTTTTGGACAGTTTGATTCAAGAAACAGAGTGGCTGGTAATCATCTCTGGTGATGAGGCCCAGCTGGCATGTTCACAAGGTCATAAGTATAACCACTGTTAGTACAAAGTCTTTATTAAACATCAGCCTGCATGCGTGTCTCAGCCTGGGTCCTCCCCTGCCCAAAAGCAGCCCCTGAGATGAGGGCTTAGATGTAGGTGGTTTATCTGGGGAGTGATTCCAGGGGGCAGGAGTGAGGGACAGTGAGACAGGGAAGGAGGAAAAGCCACTAGAAATTGCCATATTGAGGCCGTCACCAAGAGCAGCTGGGGTTAGACCTCTTGGGAGTATAGAGGATGCTTCTCAGACTTGTCCCGGTGTGGACAGAAGCATTTATCCTTCAGCTCCCACCCTCCACCAGTTGAAACTCTCCTGTACCCCTGGGCTGTGCATGTATGGTGGGTGCTGTGGACGACCCCAGATTCCCCAGCAGAGATGAAGGCTTATTCCCCCAGCTGCCCTGCCAGGAGTGCTGCTTCAAGACAGCCCTCAGCTACCAGCCCTCCTAGAGAAGCCTTGGGTGAAGAACACTGCCTCGTCCATGCTGCTTTCCATGGAGAAGCCCACGTGCTGGTCAACACTGGGACATAGAAGCCTGGCCCGTCCCCCTAAATTGGGCAACTCTGTGAGGCCATCTCAGCTCCAGAGCCTGGAGGGGTTGGCTCAGGCCTCTGAAGGGACTGCATCACAACCCAACTTCTTCCTCTGCCCACGCCTGCCTTCATAACCTCCCTTCCTCGGGGCTGATCCTTCATTCTACTTCCCAGAGGACGAGACCTGCCACAGGCGTAGGTGCTGCACACCCGCCCTCAGATGAGGGAAGTCCCAGAGAAAGAAGCAGAGAACACGTGGCTGGTGGAGAGGTGCTAGAGGCACAAAGTGGCAGGAGGACCCAAGGCTCCCCTGGACTGTCCCCCGCGGCTGTGGCTACACTCTGGGCCGGGAGGGCGTGAGGGCAGGGACCAAGAGGCATCCGATACAACTTGAATCAAAGCTGATTCCAAAACCATTAAACACATCTGGTCTTGCTCTATTGAAGCTCAGTGATAATAATAATAAATTGCTGTTGGTTTTGGACACCTCAATGTGCTCAGGTGAATTGATGTTAATGAGAAGGAAAAGTGGAAAACTAGGATTTCAAGAACAGACATATGCTAAAGACATGCTGCCGCGGACCAAAGTGCTGTGCCTTTCGTGAGCCCGACGGCTGCTTTCCGTCCCCGCAGCGACGCTGGGGAGAGCCCAGAGAACATCAGCATTCCCCTCACCGCCCTCCCAGTGCGGCGTGGAAAGGGCCTAGTCACCAGGGAGGGCCTGCTTCCAGTCCTTTTCTCCCAAGTCGCTGAGAGGAGCTGAGAGGCCCATAATCAGAGGAAGCAAAGACTCCTCTCTGCTTTTTGCCAAGGGAATCCTGCCAGAGGGAAGCAGTGCTGAGCTGTGAACCAGGCGTCGATGAAGGCCCAGGACAGCGTCGCTGAGCTCGAGCGTGGCCACCCAGGCCTGTATGTGCGCACGATGCTCTGTGTTTTGTGGCTGTTGGAGGATTTCTAAATCACTGTTTCAGCTTATTTGGCAATTCATTTAAAGAAGCCCTCCTAATAGGTGAAAAGCCAGAAGAGAAGAAGACAGTAGATTAGAAATTCTAATAAGGGATACAAGAATTTTCTTTTATTTGTCTAAGAACAAAAGACAAGAAAAGACCATAATAATGAAATAATTCTAGCACAGATAGTGGAAAAATTGACTGGACCAAGTAGATACTGAAGGACCTTCAGAATAACTGAATTGCATTCAAGGTACTTGGTCACTTGAACGTGGGCCAGCGACTCCTCCTTACTGAATATTTATGAAGTTGGCAGGGGTGGGGGGCTGTCTGTGAATCCAGAGATGCTCCAAATTACATCTGGGGAAAGAGAGAGTCACTTAATAAGGCAACAAAGGTGAATAATTGTACAAAGTATCTAGTGGCATCTTTGGTCCTGTTCCTTTGGCGTAGTGCCAAGCAGAGTGGAATTTTCAGCCTCCGTCTTCCCTTCCAAATGGAAATTAAGCTAACGGTATTCAGGAGAAGGAAGTTTCGCAGACCTCTGAGTACCTGACTTGGCAAAAGTGAGACTCAGAATTTCCCACAGCCCAGTTAGTGGCGGTGGACGCTTCCGGCAAAGCAGGCCTTGGCTTTGACAAAGTCAGGTACTCGCTGCTGTGGGAAAGCATGGCTGAGAGTTATCTAGATCCTCCAGGAGAAAAAGGCAAAATTGTGTGATTGTCATGTCACTGCCCATTCCCCAGTGTGCCCAACGGGGAGAGGCTTTGAATGGATTAGTCAAGCAGCACAATCACTGCCTGATCCTCCGTCACTGGAGGAAATAAGCCCGCCATAAATTCCCGTTCTGAGTTTCTGAGGGGCAAGGACTGTGTCCCATTCTCTTGGGACTGTGCTGTGGTTGCCACTACATAGCCCGTGCCCAGAGGCTGGTGGCTGAGCAGGGAAAGGGAAGCTGAGGCTGCTGTGAGCGCTCACCCTCCCCCATCCTCCTCCTGCCCACACGGACTCAGGGGCTTGTTTCTCAAGACCATATCAGCTACTGTCGGGATTGGGTTTGGGCCAGGATTTTCCAGATAATCATATCCAAGAGATCTCCAAAATAAAAGTTTAGCGGAAACTAAAAATCTGAAGTAAATGGCACCGATATTCCAACAGAAGAAATGCTAAGCAATCAGAATAAAAATTCAGGAGGCAAAGCCGGGGGAGTGTGGAGCAGGCGGGATCAGTAATACTGGTTTTGTAAAATTTAATAAAACGTATAATTGACCCTCATTAGATTTATTCACATTACAAAAAGAAAGCTGTTTGCTAATGAGAAAAGCTTTATTCCCCAAATTTCAGATCACGAATTCATTTTCCCTCATCCTTGCTGGTTTGGCCCATTTTTAAATGGCTTGGTTAAAACAATTATTAATCCTAAATTAAATATCCATGACAATTAATCCCCCAAGAGCCAAGAAAAGTTGCTACTGCTTCCTACTTCATTTTCTCTACAACCAAAGAGTTATTTTCTTTCTTTCATGCTACTTGTGAGCAGAAAAAATATACTCTAGGTTAAAGGGAAGAAAATAAATAAAAATAAAATAGAGAGAGTGAAAACATTTGTTAACTGGGCCACAGACAGGCATTTTTAGCTTTGTTCCCGTGCGCTTCCCATTAAGGATTATATTTAAAAATGAAAGAGCAAGTTTTATTATTAGCTGTCTACCTCAGTGTAAAATATGAATAATAACTGCAGCTCATAAATTGTTTCAAGGTTTAAATGTGTTAACCTATGTAAAGTGCTTAAAACAGTGTAGCGCATACGCCAAGGGCTGGTTGCCTCTCAGCTGTTATCATTAATTCTCCCCAATAAGTTCTCACAGGGACTTGGGCTACTATTTTGGCACTCCTTCAAATAATATTTTTAAAAAATATCTGTTCAACATTCAATTTGTGGAGGTGTTGAGAAACTAATATTCTATTAATAAACACATATTTTTTCTACATTTAAAATAAAAGTAATTGCTCACATTGGTTATATGCAATTTTCTGGACCAGAAAAACTGGGCAACGTTGTAAAAGGTTTAAATATTGAGATAATAAATCATTCCTTCCATTATACATTTTTCTGTTTCAAAATTGTGGCAACCGTAGCTGCTCAATTCACCCATGGCCAGCTGGCTAGGCTTGCAGTTGGTGGTCCTGCGGCTAATATTCCACCTCCCACAGGTAAGAGACAAAGGGACACGACTCAGTGCAGCCAGTCTTGGCCACGTGTTTCTGCTCGAGGTCCTGCCTTCCTTGGCAGGAATTGGGCCACATTTTTGTCAACTGTAACAAACCTCAACAAAATTGAGGGGGGTATTTTACTTCCACTTGACGATAGTCCTCCCCGCAACACCCCGAGTAAGCCTAATTTACAGTTTACCAGTCACACACAGTGTCATGTTTGGAAACCTGAGTTAAGGGACAGCACATTTTCCAAGGCACAGTTAAGCATCCCTTCCTGATTGCACTTCTAATCAGTGCCCACCCTTTAACTTAGCCTCAGATGGCTCCCAAACCAACTCCTACCTCATTAACACTCTCTTCAAATTCTCCATTTAATTAAGCCTTATTATTTCTGCAGAATCATCAAGTCATTTCAACGCAGGGCCAAAGCTACCAGGAGAAAGCAAGGAGAGGAAAGTAGAGGCTGAGAGGGCCAGGGAGGAGGAGACCAGGATTTCTGGATGCAGATTTCACTCTGAGCTGGAAATGATTTGCCCTTTGGGTTCCTGTAAAATCTGTGCCATTTATCCGCCAGCCTCTCCGAGGTTGCAAACTGGAGCATCTCCCTGCGGGTAGTCACCTTGACCGTGAAATGGGCAGTTTCTATACTTGTCTCATTCCGTCCTCACAGCCACTTTGTTACAGTTGCGTTCACCCACAACTCAGAGAAACCCAAGTAGAGTGATTTAACCAAAATAAGGGTTTTCTTTTCCTTGTGTGACAAAAAGTCCAGACACGTAGCTGCCCAGGGCTGGTACAGCTGCTTAGGAATCATCAGGAACCCAAGACCCTGTGCCACCATCCCGAGCAGGTAGCCTCCGTCCTCCTCGTTGAAAGATGGCTGCCCTTCCCCCAAACAGCATCTGTGCCCCAGGCAAGAAGAAAGGGAAGGGCAGAGAGTAAAAGGCCTGCGACAGCCAGCCCAGTCTACCCCTATTTCTAAGGAAAACAATAGCTTTCCTGGAAGCCATGCCAGCAGGCTCCTGGTCACATCTCATTGGCACCAGTTGGCCATGTGATCACCGCTGGATACAAAGGAGGCTGAGGTGGGGAGAGCCTTACGCAGAACCAGAGCCCCTCCAAACCAGGTCGGGCCATTGGCAAGAGCCCTGGGGAAATGGGTATAGAGGGAAGCAGTGCCTGCCGCGGTGCCAGTATTCCTGTGTTACTGATGAGGAAACAGATTTTGAAGCGTTTCGAGACCCCTTCCAGGCCATGCAGCTGGTCGGTGGCAGAGCCAGACTGCTCATCCAGAAGCTCCGTCCACACACAGGTTTGTGTGGCACGATGCAGTGGACAGGAGCACAAAGGACAGGAGCACGATCAGTCTTTTCCTCCACCGCGTTACAGACACAGCCTCAATGCAAACGGCAGGAATGACTTAACCTACGTAGCCTTGGGTAATCTCTTATTTGCCAATGATGTAAATATAATTTGTGCTTTCACCTATTTTACCAAAGGAAAAAAAGTTCAAATGACTTACTCCAACTGTTAGGGTTGGCCCCCGGAGCAGTGCCAGACTTCTGATGAGCTGAGGAGAGAAGAGCACACCACCCCGTTGGAGATGTGGCCTTGCTCCATGGAAGAAACCCTAGAAAAGACAAAGAAGTGGAAAGCTAATAAACATCTCCATCATGTTTCTTTAATGAGGTTGGCTCAAGAATTAAAAATTACTTCCAGGGGCTGCTGGACTTGGGTCTATGACCATTCAGAGAGGTGGGAGGTGCCTGGGCAGAGTGGGCTGGAGAGTTACTTGGTTCCTTCTTCAGCAACTGTGAGATGCTACCTGTCTAATTTCATAGCCACACAGGCTGTGCAGTGACTAAACCAGCCCCAGCACAAATGTCAGGCCTGAATTTTCTAATTTGCTTCTGTCTTCTAATCTACCAACCTTACTCTCCTTCTTGGCCATCTAGGTTTGCTAGCCCACTGCAAAGCCTCCCCTTCATCTTGTACTATATATATTCATAGCCTTGGACCCTAGTTCTGGTCAGAAGAGTCACAAAATCTAAACACAGATCTGCAGAGGTCATTAGCACACAAAGCTACTGCACTAGTCTGACTTAGCTACGCCCACAGCCTGGCTCAGTCCCTCAGGTCCCAGCCACCTCCCTGCCTGTGCCTGGGTGAGGCCCTCTGCCAGACCCGACCTATCTTCTTACCACAGCCTCCGCCAAGTGAGTCCCGTCTCATTCTTCGGTCTCAGTTTAGCTTTCCCCAGCTCTCTAGGATGAGGTTAGGATCCCCTCCACAGGGGTCCCAAGGCGCTGAGTTCTGTCTAAAGTCAGAACCAGCCACACTGTGTAGTTAATGGATTTCTAGGGGAATCAAACCATTTAGCCTCCAAACCAGAACCCCTGAGAAGGAAATGTAGTGCTATTATAATTACACAAGAACAATAGCATAAACGAAGACATGTGCTTAACCCCACTGATACCGGAGTTGTTAAAATGTGAAGGAAAAAGGGTGCATTTTATAATCAGTAAAATATAGTATTTAATCTTTCAGATTCTGTTTGGACAAGTGAAAACCATGCCTTTACATGGCCTTTTTAGGTATTCTGCTGCTAGTGTTGTCTGTTTATTTTGTTTTTTCTTAAGTAATAGAACCTATACTTAGGGAGGCAGCCACTTTGGTGTACTGCCTGCAGGAGTGGAAATTGGCTTAATGTATCTGGACAATATTTGACGCTGTGCATCAAGAGCCTTAAACTCATTCACATCCTTTGACTCAGCAATTCTGTCTTTGGATTATTCCACTCTCCTGTGGACTAATCAAATCTCCTATGGAAATATTCAAAGTCCTGCAAGACTATTTGTTCATGTTCACCATAGCATTAGTAAAACACAGGAAATACTTTAAATATTTAACTTATAAAGTGGGTTAAATAAATTATGGTACAACTCTTTTGATAGAATACAAGAAACTATTCAAAAATTAGATTGTGAAAGTTGATTTAAGGGCATGTTGTTAAGTAGGAAAAGATTTAAAAAATAATTTATACATAATTCACTTTTGTTTTTTAAAGGTTTGTAAAAGAACTGTAGATATTTTCCCTGAATGACAGAAAAGATTTGAAGGATAGATACACCAAAATATTTAAGATAATGTTTATATAAAGTTTATAATGTTTATAATAGTTTTTTCCTTTATGCTTTTCAATATTTTTCAATGTTAAACATAGATAACTTAAAATTACAAAACAATCCTAGTATGTACTTTTAAATAAAAAATATTTTAGGCAGTGTTTCTGTGTTTCTATAATTCATCTGAATCTTAGAAAAGAGAGGTATTTTTGAAACCAATTCCCCCCTAGGCTGGGAGCTGATTTGGGGTAATAAAGCCTAGTGTCTTATCTTGCCAAACATTTTCTTTTTGACATACAAAGGGCCAATTTTAAGTACAAGATCATATTTTTATACTGTTTTCTTAAGAATTTTTTTAAGGGAAAGAATAGGTTTTCATACTTGTCCTTTTTATGGAACTAAAAATTGGCTTCGGAGCCACCTTTCATAAACATGTAGTTATCCAGTTATGCGCTTGATGTTTGTGTCTCCCCAGACTTCATATGTTGAAATCCTAACCTCAAAGGTGACGGTTTTAGGAGGTGGGGCGTTTGGGAGGTGATTAGGTCGTGAGGGTGAAGCCCTCATGAATGGGATTAGTGCTCTTGTAAGAGAGACCCGGAAGAGCTCTCTTGCCCCGTTCTACCACATAAAGACACAAGACGCACGGCGCAGTCCGCAACTCAGAAGAGGCCCCTCACCAGAACCAGCCATGCTGGCTCCCTGATCTCAGCCTTCCAGCCTCCAGAATAATGAGAAATAAATTCCTATTGTTTATGAGCCACCCAGTTTTGGTATTCTGTTACAGCTGCCAAAATTGACTAGTGCATACGAAAAACTTGTGTATGCCTTCCAGAAGAAAAGCTGAGTCCCTCCAGGCCTTAGGGCCCAAGATTCCAGCTGCTCTGAAGAACGATGCTGTCACACACCAGGGTTAGTAGCAGCATTTCCATTGTGGGTCCCAATCCTTAGCATGAAGCTTCCTGAACAACAGAGAATCTGTGCTGACCAGCACAGACAAAATTTACGAGGGGGGTTTCCACGTGCAGGTTATTTCCTGTTGCCTGTCAGCCTCACCCTTCTATATATATGCTGTTCTGCAAGTTCAGGGCTGGAAGACTGTAAACTATATTCCCAGAATCCCTGCTGGCAGGCTCTCTGTGAAGCCTGGCCAGTGGAGATATTGGCTGAAGATCAATGGGAGAAAGGAAGAGGCCATCTGCTTCTGGCTCCCATACTGTGACAGTAGCTGGGGATGCTGTCCTAGCAGTGGGATGGGGCGATTCCAGCTTGGGCAGTGGAGCCAAGGCAGCCCTTTTCTGCAGTTCCAGTCCTGGTCTGGGAATACTTTTCTGCATCACCTCTTCCCAGCGCAGCAGCAGGTCTAGGCTCATGGGTTCCAGCTGATACTGATCTCTGGGTAGCACTCCTTCTCCCCATCACTCTATAGCTTAGCTGGAAATAATAGCCCCTCTTCTAGTAATCCGTTTTCTGTATTAAATTCTCTCTGTTTGAAATACCTAGATTGTTTCTCTTTTCTTGATTGGACCATAAGTGATTTACCATAATAGCTGAGATGACCAAATTCAGGGTGTTTATATTTTAATATTCTGGAAACTGATACTGCACTTCCAATTATCCTTCCAAGAAATTGGAAACCCCAGCTGGAGAATCTTCCATCTCCCCCACGTTTTGAATGCTCTTTACTTTTGAGATGGGATCAAAACCACGTATGGCAACTTCTAGGTGCATAAGGGCCTGAGGGCCATAAGGGATCTGAGCAGCTATGTCTAGGTTGCAGCCATCCTCCCTGTTCCCCCCTTGACCCAGAAAAGTCCTGGACAGAAGAAACACCATTGATATCCAAATAAAATATGCCTAAGGGACAGCTGGTGGCTGCCACTGGGGCTTTATATTGGGCTGGGACCGTGGCATGTTCTGTGGAAGGGAGAGAAGAGGGGCTTGCAGCGAAAAACATGGAAGTTGAGAGGGTTTGAGTAGTTAAAATGGGAAATGGGAGAACACCCACATGGGACACTCTGAAACCCTGGTCTCCCTAATGAGGAAAGTTAGCTAAACAAATCCTCTGAGTCTATATGATTTGAGGTCTCAGACTGGATTTCTTCCTAAAGGTGTTGTTTAAAATACCATCAAAGGTCATTTTGTATGTAAGATACAGAAAACTAGCAAAGCAGTATTTTAAAAGGGGTAATTACACATGCCTCCAACACACACACTCCACTGACCTCCAGTGCACTCTGTTCCACCTGTCTCAAACCAACAAGAAGCCTCACGCTGGAGAGATTGGCCAATTCCTTTCATTTTCCTTCCTACCCAGAAGACAGTGTGGGGCTCCCCCAGTTCCTTGAGGCAGAAAAAAAGGAGGGTGGGACAAGAGTTATGTTCCAATATTGGGGTAACTGAGGGCCAGTTTCAGGTCTCAGTCATTTCTATATCTCAGCAGAATAGCATATAGGCAGCACCCAATAAATGTGTATTGAATCAAATTTGGTCTGCACTTCCGCGCATCTTCTCTGCAAGTCTACCAACTGGAAAGCACTTTGCAATTCTGTTTCTGAGCCAATATACACACCATCATTTCTTTTAGCAACCTTCTGGGACTTGGACTAGCTTTGAGAAATCCACTAGCATTAGGGAGTCCTATGAAAGGGCGTGAGGATAAAGAAAGACAGTCAATGATCAATACATTTTTGCTCACTGATGATCAGCTCGTATGTTAAGTAGTACCAAGTGAGCAGGTCGCATCAGACGTGCAATGGCAACGAAATGGCTCACTTCTTGGGCAAGACTAACTTGGAATTTCTTTACAAGAAAGAGGCTAGGAGATGAGCTTCCCCTTCCGAGAAGTAAATTGGCAGGGCTGACTAATTAAAGTTAAAAGCAAATGTCTGAGTCACACTTCCTGGCTTTCTGGCTCCCTTCTTTTGGTCTCCCACTTATTTCTGAAACATGTGCTACTCCGCTGGAAAACACTGTGGATAACACATTTGACACTAATGTAGACACTAATGATTTTAAGTTTCTCCAACCAAATCTGAGGATTTGTCTGTGATACAAATAAATATGCGCTTTGGGCTGTGATTTTTTCCAGCTAAGCTATTTAGAGTTCCACATGCTTGTTTTCGCCTTTTTTCTGTAAAGCACAAAGGTTTTCACAAATGCAGGGTGTGTGCATTGGGGGAACGGCTGATGTGGGAACTTACTGAACCCTGGGTTGTTAAAATCCTACGGGAATATGAATGTCACGGTCACTTTTCTCGCAGGTAAATGGGGTGGAAATTTCAATTCTTGATTTCACAGCACACATTTCAAAAGGAGCCTCCTTATGGTTTTGTAATTGATTTTCAAATAGTTTTCTTTTAAGTGAAATAATACTGCAAGTCTGCAATAAAAAGCATTGGTTCCCGTCCTCCCCATTCCCCAACCCTCATGTCCACTCCCCAGAGACAACACTTAGTTCAGATGTTTGTCCTCAGTGCTCACCCTGCTATTTCTAAATAATATCCTTAGGCTACAATTTCTTGATTTATCAGTGTCAGAAATGATCTATTGACTTCCTATTAGGGTACATGAGGATTTAGCACTCTTACAGGTCACCAGCCCCCTTGCCATTTTACCCAATCTTCTAATACACTATTTCAGGAATTAAACAGGCAGTCGATGATTACAGTATTAATGACTATGTAAATATTGACAAAGCTGAGGCAGGGGGGCGCTTTCATCTTTTCATCTCTGTACAAGTTTTTGTTTTCCCTGGAATTAATCATTGCCCCAATCTTTTCCATTTACATCATTTTCTATGTACTTATTTCTATTTTTTCTCCATGTTTTCCAATGGATCTGCAAACCGCCTCTGAATAACATAAATGACCCAGCATGTCGGATGCTCTGTCAGTCGTGCTGATTTCTGCTGCAGAGAGCGCCCTCTGTGGCTCTCCATCCTTCTGTATTCTGGACTGCGTGTGGACTACATTCCAGGTTCCCTTCATGGCCCTTCTGGGCTGTCAAATCTAATATCTTCCTCTTTTCTTTTCTTTTTTTCTGTTTTCTCCCTTCTTTTGCTTAAGCACATCTTCTAGTAGTTTCCCAATACCAGTTGCTTGAGAAGCAATTTTTTGGGCTTGTGTCCATCTAAAAATGTTTGCTTTCAAATTTGATTGGTGGCTTGGAAATACAGATTCCTTGGCTCAAAATGATTTCTCTTCATACTTTTAAATTCATTGCTCCATTGTCATCTGGCTTCCATTATGTTCGGGAGAATTTATGCCATTGTGCATCCCAATCCTTTGTTTGGGACCATTTGAGTCCCTCCCTGGAAGACTTTAGGATCTTTTTTTTTATTCCTCATGTGCCTCGGTGAGGATCTTTTATTTCCATTTCCTGAACTGGATGATTATTGTACCTAAAAGCTCTGGAAATTTTTCTTGTAATGTTTCTTTAATAATTCTCTTCTTTTTCTTTTCTCTCATTTCCCTTTCTGGAATTCTGGATTGATGATCTAATTTTCTTATCTTCTCTTCCCTATCATCCATATTTTTGACTTTTTGTTCTATTCTCTGGGAGAGTTCATTTACTTTATCTTCTAATTCTGCTATTTAATTTTTTCTTTTCTTTCTTTCTTTCTTTCTTTTTTTTTTTTTTTTTTGAGACAGGGTCTTGCTCTGTCACCCAGGCTGGAGCAGCTTGATCATAGCTCACTGCAGCCTCAAACTCCTGGGCTCAAGTGATCCTCTTGTCTCTGCCTACCATGCAGCTAGAACTAGAGGCACTCGCCATCACGCCTGGCTAATTTTTAAAATTTTTTTTGTAGAGACAGGGTCTCATTATATTGCTCAAGTTGGTCTCTAACTTAGGCTTCAAGCAATCCTCCCATTTCAGCTTCCCAAAGTGCCAGGATTACAGGTATGATCCACCACACCTGGCCACTCAGCTATTTAATTTTTTAAAATGTTAGTTACATTTTTAATTTTCAAGACTGCTTTTATATTCTCTGTTGCTCCTTTTCCATGACATACTTGTGGTTTTGGCTGAAATATTTCTTCTCTCTCTGAGGGGATTAATTTAACGAGCATGTACATTTGTGCAGTGGGGGAGGTGTCCAGGGTGTCACTCTCCACTTTGAGCGTGGGCAGGGCTTGTGGACTGGTCAGCGTTAGTGAGGAGATCAGGTTGCATGCAAGCCTAGCCTTGCCCCCAAGGTCAAGGGAAGGGGACTTTTCTTTGTGGTTGAATCTTCTCTAAGATTCTTTAGAGAAGGACTCTCCAGTTTCCTAGTTTCCTGCCTGGAGTAGAGGCAGTAAGAAAAACAACGGAGGGCCCTGCTCAGGATGCAGACTTGCAGACTTTCATTTCACCAGCCGGCTAGGAGCCCTGCAGCTCTCTGCCACCTCCACGGCGCCTGTGCCCCTGGGTCTGAAATGGCTGAAGGGAATCGTTTTCTCCAGACAAGAAGTCTCTCATCTCCTGTGGGTGTAGGATAAGACCTAGGGTCCATCCACTGTGTATATAGATAAAGCTGATGTTTTACTGTTTCCCCTACAACTTCTGCAATTTTGGTGTTTGAAGGCCCTGGACTTTTCCAGATCTCTGTAGGGTAGTCTGTCTCATTCTTTCTTTGCACTTGAGCTGAGACTGCCTCCACGTGCAAAGTCAGAGACCACATCTCCAAATGCCTTCTGCTTCCAAAGACTTCTAGAAATCTCTTCTCTGTGTCTTTTTGCTTCCTTGTTCTCTCTGTCCAGAATGAATCTAATTTTATTCTTTTGCTGTCATTTTAGGGGAGTTTTAGGAGGGAGCAAAGATAAAGATTCATCTAAAATATTCATCTAAAACATATCCATCCAGAATATATAAAGAACCCTTACAATTCAACCATAAAAAGACAAACAACCCAATTGAGAAGTGGGCCAAGGACGTGAATAGACATTTCTTCAAAGAAGATATACAAATGGCCAATAAGCACAAGAGAAGATGCTCAACACTGTTAGTCATTAGGCAAATGCAAATCAAAGCTACAATGAGATACCATTTCATATCCATCAGGAGGGATATATATACATATACATATACATATATGTGGAAAATAGCAGGTGTTGACAAGGATGTGGGAAACTTGGAACCCTCATACATCACTGGTAGAAATGTAAAATGGGGCAGCATTTTCCCCAGGCAGCAAAAGAGAATCTAGGCTCTGACTATTGACCACCCAGTCATCCCTTCCTTTTTCAAAAGGTGTTTATTGAGCACTTACTATTTGCCATACGACTACTGGGAATTCAGTTAGGAGTGAAAACAAACCCAATCCCTGTCTTCAGATAGTTTTCAGTCAAGATGGGGAGATGGACACTAATCAGATAGGTGCACAAACATAGAACTATAACTGTGGCAAGTGCTGCAAAGGAAAAGCTCTGTCGTCTATGGGAGAGTGCAATAGGAGGATCACTGGGCTTTTGGGGACTGGGAAGTCTCCCCTGAGAAAGTGCCCTGTGAACTGAGATGTGAAGTTAAAATACACAGTAGGAGCTCACGGAGGTGACGAGAGTGCGAGAGCTGGAGGAGAACGTCCTAGACAGGAACAAAGACCGCAAGAAAAAAGTGCGCGTGACATGTTTGAGGAACTCAAAGCTGACATTGTACCTGGCTCTTCAAAAGCACAGCTCAGAAAGGAGTGAGTGGACGCTGAACCAGTGGTCCAGGGCCAGAAGCATCCTTGAGGCCGCAGCTGCAATTTTGGTCTTTATCTGGAAGGTAACAGCAGGTCACAGAATGGTTCTAAGCAAGGAGAGATATAATCCCATTTTTTGTTTGGAAAACTACATTGGGCTTCTGAATGCAAAAGAGACTGTGGGGGGGAAATATCAATGAGAAGTAACTGTTAGAGCAGTCCAAGTGTGAAAAGCCAGTGGGTGGGCAAAAGCTTGCAGTGGGGTTGGAGAGGAGAGATACTTAGGAGGTAAGTGTTAACAGGCCCTGGCAATGAATCTGGCATGGGGGAGGGGTGCGAGGGAGGTGTCCAGGGTAAGCACTGGTGTCGTTCCGGCAGAATGTGGAAGAAGCCTCGTGGGGCAGGGCGGGGAGAGCAGGTGCTTGGTCCTGGGCATGTTGCCTGTGAGGTGTTTTTGAACCACGGGGTAGAGCTACCAAGGACGGAGGGGCAGCGGGGTACAGAGGCTACACTTGGAGGTGAGACCTGGGCTGGAAGTGTACATTTGGATCTCACGGGCATGCCGACAGGTGACATTGCTTCCCATGCAGCTGTCACGTGCCTTAACAAGGGCCAGGTAACAATGGTTTAAACAAGAAATAAAAAGACAGACAGAAACCTCAACCCAAACCTGCTTTCCTTAAGTCAGTACACAGGCTGACAGCTCCCCACGTGCCGGGCCCCATCCTGGAGGCCGAGAGGGAGTTAAGGAGAGGACTGACGCTCTAGCTGGAAGAGGAAACCCGAATACAAATACAAAAGCAAAAAGCGGAGCACCATGAGGTTCTGTAACTGAGCACGGCGACGGCCAAGCAAGGAGCTGAAAACACGAGCCTCCTGCTTTTTCTGGCTGGTTGTGGAAATGACAGTGCCTCAGTGTCCACCGCCCCCCTCACTGGGAGCCCTGGCGGCACACTTCCATCACCCCCGCCCCTGGACTGCGCAAGGCAACCAAGGCCGCTGTCTGTCTTCTGTCCCGGCACCCACAGACAGCCAACCCCTCTCCCTGCCACGTGCCTCTCTCCTTTCTTCCCTGCCCGGGTCATTCTCTCTCCTTCCCCATCACCAGACGTGCAGAAGCGGAGGTCTTCACTTCCTGCATCCTGGGGGAAGCGCAGACTCATCGAATGTGAACATCAACCGGCCCTGAAGAGCAACTGGCCCAGCGCTTTGTCAAAGTGGGGCCCCAGGTGGGTGAAGGAAACCCCCCCTCGGCACCCACACCCAGACCGCCCAACCCTGTGGCCTCCACTGCCTGTGGCCTTCTCTCTAGGATCCCCAGCGACCTCATGGCCACTCACAGTTCCCCCGGGTTCCCTGACCATGGATGTTCCTGACCACCCACCTACCTCCCTGTCCTCTGCTACATTTAAGACAAAGCTTCAGGCCACCGCCCAACCTCTGCTGGCCTGGCCCCTTCTCTGTTCTCGAAGGGGCCTTCCCTGGCTGTGCGCTGGGGGGAGCAGAGCACGACCGCTCTAGTCCAGCGACCTTCTGCTCAGGCAAAGTCCCCGTCCTCACCTGAGCTCGTAGGGCTGGACTGAGGATTAAATAAGATAGCATGTGGTAAAGCACATGGCAAGTACTCAAAAAAGTGGTGACAATTTTAACATCTCTTAAACTAAACTAGTTATCTTTTCTCCACCTCCAGATATAAATGGAACTAACAAACTTCAGTGATTTCAGACTTCATCTCCCTTGGAAATGTCTCCCAAAGTTATGCTTCTATCTGTTAGGAATGCTTTCAGACTATATAGAAAGCCCAATTTACAGGGGGTTTATTAGATAATGAGCTGTTTTTATTCACAACACTTCTGACACCAAATGTGTGGGTTGTTCTCCACACCAACCAATTCTCCAACTCTCTGGGCACCAGCTGGGTGTCCTATAATTCAATTCAGTTCTGGCTCTGACTACCCAGAGTTAACGTCAGACTCCACAGGTTTAAGGGCTCATCCCACAAGACTACCCTCATTTCAGATGCCAGTCACAAGTATAGGGTCCACAGGGTGCCCACACTTCTGTCTAACTTGGCTACAAATTGGGGATTGCCACACAATCCCTTCAGGTTTTATAATTTGCTGGAACTCAGAAAACTCAAAGAAACATTTTAATTACTATTTCTGGTTTATTATAAAGGTTTATTATAAACTCAGAAACAGCCAAATTGATGAGCTGCATAGGGCAAGGTATGGAGGAAGGGTGCAGAGTCCTTATGCCCTCTCTGGGCACGTCACCCTCCCAGCAACTCCGTGTTTTCACCAACCTGGAAGCTCCCCGAATCCCATTGTTTAGGGTTATTTTTTTTTAAATGGAGGCTTCATTACATAGGCAGGATGGATTAAATCATTGGCCATTAGTGATTGGCTCAATCTCCAGCCCCTCCCCCCTCCCTGGAGGTGGCAGTTGAATTGTGGAGGGAGCTGAAAGTCCCAACCTTCTAACTAAGCCTTGGTCTTTCTGATAATCAGCTTCAGTCCTGAAGTTACGTAGGGCCCCCCACCCCCAGCCACCAGTAATCTCATTAGCATACAAAAGACTTACTCTGCAAAGTCCAAGGGTTTTAGGAGCTATGTGCCAGGAACTAGGAAAAAAGCCAAATATATATTGTTTAGTATGCTGCAGATATTATACAATTAATTTTTTCTTGTATAACAAGAAGATCTGAGGCAGGTGATTGTAATAATCAGTTCAGCTGCTCGACAAGACCATTGTGGAACCAGCTTCTGTCTTTCTATTTTGCCACCCTTAGCAGGTTAGCTTTCCCCTCTTGGTTTAAAAAAGGGTTTCCCTTATGGGCACAATATGGCTGCCACAGCTCCAGGGATCACACGTACATCCAAAGAAAGGCAGAAAGAAGGGGTAGTGCAAGCAGCATTTGTCCTTTCAGCTGGAAAATCTATTTCCTTCCCAATACTTCCAAGAGGCTCCTGCTTATATGTTATTTACCAGAACTGTGTCATGTGGTCCTCTGTAGCTGAAAGTCCCTTTAAAGCTGTAAAGTATTCAGATTCTGTCACCTCTATACTAGAGACTGGTGTGGGAGAAGAAGATTACAATTGATGTTGGGTTATCCAATTAGCAGTGTCTACTACTGCCTCTTCTTTTCTATGTCTCTATAATACATAGAAAGGGTCAGGAAATCCTACCTGTAGGTAGATGATAGATCATTCAATCAATTGACAGGTAGATATGTTCATATCATGTATATATAAATTTATACCATATATACATATTTACCTTTATATGAATATATATATATACATGCACACTCATAAATATAAGATCAGGTTAACTGATATTTCCAATTTATATTTATTTTTTTTAAGAAAAAAGAAACAAAAACTTTTATTTTTAAGAAAAAAATAAATTCTATTTTTCATTTTTATTGAGATCCTGTGTGTTCCAGGATTTTATGGACACTATCTTGAATCCTTGAGACTTTAATTGTTCCATTTCATAGCTCGGGACTAACAACACACTGTTGTCTGGCCAGGGAGAGCAGGGGAGAGCAGGGCTGGGCCGCACACCTCTTCGATTTCAAAGCCAGAGGAATGCAGACCTGGGACAAGGATGCCCCAGAGGAGAAAATGTGACCCTGGGAAGAGCCTCTGAAACTCCCCGGAGAACTCACCCCACCCAAGGGAAGGGGAGATGCACATTGTGGCGCTGCTGAGTGGGGACCCAGGGTGGGAACCTTCCCTCCCAGCGTTTCTGGCTTGGCCCCTCTCCGGCTACGCCAGAGCTGTCCAGAACCCGTGGATTTTTCTAAGTTCTTAAGCATACAGTACATCTCATCTCAGGCACACTGGGAGCTTTTTTCTCTGGTGGGAAATAACTGCTCCCCTGCCATCCAGAACAATAAGCCAAGACCTGAGTCCCCCTACAAACCACATAACCCGTGTGCCCACCAAAAGGCTCTGAGCTTGACCTCTGCGTGCCGAGTGTGATGCTGGGTCGGATTCTGGATTGGAAGGAATAAACTTTGCTGTAAAGGATGATATTGGAGCAATTAACAAAATCTGAATATGGGCTGTATATGAAATAATAGTATTGTAGAAATGTTAAATTTCTCAAATTTTATCCTTGAATTGTGATTATGTAAGAGAATATCCGTTTTCTTAGTAGATACCTATAAAGTATTTAGGGTCTTAAGGTTTGGGTTTCTGCAATTTACTTTAAAATGTTCAGCAAAAATAAAATAGAAATGTGTGAATAATAATGATAATATTAAAAATAAAAATATATAAGTATGTATAAATAAAAAGTACATAAATGTGAAAAATAATAATGCATATATTTCATATGACTCAACCGTATATACTGAAAGAGAAAGAGAGACAGAAAGACTCCCATGGCAAAACGGGAACAACGGGTGGCTCCGTGGGAAAAACATGTTGGAGTCCAGTGAAATATCCTTGTGACTTTTCAGAAGGTCTGAGACTTTTTCCTAAATACAGCAAAAGAGTTAATTTTTAAACCTCTGTAAGGTGGAGTGTCCATGCTGTGTTGATGTGGGAGGCAGACTGAAATACTCGGTAGAAAGAGGACGAAACAGCAGCAATGATTTTCGAGTTCCACATAGGTGTTGCCTCCCTTCTCCACAAAGATGTCTCCAAACAGATTCTTGGATCCTGCCCAGATATTAATAATTTCAAAATCACCCACAAGGTTCTCAAAACCTGCAAGTCTCAGTAGTATTGCTAATGGGCTCATCTGCTAGAAGCTACATTCTAGCTTCTTGACATTTAACTTATGACTCTGCCTCTTTCTTGGTTGGCTTTGAAAGACTCTAAATGGTTTTCCAAATTTGGCAGAGTCCAATCTGCCTTTCACGGCAGAGTCTAACGTAAAGCTCCTTGGGCTTGCACTTTGCTTCTGAAAGTTCCATTATGTTCTCCCAAGCTTCATTCCTAGGAGTTGCTTTACCTACTCCTACCATTAATATTAAATGGCTTGGCAAAGGACCTCGGAGTAAGTGCTTCTAGAAATTGGCACTTCAGGTGGATCCTCCCCGAGGCCACCCTCAAGAGTGCATCTTCCTGAGCCTGCTGAACCGATGATGCTCAGAAGGGCTTTGCTTAGTTAGAGCTCTAAGACCCAGCAGCCCACTTGAGGGGAGCCACAATCCCTAGGAGCCGTGGAGGGGCCCAGGACAGGTGAGGTCGCCAGAACCCAAAAGGAGAGTGAGTTGGGTAGCGCAAGCTGCTCTGAGAGGAGTCATGACTTTCTGGAAGGGCCAAGGCCAGCTGGAGGCACCCTCACTGAGAGAGGGGCAGGGAATACAAGCCCTGGCCTCCCACCCTCTGATCCCCTGCAGGGGCTCCCCCTGCCAAACCCAACCAGAAACCACAGAGGAAAGAGCCTGGGGAGGGGGTGCGGTGGGGGCGGAGAAAACACTGGCCAGCCCCCATAGCAGAGTGCCTGGGAAGGCTGGAATGTGAGTTTGGAGGGGCAATTGGAACAAATCTGGCATATTCCATTTCTTCATCTGTAAAATGGAAATAATAAAAATAATACCTACCTCATAGAGTTGTTGTCAGGATTAAATGAGATGACGTTAAGTGGGCTGACCTAACTCAGTGCCTGTTGTTTTTCATTATATGCCAGGAAGGAAGGCTTTATGGGAGTCTCTGCCGGGAGGGGTCTTTGTGCCTTTGCTTGGCCTCACTGGTCAGGAGAAAAGTGACAATCCCACTAGTGTTGCTAGTCGGAAGGCTCCTAGTTCCTCATTTCAAACCTTTCTACAAAGCTACAGTAATCAAGACAGTGTGGTCGATATTGGCAGAAGGACAGACACAGCTCAACGGAACAGAATGAAGAGTCCAGAAATAAACCCTTACATTTTCGGTCAACCGATTTTATGCAAAGGTGCCAAGACAATTCAGCAGGGGAAAGAATAGTCTTTTCAACAAGTGGTGCTAGAACAACCAGACATCCACATGCGAAAGAGTGAATTTGGACCCTTATCTCATATCATATACCAAATTAACCCAGAATAAATCTAAGGGCTAAAACTATAAACTCCAAGAAGAAAACATGGGTATAGATCTTCACGTCCTTGGATTAGGCTGTTATTAATACTTCTTGGATATGACACATAAACACAAGTGACCAAAGAAAAACAGATTGATTTGACTTCATCAAAATTAAAACATTTTCTTCTTGAAGGAACACCATCAAAAAATTGAAAAGACAACCTCAGGACGAGAGACTATTTTTGCAAATTATTATCAAATAGGGGACAGAAAGTAGACTAATGTTTGCCAGAGGATGGGGGAGGAGCAAGTGCAGAGTGACTACTAACAGGTACAGGGTTTCTTTTTGGGGGGTAATAACAATGCTCTAGAATTAGATAGTGGTG
This sequence comes from Propithecus coquereli, assembly GCF_000956105.1. NCBI lineage: Eukaryota > Metazoa > Chordata > Mammalia > Primates > Indriidae > Propithecus > Propithecus coquereli. The sequence continues at coordinate 9,036,310 of NW_012133857.1, read as the reverse complement.
ATGGTTGGGCAACCTTATAAATATACTGGAAACCACTGAACCGTGTACTTTAAAATGGTGAATTTTGTGATATGTAAACTGCCTCTCAATAACAATATGTTTTTAAAAATTCAATGGACAAGTTGATATAGGGAAAGAAAGAATTAATAGAAAGATAAAGCTGAGGTAATTACCCAGAAATTGCACAGAGATAAAGAGATTAAAAAAAGAAAAAAAAGTCAGGCACAGTGGCTCATGCCTATAATCCTAGCACTTTGAGAGGCGGAGGCCGGAGGATAGCTTGAGGCTAGGAGTTTGAGACCAGCCTGAGCAACAGCAAGACCCTGTCTCTACAAAAAAGAAAAAATTAGCTGCGTCTGGTATCAAGTGCTTGTAGTCCCAGATACTTGGGAGCTTGAGGCAGGAGGATCACTTGAGCTGGGAGTTTGAGGTTATAGTGAGCTGGGTGTTGCCAACATACTCTAGCCCAGGTGACAGAGTGAGATCCTGTCTCAAAAAAAAAAAAAAAAATATGAAAGAAAAATTAAGAGATATGAACAAAAGAGTGAGTAGAACCAACATATCTTCCAGAAGAAGAATACAGAGAGAATGGGGAAGAATCATATTCAAAGACATAAAGAATTAGGCCCGGGGCAGTGGCTCAAGCCTGTAATCCCAACGTTTTGGGAAGCTGAGGCAGGAGGATCTCTTCAGGGCAAGTGTTCCAGACTAGCCTGGGCAACATAGTGAGACCCTGTCTCTACAAAAAAATTGTTTTAATTATCCTGGCATTGTGGTGCGCACCTGTAGTCCTGGCTACTCAGGAGGCTGAGGCAGGAGGATCACTTGAGCCCAGGAGTTTGAGGTTGCAGTGAGCTATGATGATGCCACCCCAGCCTGGGTGACAGAATGAGATCCTGCCTCTAAAATAAATAAATAAATAAAAGGGCATGAGTTCTTAGATTTAAGGAGAAGTTCATATCTCAGATAGGTTAAATAAAAACAAATTCACATCTGTTACAATGTGATGAAACTGAGAACATCAAATAGAAATAGAATATCTTAAAAGCTATTGGAGATAAAAGAAAGATGACTACCAATGTGATGGCTGTTCCTTTGGAAGCAGGCTTCTTAAGAACAACCGTAGACTCCCAAAGACAAAGAAATATCTTAAAAATGCTGATGGAAAACAACTCTCCAGCCACCATTCTATCCCAGCTAAACTATTACATCGAGCACCAGCAAAATCAGAGATATGTGCTGACAGAACAACAAAAGCATGTCCTTCCAGCAGGAAAAAGAGTGAATCTGAAATGGTGGGATGGAGGAACCACGGAGGAGCAAAGAGATTGGTTAAATGTTGGTAAATCTAGACAAGCGTTTCGAACCTTGACCCACTGCGATTCCCTTGGGGAAATGGGCTGCTCCGCTCTGCTCATACTCACGGTAAGAGTCTAGGTGTCATTTTCATTGGTTTTATTTGTGGCCCATATATGTTATGAGACCCAAAGTTTTGCAAAGCACATTAGTCTCTTTCTTCCTCAGTCTTTTTTTTTTTTTGAGACAGAGTCTCACTCTGTTGTCCAGGCTAGAGTGCCGTGGCGTCAGCCTAGCTCACACCAACCTCAAACTCCTGGGCTCAAGCGATCCTCCTGCCTCAGCCTCCCGAGACTACAGGCATGCACCACCATGCCCAGTCAATTTTTTCTATATATTTTTAGTTGTCCAGCTTATTTCTTTCTATTTTTAATAGAGACAGGGTCTTGCTCTTGCTCAGGCTGGTCTTGAACTCCTGACCTTGAGTGATCCTTCTGCCTCGGCCTCCCAGAGTGCTAGGATTACAGGCGTGAGCCACCGCGCCCGGCCTCTTCCTCAGTCTCGAGCAGTGCATCCCCTCGGCAGACTCTAAGCCCCGTGAGGACGGACACTGTGTCCACCTCACTCACCTCTGCACCCCCATCCAAGGATCTGGAACTCGGTATGTGTTCCATGCATTTTTGTTGCATGAATAAATAAACTCGGCCAATATATATAACCCTGAGTTTATTTGTTTGATTTTTAAATCAACTGTTGTCTCCTTCACGGTACGTGTTCTGCCATTAAATGGACACCCTCCTCAGCAACCTTGGGCTCTGACACCCCATACAGAGTACCCTTCTGGGGGATGCCTTTCTCATTCTGTCTGTGCCCTGTGGATGCCGTCGCCCCATGCCAGGTCCCTGACTTCTCCCCCACACGGGTGCCCTCCCCACGGGCCTGGGCCTTGGCACTCCTCGCTGTGCTGTCCTGGCCTCCCCTGGAATGGAGGTCTACCTGACCCAGGTGATGGTTAGGATGGAATTGTTCAGGAAGGGAAGGAAAAACTAGTAAAAGAAGGGAAGAAAGTGGGGAAGTGAAAGGAGAAGACAAGCTGTTTTTTTTTTTTCCTAATCCACCTTGTTTCCTTCACAAAAACGACTTTTTGCCTTGATCACGATGTATTTTATGCATGCAGGACCCTCTACCTGGAATGGCCCCTGCCTTTGCCTTTTGAAATTCTACTCATTTTTCAACACAGAGGACACATGTCTCTCTGTGGAGCCTTCTCTGTTCACACACACACACACACACACACACACACACACTCACATATACATACGTGTTCACACATGTACCCCATATGCAGGCACCCAAACAGAAAACCATTCACTAGTTCTCCTGGGTTCCTTTAGCACTGTGACAAGCTTCTGTTATAATACTTGAGACATTATATCACAGTTGATTGTTTATAGTCTGTTGGTCCCCACTGGACTGAGTTCTTTAAAGGCTAGAGTCTTCCCTTGCTAGCACTCAGTGCAAGGTAGCACATAGTGAGTGCTCAATAAATATGTGCCGAATGAACTATGCGGTTGATTTGGCATTTATGAGCAATCTTAGCATTGGAGAGATGATGCCGGTTTTTATACTCCTTGGGAGTAGTTTTTTATTGTTTTAACTTAAATGTATCTGGGTGGCTTACAGGTAACAGCCATGTTATTTCTGGACATGTTGTACAGCTATGGTCCCCAACCCCTGGGCTGTGGACTGGTACTAGTCTGTGGCCTGTTAGGAGCCGGGCCACACAGCAGGAGGTGAGCAGTGACCAAGTGAAGTTTCATCTGTGTTTACAGCCGCTCCCCATCACTCACATCACTGCATAAGCTCCGCCTCCTGTCAGATCAGCAGCGGCATCAGATTCTCATAGGACTGCGAACCCTGCCATAAACTGCACATGCGAGGGATCTAGGTTGCAAGCTCCTTGTGAGAATCTAACGCCTGATGATCTGAGGTGGAGCTGAGGGGGTGATGCTAGCGCTGGGGAGTGGCTGCAAATACAGATTATCATTAGCAGAGAGGTTTGACTACACAATAAATGTAATGCACTTGAATCATCCCAAAACCATTCCCCCATCCCCGGTCCATGAAAAATTGTCTTCCATGAAGCCAGTCCCTGGTGCCAAAAAGGCTGGGGACCACTGTTGTACAGGACAGTGAGGAGCTGATTTAACCCAATCTCATGGAGACTACTAGCAGCCACCAGAAGCTCACCCACAGCATTCTCATGTGAACTCCAGCACTCAGCAGCAAATTAATCACTGTGGCTCATCAGTAATAAAAAAAAAATCTGTGCGTTTTCGGCCTCTGTTAGCTTATAAATAAATTAACATGACAAGATTTTCAATTCACAAAACAATGCCAAAATATAACGAACTGCATAAAGAAACCCAAGTGCATTTAAAGAGGAAGAATCCAATACACCCTACAGGAATCTTTCTAACCCTGAATTCCCATGGCAGGCAAGATCCCTGAGTGCTCAACACTAGAGCTAATTTAAACCTCTATCCTGTAATTTTAAATTCAGATCCTCGGGTTGCCCTGGCGTTCATCACTTACCAGGCTCAGTGAACTTGGCATCTTCCAACATGTGTACTTAGTTTTGCAGTTAAATCTACACAGCAGAAGCACCCCCCGGCTTGTACTTCCTCTCCTCCCTCCTTTCTTTCCCTCTCCCTCTCCCTTTCACAGACTGCGCTGGGTTGGGTGGATCTGGCTCTGTCCCAAGTTTCACTGAACATCTGGAACAATTTTTCTATTGTTCTTGATCTGAGTTTTTGCAAAACCACAAATAACTTTGCTAAGCACCATTTCCCCTTAATTTTTAAACCTACCTAGATTTCAGACGTATTTATTTCTCATGCTTCTGACTCATGTATACCTTACTCATAGAAGTGCCTTTTTTGCCTTTTTCAGTTTTTTAATGAGCCATTTGCTACCCGAAATGCCTAGGCAATCTTTGCAGTCATTGTCAGCTTCTTCCAATCTTTTTTTTTTTTTTTTTCCAGGAAGGCAGATCATTGACGGAATAAAGGACTAGTCATCAGGAACCCACAGTACCTACATATGTGCACACACACACACACACACACAATGTCACCCAGGAAAAGCTCATTATCAGTTCAAAATACTGAAACCGCATGGTGAGTGAACATTCCTGCTTAGCAAAGTGGCCCTCCTGGACCCAGAACAGAGGGTTATAAATGTTTTGTAGCGATGCACGTGAAGAAACTAAAGTGAGTAAAGAAAGGATTTTTGTACACAAAATGAAAGTAGGCATCGCACTCTCACTGGATGACTTTTTTTTCCTTTTTGTTGTGGTAAATATGCATCACGTAAAACTTACCATGTTAACCATTTTCAAGCAGCCTTCACATTGCTGTGCACCCATCACCACCATCCAGCTCCAGGACGTTTCATCATTCCAAACGATAACATCCCATTACCTCCTCCCAACCCCTTGTAATCACTACTCTAGTTTCTCTTTCTACGAATTCGACTATTTAGATATTTCGCATAAGTGAAATTATACAGTATTTGTGTCTGGCTTATTTCATTTAGCATAATACTTTCAAGGCTTAGCCGTGTTTTAGATTAGAACTTTATTCCTTTTTAAATCTGGATAATATTCCATTGTATGTACAATATACCACACTTTGTTTATCCATCTCATCTGTGAACATTTGCTTTGTTTCTACCTTTTGACTATTGTGAATACACTATGAACATTGGTGTACAACTATCTGTTAAAGTCCCTGTCAATTCTTTGGGGTATATACCTAGGAGTGGATTTGCTGGGTCACCTGGCAATTCTATGTTTAACTTTTGAGGAATCACCAAGCTGTTATCCACAGCAGCGATGCCATTTTACATTCCCACCAGCAAAAGACTTATTTTTTTTTAACTGCCTAGATTATTAACCCAATGTAACATACCCAACAACATTGTAAGAGGATAATCTATTTGGGCAGGAGAAGAGACGGGGGCCAAAGTGGCTTCTTCATCTCCCTTATATGCGGAACATCCACCATTAAAGAGACAGCCCTGTAAATGAATATAGGATTTGACGTTTCAGAAAGCTTTAGAAAAACTAAGGAACCCATTAAATTCCCAGCAAGTATGAATTTACAGGCACCCAGGACCCTCTTTCTAATGTGATTTCTTGTCAGACAGTCATGGCCAAACAAGAGGCAGTCTAACTAGACTGCATTGTATTTTTATTCTGTTTGTATATCCAGTAGTCATATCCCACCTAAAGTGCCCTGCTGGTGCACTCTGCGCCCTGCCAGCTAAGCTGCCTGGTGTTTCTTCGTGTCCAGTTAGGAAGCAGCATCTCATTCCTCAAGTAGCCAGTAGCCCTTGGCCTCCCACCGAGGCTTGCCTCTAAGTTCCCCAGGGCTCCTCACTTGTGGAGGGGGCAGTACTGGCACTCTGTCCTCCAGGAGCCCCGGGTGACTGAGGCCCTCCTCCCTGGGACCAGCTGACAAGTGGGAGGAGCTTAATGAACCCACGGTAAAGCTTCGCCTGGATTTGCCGGGCAAAGCCCACAGGAAGGCTGTGCTGTACGAGGTCATCTTTGGGTCCGGCCCTTTGTTCCTCCCTCATCACCGCTGATACCTCCACACACCTTCACCTCCCCCAGCCCCTCTGGATCCCCCAGAGACAGACCCCAGTTCTATGAGGGACAGAGAAGGTATAGAAATGTCCCGTGGCAGGGACAGCCCCGGGGGGGGGCTGGGGGAATGCATGGTGTCAGGGAGTCCCTGATTTATGTACTCTTGGCTATGCCGGTGACCCTCACAGGGCCCACCAAAAATATGATCAACTCCTCTCCTCAGAAACGTTGAGTTCTAATTTTGATTCTTTTTTCTTGTGGGGGAGGCGGTGGGGAGGGCAGGTTGCATAACTGCAGACAGATGAGCCTTGCAGATTATAAACTGGGCCAGGGTGGCCCATTTCGAAGGCATTGAGGAGGGGGCTGAGAAAACAAAGAGGCGATTTCCTACAGCCACATCACAGAAATGTTGGGCAGGTTGCATCTAAACAATCGCAAAGAGCTTAGAAAACTCCAGGCCACAGGCAAACCGCAGCCATGGATAATTACATCCCCTCAGTCTCAGCATGGGGACCATTTCCCACGGTCTCCGGGACTGGGCTCCCAGCTCAGCGTGTGGTCTCCAAGCAAGGCCAGAAAGTTGCAGGGGAGGGTGTGACTGGAAACTAGATAGAGCCCTGGGAGAAGGGGCACAGCCTAGTCGGGGACAGGACAGCTTCATGAGTGTCAGGACACACTGGGGACCAGGTGACAGGTGGAAATGCCTGCAACACCCGGTCAGGGCCATGCACAGTGTGTTGGAAAGAGCATGATTTGGGGGCCAGCCAGCTACGGGTTCAGATTCCAGCTCTGCATCTCTTTTGTTTGAAGCCCCAGACACAGACCACAGGACAAGGAGTTGGATGCAGGTGGTTGCTTTGGGAGATGACCCCAAGAAGCGTCAGTCGGGGCTGGGGAAGTAGGGGAGGCAGGAGGTACAGAGTGAGTCCCCAAGCAGCTGCTGCTGTGGGAAAGAAGGTGCAGAGTCACTCCCACTCCCAGCCTGAGGCCCGGGAGTGGCATCTATCCACCAACACCCTTCCATCATCAGCTGAGCACATCAGCTTGCCCTCTGTCCTTGCCCTTAGGCTGAAAGTTCAGGGGGGCCTTAGCATTTTTCAGTGTCGAAAGGTGAGTGTTGAGGGGATATGGGTGGCCCTGATAGCAACCCACCCGCTCACCAGCCCTGGGGCTGCCTGGGGCAACACAAAGGACAGAGGAAAACACCTTCTGAGGACCGTGGGGTCCATTTGATGGAGGGTCCCTTGTGCTGCCAATGACTTCACAGCTTGGTTTGGCTCCTCAGGTCTGGAGGCAGCGCGGTTCAGGCTGGGCTGCCCTACAGGGTGGAGCAGGAGAAGGGAGGGCTCCTGGGCAACCCCGGGGCATGGGCTGTAGGCGCAGAGATGACAGGAAGGCAGAGAGAGAGGTAAGGGTGTGAGATCCTATCACCAGAAGTCTTCAGTGAAGTCCACAAAACTTAAGAAGAGGTTGGGGGGAGAGTATCTCTTTGGAATCCCATGAAGGGGCGTGTCCTGTAGCCAGGTTGACGCCAGGACAAATAAGAACAGTGAGTCTGGATGGATGAGCCGAGAACAGAGAACTGAGGCCCCAGTGGTGATTCTGGCGAGGACTTCAGACCTCTCTAGGGTGTAGAGTGGGTGCAAATCCAATTCCCCCAAAAGCGGCCTCTGAGATGAGGCCTCGGGTGCACACGTGTTACTTGGGGAGGTGATCGGTGTGTATTAGTGGGAGGGGCTCCGCTGTGGGCACCGAGGGCTCCACCCTGCAAGGTGCCCTCTGAGGAATGGTGCAGAACGCACCTCAGAATTGTCCCGCAGAGGATAGAAAGCTTGATGTTTCTCTGCAGACCTCCCCAGTCAGATGAGAGCTGTCCCCGTGGACGCAGGCGCCCGGGCGGAGCAAGCTCCCATGGTACCAGAGAAAGCCCCCGGAGAAGAGGAAGGAGAATGCAGGTACCGGAGCGGGCAGCCGTCGCATGAGGGGACTGTCCCTGGGCTAGGGGAACATGCAGCACCTACCTAGAGCTCTGAGGACAAGGTGGTCTCAGCAGCATGTGGGGCACAGAGATAACGATCCCTCCAAACGGCAGTGGTGTGTGGAGGTCGATGGCTACAGTGACACGGTGTTGGAGAAGGCAGGCGGGGACCGCAGGGAAGCCTGGCCATGCCTGAGAAGGGGCCGCATCCCCCTGAACAGGGGCAGGGGAGACCAGCAAGCATTCCTGGTCTTGTTCTCCAGTTATTTTTATTTATTTGTTTGTTTATTTATTAAGAGACACTCTGCGAAACCAGCCTGAGCAAGAGTGAGACCCCCGTCTCTACTAAAAATAGAAAGAAATTAATTGGACAACTAAAAATACATAGAAAAAATTAGCCGGGCATGGTGGTGCATGCCTGTAGTCCCAGCTACTCGGGAGGCTGAGGCAGAAGGATCGCTTGAGCCCAGGAGTTGGAGGTTGCTGTGAGGTAGGATGACGCCACGGCACTCTAGCCTGGGCAACACAGTGACTCTGTCTCAAAAAAAAAAAAAAAAAAAGAGACACTCTGTCGCCCAGACTGGAATGCAGTGGTGTGATCACAGCTCACAGCAACCTCAAACTCCTGGGCTCAAGCAATCCTCCCACCTCAGCCTCCCCAGTAGCTGAGACTACAGGTGTGCACTACCATGCCTGGCTAATCTTCTTCTGTTTTTTACAGAGAGAGGGTCTTGAACTCCCGGCCTTAAGCAATCCTCCCACCTCGGCCTCTGACAGTGCTAGGACTACAGGTGTGAGCCACCACACCCAGCCTCCCTAGTCATTTTTAAAGAAAATAAACATTGAATTCAGGGGAAAAAATTAGAACTGTGAGGGACTATATCCGCTAGGATTAAGTTAGTCTGTTAGTAAGAAGAGACTCTAAACGTTGTGGCTCAGACGAGATGAAAGGAAAAGGCTAGAGTTTCCACTGGGGGCTAAGGGGACAGGCATGCCACAGAGTCTGCAGGGCCCAGGCTCCTTCCAGCTCCCTGCCGTGCCACCTGGCAGGGTCCTCCCCTCCTGGTCCAAGCTGGTGACTCTCACACCCTATCCCAGCTGTAAGATGGAAGAAGGGACCAAGAGAAAGGGAAGAGAGGGTAAAGGGCAGTGCCAGCTGTTTTAAAGGAAGATTCTTCAAAATCACCAAGCCACTATTCCAGTTACATGCCGCTGGCCTGCTCTGAATGCCGCGGCCACGCCCTTCTCAGGAGAGGCTGGGAAACGTTTTCTGTTTCCCGTTTGACCATGTGCCCAATCCTTTTCCTGAGGATGAAGGGGAAAATGATGTTGGGTTCAACCAGCTGCCTCTGCAGCAACCTTACCAGTCACCTCACAGGTGAGGATGTAGCGCCACAGGTGGCTAAGTTTATAGGGAGGACATGGATTTTATCCCATATGCTGTATGTTGTAAGCAATAGCATACTATTCCACCCAGTCCCATGTCCCCACCCCACACAGGGGGCTCACCCTGGCAACAGACAGACCCCACCCCATTTCCCCTCAGCCTACCTGAGCTCACCCGCAGATGCGGAGGACACTTGCTGCACGACAGCTGCCACTTCCAGTGCCTGCACGCCTCCTTCTGTACCTGGAACTTCCTCCAGCACCTTCAGAGTTTGCTCTGCCACAAGCAGGCACAGCTGAAGTCTGGAGGCGTTAATGTACCTAGAGCAGCCCTCAAAAGAGGGGGCCAAGAGCCAGTGGATGTGTGCTCCCCCTCCCTAGCGTGCGGCGGACGGTCCTGAGTGTGTTCAGTGTGGCTTCTCAGACAGGACCCGGAAGAACTGCGCCCAGTTTCCCATCGTTACCACACCCACTCCTGCATTTTTCTCCATCCCTGTCTCCCTTTCCCGCTCCCTTACCCAGATAAACTCTCTGCACCCAGGTCCCTATTTCAGGATCTGCTTTGGAGGGAATCCAAACTAATATACCTTTGGGTGGCTTCCCTATGGGCACCCAGATAGTTAGTGGCAAAATTAGAATTTGAACTCGAATCCCTAGGCTTTTAGACCCACTGTTCTTTCCACGGTCCTGCAACAAAAAGAGCGAGCATTTAAAAAAAATCAATACCTTGTCAACAAATTGCAATCCTGAAGTTGACCTGGTTTCTGAATCAAATCCTAGGCCCACTAAAAGTGAGTGGAGTCGATTAAAATGCAATAAAGATTCAGTCCATGTATTAAAGATAATAACCAGGACTGGTTTTGTTAATGAATGGAGCCTGTGCCTCCTTCTGCCCCAGCAGTTCTGGGAATGGCTGTTTGATTTGGCTTATTGGTTTTTCTTGATTATGATGCTGTGTGTAGTTGTGCTCAGAGGGCAAAAGCTCCACCCTGTAAACCCAAGACACTGTACATTCTGACAATAGACCAGGGTGGAGAGAGACCTTTTGGGGAACTGCCAAGGTCATCTATGACCTCAAGGTCATGTGTTGACCCTGTGCCCAGGAGGTGGACACGGCCAGCATCCCACAGCCAAATCCGTGTGCAAGTAAACTGAGGCAGATGACCACGCACTTGCCAGGAGTCTGGGGATGGGATTCCTGCATGGGAAAGGGGCCTGTCCCCACCCGGCCTCGTGGGGCCCTGCGTCGCTGGCTCTGGATTGTTGCTTGTGGGCTCAGGCTTACACACTTGCCCCATTCCGATTTGGTGTTTCTAGCATTAATAATAATAATAATTTTATTATAAGCATAATAACAACAGAATCAACTGTTTCTGCTTTCTTTGGCTGGGTGTTTGTGTGACAGCCACTTTCTTTTAATACTCTCTTTAACCCTGATAACAATCTTCACTTTACAGATAAGCAAGCTGAGCCTCAGCAAGGTCACGTAACCTGGCCGAGGCTCCACAGCTAACAGTCCCAGCCTCGTGCACCAAGGCCATGCCACACGGCCTCCTGGTTGGCTGCATGTGGCCATCGGCTATTGCGGTGCTGAGGCCCCAGCAGAATCTGGGTTTTGATTCTCACCAATGAAGACCTGGTTACCTGGTTCCCTGCCTATCCCCTCGCCAGCTCCCTGCCACATTAGATACTCTGAGAGAGGGGTCAGACCAGTCTCGCCTGCCATGAGACTGAGCAGCGCAGGTTACACTGGACAAAGCCCTTCGTCCCTGGGAACGTAGAGGCTCTGATGCTGTGGCAGTCCTGGCTGAGGTGGGCGAGACAGGAACCAGGCTCTTTTCATGCTCTGCCCCTTCCAAGGAAGGCTGCTTGCCACTCCCCGAGCACAGTGGGCGAAACCACGGGAAGGCCAGTCCGGGCTTGCACAGTGCCTTTGCGGGGCCCAAGACCCTTCAAGCAGGCAGCTGCACATGCTCCTCAAACCGGCAAGGTGGGCTTTCACGACCGGGCAGTTACAGCTGTCCCCTCTCTGGAGCACGGTGAGGCATACCCCTGCCCTGCTAAAGCTTAATTCAGAGCACGTTCCCCCAAATAGCCCCCCACTCCCTCGGTGAAATAAGGGTTGATGAGAGAGAAGAAAGAAAGAACAAAAGTAGGGGAGGAAGTATTTTAAAATGATCTGGGATTCATTTCTTCGAGGCAGCAGACTCCTTAAATTTTTATACAAGGCAATGTGGTGATTAAGTGCTGCTGGGCCAGCGGCTTACGGGAATGAGCAGAGAGACAGAGCGGGGGGCAGAGGGTGGCGCATCTGACCGAGCGTGAGTGATGGAGGCTGTACCTGCTGAGCGGCCTTGCACCAGGCCGGGGCCGGCTTCCGCTGGTCTGAACTCCAAGGACGCCTCCGTGCCCCTCTGGGCTCTCTCCTGCATTCCAAATCACCAGTCATCAATCTTCTGGCTCCTGCCTACTTTCTATTTAAAGTGTGTGTGGCAGAGGGAGGGTGGAGCGGGTACTGCATCTTTGCTGTTTCTTAATAAAATGGGTAGGTTGGTGAGGGTTCGTGAATATGAGGGACCAGAGGAGACTGGAGCCAGGGTTTTCCTAATGCTATTAAAAGGCCAGTGAACAGAGGGCTGTCTGCTGGCAGTGTCCAGAAAACGGACACAGTCGCTAATGAGCCTGTGATGGATGGGGACTGACTCCCTGGCAGCCGAGTTGCAATCCCAGAGGGGCCAGTGGCCGGAAGAGGGGACTTTCCTGCAAGAGCAACAGGTATGAGCTTCCCAGATCACATGCAGAACACCCAGAAGTAAAGGTCTCTTTGCAGCAGAACTAAGCTCAGCAATGACATTTAGATTTTATGTACCAGTAACAGGAGGCCAAGCCCCAACACACAAGCACTTTTCAAGTCCCTGCTTATGGCACATTTGCTAATGTCCCATTAGTCGAAGCATAGTGTGGCTGAGCCCATATTTCAGGAGTGGAGAAAAAAACACTGCCTCTTTCTTAATGAAAAGTGGCAAAGTCACATTGCAAAGGGGCACAATACAGAGAGATGGGTAGAATTATTTTTAGCTGTCTTTGCAAATAATCTACCACACACCAACTCTTGCCTCCAAGATTTCGAAGTACTCCAGGATTATTTTTGTCTCACTCCAGTTCATCCACTTTGGTTCAGATTTAAGTTCTGAAAGATCACTCTGAATGAAATGAATGGCAGCAGTGTGACAAGGGATGGGAGTGAGGACTTCAGAATACTTTGTTGTAAGATACCTGCCCTATCTGTGGAGCAGGATAATGTTATTTGAAAGTGGACTTGGATTAGTTGTAAATGCATAAACTCTGGAGCAAAGACTAAAAGCTTTTTAAAAATAAGTATAATTGATATTCCAAGACAACAGATAAAATGGAATCCCATAAAATGCTCAATTAACATCAGAGAAGGCAGAAAAAGAAGGGAAGATATTTTTAAAAGCATCAAAGAACAAGAACAACAAATAGAAATAGTTACAAATACAATAATTATTAGTCCGGCTATGTCAATAGTCACTTTAAATATGAAGTATAAATATAACAGTTAAAAGACAGACTGACAGAGTGGATAAAAAACAAGATGCAACTATATGTTGCCTACAAGAAATCCACTGGAGATGTTTTGAAAGATCACTCTAGAGCCTTCACTCCTGTGCTCAGCAACCATCAGCCCATAGGGTGAGGCCCAAGCTCCCCAGGGTGACATTAAGTAGGTCTCCTTCTCTGGCTTCCACCTGCCCACTCAGCTCCACTCACCTACACCCCAGAGCCCTAACCAACCGCCATGCACGTCTGTGCCTCCGTGCCCGCAATCTTCTCCTTCCACCTGGAAACCCTCACCCTCTCTTTGTTTGTTTGTTTGGTAGATAGCAGTGGACTCATAGCATGAAAGAATTTAAATGACAAAAATTGTCTTGCTAAACAAGAGAGAAAAAGAAAATTTTAGACACTGCCAGTGAGGCTAAGCTGAGTGGGATTCTAGCATCAAAAGTGTACTTTGCACAGTAGGTAAGTTTTTACCTTTTATGCCAACTTTGGGCCTTCCCTTTTCCAGTGAGGTGTCATTCCCTGTCCCACATATCCCTCAAGACCAGCAGACACATTGCCTCCCCTCTAGCCTCCCTGTGCATCCCCAGCCTGAGTCAGTTGTTCTCTCCTGTGTCTCTAGCTGTCCCAGCACTGCCCCGTCATATGGTAATTGTCTGTTTTGTGTAGACTGAGAGACCCCTGGGAGAGAAAGAATATCTCACTCAGCTTTGTACTCTCTTGATTTCTCCCTTTCCTCCCCATGCCTGGTACGGTAACGGGGACCTAGTAAGGGGTCACTGTAAGACTGAGGCATGGATGGATGGTTGACCCAAAAGCAGACCAATGTAAGGATTAGGGCAGGTAGTTTTTCTAGGAGGTGATCTCAGGAAGCAGAAATAAATAGGGAAGGTAAAAGAGGGAAGGAAGAAAAGCCAATAAAGGGTGAATAAATGAATGGGTTGCCTTGGGGAGAGACTAGGGCTCAATCCCACTGAGGACTCCCCGAGGAGGGGCCTCACAGCAGAATGAGTAGCTGGGACATGTATGCACCTCTTCCCATCCCCCACTGCTTGGTGTGACTGCCCCAGTCTCCTGCACTTCCAGGTTTCTCCTGCTTGCCGCTGAGCAAGAGCTGGCGTGGGAGAAGCCCTCAGACAGGGCATCAGCAGCATCTGCTACAAATACAAATGTACCAGAAGACTGGGCCATCACAATACTGAAGTTTAGAGTGAAAAGATTTTCCCAAGCCCATTCCAACCCAGCCAATTTGCTTTCATTGCAGACGGTCAACAATTATTTACTTGCTATCTGAAGTTCTGTACACGGCCCACGACGTGGTTAGAGTGCACATCACGTCGCACAACAGAGTGCCCGATGGAGAATCACACCCCCAAGCACCAGGACACAAATCGCAAAGGAGCTTAAACATGGACGTCCAGGCAGGAAGTGCCATTTTGTTACAACAAAACTGTGTAGTTGTGCTGATTTGCCTCCTAGAATCAATGATCTTTCCAGCTGTGTGGAAGATACATAAGAGGAAGAGAAAGAGCAATTTGGGGGGTGGGGTGGGAAGAGCTGTCTAAGAGCTGATAATAGAATTGCTGGGTTGAGGCATTTTCTATTGTTTTGTTTTTCTTTTGCATTTTAGGATACAAGAGAGGGAGGTCGGAATTGTTCCTTGAAAAGGAATTCTTTTCAGCTTAGAGATGCAGTGTGGCTTTGACTTTGCATTGTTCTGCTTAGGAACTGGAAACCTCTCCTCACCTGGAGGCCCCTAGGTAGGGGAGATCTGCCTATTGTGGGTTCACAAGCACCAATCCCAGAGAACAGGGCCAATTTGCCAGGTCAAAAACACTGCTCAAGCCACTGGAACACAATATTAGGATATTGGACAGGAGTTTCACAGAACACACCTGAACCGGATGTGACTTCTTTCAGAAGATGGTTGACATCTTCACCTCAAAAGGGACTTGGGAGAAAGCAGAGCCTGTGATGACGGGCTTATCATCTGGGAGTGCTCTCAGGGAAGTGTGGAGGAGCAGAGGAGGGGGCTGGGCAAGGGTGTGGCCTCAGCCTGACTAGTCTGGCTGTCCCCAGGGGAGCTCTGAAGCAGGGATCCTCTGATAGGCACCAGAGTTGTCCCGCCTTGAGGTGAAGGGACTGATCTTTGCAATCCCATGTCAGTCACTGGTAGGGTTTGTGGGAGTTAGGGTGATGTGTAACCTGGGGGGGAGGGGGGTCTTGTTCCTCAGGCTGAGGCTGGGGAAAAGCAGCCATGAACCCTCAGCAGCCGATGCTCACATCAGCGGGAGGCCCACTGCTTTTTGCTGTAAAGGGATCTGAGTGGGTTACCGACAGCATACGCTCCGGAAGGATAGACCAAACTTTAGACTGTCTTCAGTCACTTAATAGCTCCCACCAATAAACACACCTGAAACCACTGTGAAGTGAGATGTGTTGGGTGATTCTTTAACACCACCGATTCCCAGCTTGTCACAAAAGATTGGGTTCCTTAACTGCCTAATCTTAGTTTCCTGCAAGTAAATATAAGCTCCTCTAGATAGTTCCCATTCATTAGATTCTCATATTTTAATTATTTTAATCAGTAGCTTGACTATTTGGCTCCAGCGAGCTTTGCCATGTTGAAACGTTGTGTTTCTGAGCTAGTATTTATGTGCCTGCGTTTCAACCCAATTGAGAACCAAACCCAGAAAATAAAATCAGTTTGCTAAACTCGAATGGAATCAAGTTCATAGTCTTTTAACTGGAATGTGAGTCAAAAGCCTAAATCAGAAGCAAATTTGTGTGCTTTCTGGAACTACTAAAACAAGGAAAAGCCTGAATGTCAAAATACTCTCAAAACTGGAAGTAATTTTTTTTTGTGCAGTTTCATTTGGTTTGAGTCACTTGTAGACATTTGTCCCCGATAAGCAGCTGACTCAATTCTGTCACCATGTTCTCATCTCTGTTCTAGTCATTCAATATTCACTCCAAATCTCATCATTTACCTTTTCGATTTGCCCCTTAGAAGTGAAGGAGGAAGGGAGGATTTGGAGAAATGTGCGGAGAGGAAGAGAGCTGATGAGAAGGAATGACTCTTGTTTACTGCAAACTTGCCTGGTTGTTTTTCCTGCGTATCAAAAATTGAAATTAATTCCTCAGTTCTGTAACTTCCCTCCCTGCCTCTCTTATCACCGTCTTTCGTTCCTGTAAGTAATTCGGGCCGAAGTACATTTTGGCATTGCCCTAAACACGCTCAATTCCAGGCACCGTCCTAGAGGACTGCGGTGGCACAGAGCGCCGTCCTCCTCTGCAGCTCGGGCCGACTGCAGCTTCAGGGCCCACTCAGCATTTCCAGGCAGGTGAGCAGGGGACCGAAACTGGCTTCATTTTCTAAGGATGTCCAGACTGTGCCGAGGCTGAGACTGGCAATAATTAGTGTCTCCCCGGGCTACAAAGGGACCTGGGGCCTGTTGTTCATTTTGGGGTCTGGCAGGATCACATTGATTATTTTATAATGCTGTTTAAAGATGAGCTTCCCCCTCTTTTCTTTGAAATATTTGCTTACATACATTTTCTCACTTTTCTTTCCGTCTTCCCACCCTTCCCACATACACACACAGAAATAGCTCGCTTCTCCAGCGTGGGAGACTGGGGCTCCGAGTTCTCCCCGTGCGGGGCTGCGGAAGCCTGTGGTCTCTGGCAAGCAGCCGGGAGGGGAGAGGGGCTTCTGGCCTCAAACCAAGGACATAATTATCGACACGCTTAGCATCCAGCAACTCTTTTCCTTCGAGGGCTCGGCTAATGAGATAATCTGCCACGCAGGTCTTTGCCGGATTCATTTTGCAAAGAGAGAGAGAGACAGGGCCAGAGAGGGAGAACGGGGCCCAAAGACAGCCCCTCTCAGGCAGCCCTCGACAAGGTTGCCGGAAAACGTAAGCCCCTCGACCCAGCATCAAGTCTGCCAGGAGCAAGTGGGTTCCCGAATCCAGACTTAAATACCTACACTCACGGCACCCATTTACGTCACAAAAATCTCACCTAGCCAAAAAAAGGTGAAATATTTGACTCTAAAATTAAGCAAACTCAGTTCTAAATCCTTGGCCAGAGACCTACGCTCAGAGATGAGGCCTATGCTAAATGGCATTTGCGGTCCAATGACTCCACGGGAGGCGTTTGGGGATGCCAGGTGTGTTTATGGCATTACCACGAACATCACCAGCGCAAGTGTAGATGTTCACAAAATCCAGGGAAAACCCCTCAAAGTCCACGATAAAGTGAATGACACGGGCGGGGGTGGGGGAGCACGGCGAATGGAGAAGGAGGCACCTGCCATGCCACTGCAGGTGGGTTTAGCCTCAAGTGGAAACCTGGCTAGGGGCTGCCAAGAGCGGGCACTTTTTTCTAGAAAAAGCCAAACATCCAAAAATTTACATGAAATTTCTGATTTTTAAATGTGTGTCTAAATACATTTTGAATGTTGCGCAGACCAAATAACCTACCAGTTACGAGCCGGATCTGACCCAAAGCCTTTGAGACAGTTTCCATATGTGAACGAGAGCTGCACAGAGAAATTTCTGATGTACGTGGACTTTGCAGACCGTCACAGTCATCATCCACACGACTCCAAAGAGAGGCTGGGGAACATGTTTACGTTATCTGCCGTTGGATCTCTCCGATGATACTGCTGGACTCACAGAAACAAAAGGAAGCAAGACCTGCAACCGGAGGCTGTTTCTCCATTAGCCCAAGATGATGCAGATGCCTGCTTTGCCCGGTCCAGAGCCAGCGACACTGCAGACTGGCTCGCTCAGGGAACTGCTCCACCCTGTGGGAGGGGCTCAGGGGACAGGCCTCCACCCACACCTGCCCACCGCTGACAGGTGCATCGGGGAGCCCAAGCTGCATAATCCTCTAGCCAGTGGATTGCAAGTGGGTCCCCCATATCAGGCAGATAAATGCGGGGCTACTGTGTTAAAGCAGGAGCAGAGGAACCCAGGCACCCGCAGTGGGCCCTGCCCTGCAGACACCTGCCCTGAGCCCCAGAACCTCACCCCGCAGGCAGAGAGCTCAGCAAACTTGGCTCAGCTACCCAATCCCTTCGAAAGCCCTAAGCCTTCCCCTGAGGCCTCTGTGAATCCCTGGGGCTCACATTCTTAATGCCCCTCAGGGCTGCCTCTGTCTGTCACCACTTCTACCAGTTGCTGAGAGTTTTAATAGATTCCACTGCAGCCAAGAGTGTGGTCACATAGTGCGGCACACGCCTTCCTCAGCCTTCCAGATGCCTTCCTTCCTCTGTCAGGAGCAAAGCTGCTCCGTCTCCAGGTGGCATGCATAGCAACGCGGGAGGCATCGGCTGGCGTCTGTGCCTGCCCTTGGGGCCTCACCTGCTCACCGCAGCTGCTTATCCAAGGACTACACTCAGGGCCAGCTTCACGGGCCTGTGACCCATGTAGTTGCTCAGGACCCCTTGCATTAAAGAGCCCTGCACTTGGCTTAATGCTCTGCTGTCAGTGTCTGGAAATTCTTAACAACTTTTGAATAAGGGGCTCCTCGTTTTCTTTGCAGGGGCCCCGTCAATCATGTAGCCAGTCCTGGCTATCCTCAAGCCATGCAGTGCTCTCAGAGGAAGGTTAGTGAATAACAAATTCTACATCTCTCCAGGCCTCAGTTTCTTCACCTGTAAAATGGTAATATCAGTCTCAAAGGAGTGTTGTAAGGTTTGCTATGACCTCAAGTAGAAGAGGGTTGTCATGTGGCCAGGCATGGAACAGACGCTTAGAGTCACCGGTTCTCTGAGGCAGGTGTGAGGGCAGGCAGAAAGGTGCTATGATGGAGACGAAAATGCTGGAACTCCTCTTTGGCTCGGCCAAAACGTTGGCACACTTGTATGGCAAGCTGAGGTTCTCCTTGCTGCTTCTCTAGTGTACTGATCACAGGTGTGACCTCCCAATAAACTCCTGTGCTCAGCTCCGCTCCACACACACTCGCTCACACACACACCACTGACTACGTAAGCACATGGAGAGAGAGAGAACAAAAGGGACAAGGTGTCCCAAATATTCCACATGCAGGTGGCCCACTCTACAGCAGGAAGGGCTGTGAGCTACACACCCTTGAGGAGGTTCTCTATTAATAATAAAAAGCTACTTATGGAAAACATGTATGTGCCAGTCTCTGTTCATTCCCTACAGTTGATCCTTACAGCATCCTGAAAGACATACAATATGCTCTGCCCCCACTTTATAGGTGGGAAATTGAGTCACAGAAGGTTTTTGTGACTCGGCCAGGGAGCTGAGTGACAGAAGGGGAACCCAGACCCCATTCTGTCCGACTGCAAACCCCCTGCTCTTTCTGCTCTGCATGAATTGGGAATGAAAGGGCAGGACAGTGTCCTCCTCTCTGAGCCTGAACAACCGTGCCACTAACCCTGTCCTGAACAAGCTCAGGACCTTGCAGCAGGCCCACAGAAAATATTTGACCAACGACTGACAAGGAGCATCAAAGGGAGAGAAGCAGGGTGACCACATAATTTAACATCTAAACCACAGCACTTCTGGGATTGGATATGATCAGGCAACAAGGACTGTACCAGGTTCACCAGGGCATCTGGTCACCCTAGGGAGAAGTGAGCTGACGTTCACATTTTTCCCAATAGATTTATTTCTACACTGCTTAAGGATCCTAAGAAGACATTAAATACACCATTTTTGTTCAAATGTTTTTGAGGCTCTTCTAAGAGCCAGCCTCTTCTCCAGTAGATTCCTGCATTCTGCACATGCCCACCACTGCAGAGGGTTTTCTGTGCCCTGGGAAGGCTCTGCGGCTACACTGGCTTCACCCACGCATGCATGGACTCCCCACAACACACAAGAGGGGCCACACTGGGCCCTGCAGCAGCCATTGGAAAGTTTCGGTGTCAGATGGTGCCCCTTGTGCCCCGAAAGTGTGCACAAGCTGGTTTGTTGCTCCAGTGTAAAACACTCAGCCAGCTCTTCCTAGAAGCCAAATAATCCATTTGTCTTGTATCCACCACTTCCCAGGAGAAGATGGATGAGAGGGAGGCCTGGCCAGGCCCACGGCAGGGAGGCAAGAGGCCACAGGGCTCTTCAGGTGCCCTAGGCCAGAGGCAGGGATTCTCAGAGAATCCCAGTTTCTTTTCTGTTTTTCTTTCCACAAATTTTATTTTAAAAATTCCAGATATAGAGAAAAGTTACAAGACTAGGACAATGAACACCCAGATGCTCTCTATTCAGATTTACCAATTTTTAACATTTGGAACATTTTGTCCCTTTTGTTCTCTCTATGTATTTATGTAGTTAGAGGTGTGTGTGCGTGTGTGCGCGTGTGAGGAGTTCCAGAGCAAAGACGGTCCATTAGAAGAGTTCTGCGGTGGGCAGAGACGGCCAGGCTCTAGTGCCCCAGGAAAGTACGTGGCCTTAACTCGGAGCTGGGGCAGAGACTTAAGGTGTTCACAGCTGGGGCCATCAGCTCCCTGCTCTCCTGCCAGCGGAACGGGAAGTCCTTTCTTGAAGAAACACCCAATTTCCACACCTCTATGGCTGCCACAGAAGGTAGCTTTTTCCCTTTTTTCTATTGCAATTAAAAATTTCCAACTCTTTGAGGGACTGGTGGGGGGAGGGTTGCACTCTTCCCACAGCCACTGCTGCCAGGTGAATGGGACAGAGACAAATATATATATATATATATATGCTTTTCTCCTCTTCTGCACTCTGAGCATGACAGGAAGGGGATGGGGGCTCCATGGGCCATCTTCCCCCATTGCAGGCACAGGGGATGCACGGGTGCTTTCCTACCTTTGTGCTCGTTCTTGTGCCACCAAACCCAACTCTAGCACAGTCGTGGCAACACCTGCAGCTCTCCCTCTGTGCATGCAGTTCAAATGTCCCTCACACGTGTAGAAGATGTGATCGGCACCCACTCATACAACCTGGGGCCCACCTGGACACACCAGGTGCCTACTCACTGAACACCCACAGCTCTGCCTGAGGACATCTCTCTGGCCATGGAAGCATGCTCTGTGCGTGCACAGAAAGTTGGCAATGCTGGAGAGTCAGTGGCCTTGGAAGCACCATCCACTGCACACAGATGGGGAGCTGGCGGATACAGGTCCGGCTTCCTTCCTTGACGGCTCTGGGGTGTATTCTGCACAGTTCCCCAGAGGTCTCAGTGGGACTGGGCCCCACTCGCCCTCAGTGGCGACTACTCATAAGAGCATCCTGCATTGACTTCCTCCTCTTCCCTGAGTCACTTCCCCACCCGCTAAAGGGGCTTCCTGGGATCTCCTCCCAAATTAACCACTTGCACTTGAATTCTTGTCTCGGGGTCAGCCTCTGGGGGAACCCAAATTAAAACATATACACATTTACCCTTTGCTGCTGTGCAAAAGTGAATTCTTGCACAGTAGGTTAAGGAGCAAATCACTTAGCCAGGGTGTGGGGCTAGCAGACCACATGGTCTAACTCCTATTTAAGGGTCTGAAGGGAGGCGCTTACATTTGTCAGTTTTACTCTGTTACATCCTATAGGAGCAATCATTTGCCACGGTGGGATATGCAAGCTTGGGGATTCTGGAAGGTTTGGGGTCATAGCTCCCTAAAATATCAACTCTTCCGTGATTGCCACCATCATTTTCCTCCATGTCATTCATTCAAAAATGATTTAGTGAGCAGCTGCTGCTGCCAGGCACTGCCCTGGGGACTGTAGACATGCTAGTGAGCAAGACCCAGCCCCTGCCCTCAAGGAGTTCCCCAGTCTACATCCACTTGTACCTTGCTTGTAAACAGCATTAATATTTATTTCCTTTTCTTTCTTTTGAAGACAGGGCCTCAGTGATTAGGATTTTAGATTGATGCTGCAAGGGAAGAAGACACTGCTTGACTTAATTGGCTCACTGCTTTATGCAACCAGCTTGACAACACTTGCTTCAACCCCTGAGTCCTGACAATGGCCACCAGTAGCTGCAGGGAGATCTGAGAACTTGACCTTCAGGCCAAGCTTGGTCCAGGAGACAAGATCATGGGAGATGACACAGCTCTTTAGTCAGTGCCAAGACCAGGGGATGACCATAGATAGGGCTGTTGTCAGGTATAGCGAGTCCTCTTTAATGTAGCTCAGAAGGATTCAGCAGACAGAGACACAGTTGCTTGGGGGATAGGTAGTGTCTTTGTCTCAGTTGGGACCCCTTTCTACGTGGGCTCAGGGTTCTGTCAGAGAGAAAGGGCTCCCCAGGCCTTTGACCACCCACATCTCCAACAATTGCATGTCATGCATCTGCCTAACACAAATGTGGCACACTTTGCACACACAGTCTCTCCAAATCTGTGCCTAAATGCTCTGAGGAGTGCGCACAGAGGAAATCGATCTGTGAGCAGCAGAACTGTGCAGTTGCTGAAAGCATGGGCTCTGGAATCGGGCAGACCCTGACTCCGATCCCTGTTACTTCACTACCAGTGGGATGACCTCAGACAAGTTACGTAACATTTCTGGGTCTCACTGTCCTCAGCTGTAAAAGAGTAATCACTGTCATCATTGTCATCATCATACTGTTGTCACAAAGGAGGATTAGGTGGATTAAACAATATGAAGGTAGAACCAATGGAATTTGCTGGCAGATTGTATGTAGGGGGGAGAGGAAAGGAGGACAAGGGGATCGTGACAAGGATGAGCTGAGCTATGCCTACTGATGTGCCTGACATTGCTGCAAACACTTTTGCATGCATTACCTCTTTCCATCCTCACACTATCGCCAGGAGGTAAACACTCAAACTACCCCTGTGGTGGGCTCCATCAGTGCCCGGCCCATGTCCCTGCGGCCCACCCAAAGGCCACCTGCAGATAGTCCCCTAACATGCAGACCAATGCCTGATGACTTCTGGCCCCAGGAAGGAGGGGAGTTTGAAGAACACAACTCAGGTTCATCCTACTGATGGGCTAGTCACAGTAATAAATACTGGGGTATTTATCCCCACACTCTCATGGAGTCCCGAGCTGTATTAATTAGCTACGGATAAAACAGGAATCACATCATCAAAAGCAGTGTCCTCAGTTCACCTCTGACCTGTGGTGACCATGCCAGGGCTTGACTTCCTCCATGGAGGAATTACTCCTGTTGCCAATCAGGATCTATTCTGGCTTCTTTCCCTGCTTTGCTCTCCCTCCGCTCTCTTCCTGGGATTACCTCCCAAATAAAATACTGTTGCTCAAATCTTTGTTTCCAGGTTTGTTATGGGGGGCACCCAAACTAAGACCTCCCCATTTTGAAGATGAGGGAACTGGGCACTGAGGGACCTCGGTGAGTCAGCGGGGTGTTGAGGAACCTCAAGGTCGCACAGCTGTGTTGGTAGCCCAGGTAGTCTGGCTGCAAGCCTGAGCTCTTAATCTCCAATCCAGGGCTTCTCAAATTTAATCATGCACTGGAATCACCCAGAGGATGTGTTAAAATCCAGATTTCTGGGCCCCACCCCAGAGTTTCTGATTCAGCAAGGCTGAATGGGGCCCTAGAATTCGGATTTCTACCGGGTTCCAGTAATGCTGCTGCTGGTCCAAACACCAAACTTTGAGAACCACTGTTCTGGTACCTAGTCAGTGCCCAGTAATGGGAGCCCCTATCATCATGTTGAAGACATGTGTTAGAATGGATCCATCCTATCAGGTGGTAGGGCCATTCCTGTGCAGGTCTCACGCTCCAGGGGAGCAGGGTCCTCAACTGGCTGTGGTACTCTGTAGCATGCTCACATATGCTGTCTGTGCGCTCCACCCTGTGTCTTCTGAGTATCCACTGTGCTAGGCATTGTGCAAGATGCTGCAGGGATAGATAAACCCACAGACCAAATGTCTACCTTGGAGAATGTGGGTCCAGTCTAGGGCAGAGCGTTCAAGTCCAGGCCCAAACTATGATACCAGGAAGCCCATTTTAAAAACAGTCAAGAGTTTAATTCTTGGATTAGTATTTCAGAATAGAGAGACCGAGACCCCAAAACACACCAAGTCGATCATCAGAGGACGTGGGAAGTCAAGCCCTGGCATGGTCACCACAGGTCAGAGGTGAACTGAGGACACTGCTTTTGATGATGTGATTCCTGTTTTATCCGTAGCTAATTAATACAGCTCGTGGGGCTGCATCGGAATGAGTCTGCCATCAGAGAGCCTGAGTCTACTGCAGCTTTGATTCCTGACATTGGAACTTGTTACTCTACAGTCTTTATTGTGCTGGCAAAAGGAGATTAATTCATGGGATGAAAAGAAACCATATTAGTGGAAGGGACAATATACATTTGTATTCAGCAAGGCAAATCAGCAGTGCTCTGCAGCCACAGGAGCAGGAGGCAAAGAATGGCATGTTAAATTACTCCTGTCTTGGGCTGTCAATTCAAAACACCTTTTGTGCATTCTTTTCTTTGACCAAATACATGTGCATTTCACACGCAGTGTGAAGGCAACGCATGCTAACCTGCAGCACCAGCCCCTTCCCCCAAATAGAAAGGTTCAATAGCAAAGGCTTGCAAGTTTAACTAGAGAAATTGCTTTTGTTAGAAGCATTTTCCGTGTATAAACATAAGGTAGCTGTTAATGTGCATGGTGTGTGTGTGTATGTGTGTGTGTGTGTGTACGTGATTTAGTTGCAATTAAAAAAAATAAAGACTGCAATGGTTTGAATCATAATGATTTGCAACTGAAAATCTATTAGCCCTGTCTATGGATGATGCTAAATATACCGAATGTCAGGATGTGGCGGGCTGGAAGGACAGCCTTAAAATAGTCCCTTTGAAAATAGCCCCTCCGGGTGGCTTCTCTCCACAGATCTATCTCCTTGACACACATTCCTGGGGAAGTAGAGCCAATGAGCAGGGTGCAGGGCACACTCTACAGAGGGAGGAACAGACCCGATTGTTCCACGGTGTAAAACCACAGGGGGGTCCCAGGCCAGAGGTCCCCATACCTGTTCGTGGCCCCTGGTCTCCGGACACCTGGATCACAACTACGGTCACCCTGGTGAGAGACTGCTGGTCCCCCTGCCAGGTGCATACTTGCTGCAGTGCTCCCCAAAGCTCTGGCTGCTGGTCCGACCCCACCCTCCACCCTGCTGGAGCTGTTTGGAATGGTTGGAGGTTGGAGCAGGACTTCTAGTTGCCTGCACCACGTTGTTTTTCCTGGGGGCTCTCTCTCGCTGCAGGAGGTCACTTTGCTGTCCACGTGACAGGCCCTGAGTACCAGGGAAATCACCGCACCTAGGAGCAACCCATGGCAAGGGGTTGTGTGAGTACCCCAGCTCCCTCGCCTGCAAGTGCGACAGATCTTGCTCAAAGGAATTAAGTTCCAGGGACAGCGGTAATCTGCTTTACTCCATATCCCTTACCCGCTACCTTCCCTTCCCTGTCTCACCTCACCACTCCCCTCCTGGAATTTCCTGGGTTCATCTCCCAAATAAACTATTTGTATCGATTTCTTATCTCAGGGTTGGCTTTGGAGGCAACTCAATCTAACACAAATGTATGACTTCTGTTACGGTATTCAGGGTCCGTACTCCTCTTTCCAGAATGCAGAGGAAAACCATGAGGGAGAGTCCCAGATGTTTGCATTTGTGATGTGCTATAATAATTTGCCATGACCTCAGGGCAGAAGCTGGGAGCTAGATCCAAGGACAGGAGAGAGATTTAGTGGATGCCGGAGAACAGTACCTTCCTCTAAGCGGCTCTTCTGTGTTTTCCTTAGGTTACAAGGGTCACCTTGGAACTTATTCTGCATCTCAGGAACTCTAGTAAGTCAAAGTAGGCCACCAGGAAGTCTTTTGTATAAAGACTGTTTTGCAGTTGAGGAGAATGAAGAAGACTTTGAAACTATTGATTAAGATGAAGAAGCAGGTTTGGGAAGAAAAGAGGCTGCCCTGCTCAGCCTTCCTGTCCTGCTGGCTCGGCCCTCAGAGCAGGACTTGGGCCTCACCTCCCTGCCTAAATGCTGGCTCAGAACCTAAGCCCGTATGACTGGGGACCCTTTGCCAGCCCCAACACGTCTCTACTCAAAGTGTGGTCTCTGATCTAGCAGAATCAGCATCACCTGGGAAATGCAGCCCGGTCTGTAGACCCACGACTCAGGATTTGCATTTCAACAGGAGCCCAGGTGCTCCAGTTACACACCTGGCGTTCAGAAGCGGTTGCCTCTGAAAAGGGGGTTAAGGTGAGAACTGGACAGTCAAAGCACGGGGTTATTGCTTTTAATTGGGTGGACGTATGGCTGATAAAAATGTAAAAACCACCATAAAGAAAGGAAATAGATATTTTTAGAATGTTATTTAAAATTATAACAGTATAAAAAGCAAAGTCTAAAAATAGAAGTAAAAAATTTAAAAGATACGATTTGCGTGAAGGCAGGGTGAGGGCAGAGGGGTAGAATATTTAGCTAAACGTCATCGTTCATGTAGAGGAGCCAAAACACACAAGTAAAGGAATAGAGTTATAAGCATGTTATTTAGAAAAATGTAGATAACCACCAGAAAATTGAAACAGAATCATTTTAAAGCTCCAGAGAGCAGCACTAGTGGAGAGGTGGTGGGCAGGAGAGAAAGTTTTTATTTTTTATTTTAGGCTTTCTATACTCTTTGAATTTTTATTGGCATGTGCATGCATTAATTTCTTTGTTATTTATAAAATTAAGATTCTTTTTTAAAAGAGAGCTAAATTAAAAGCTAAACAAGGTTGCAAGGGCAAAAGCCTTGGACATATTTATAGGCAGAGGATAAAGGAAAGAAGATATTAAAAATAGAAGAAAAGAAATAGCAAGTAGATTTTGGTCCTATACTAGTGCCTGTGCCTCTGTCTGACCTTCCAAAGAACCTGGACTGGAACCTCTATTTTCTAAATCCCAGAACATCCCTATACAATTTTTCTTTGTTAAAATTTATTCTTTTCTTTTTAATTACAAAAGCTATCCCTGTTCTCCCCTTCTCAAAGGTAATCAGTATTATTTGGGTATGTTTCGTTTCTGTCTCAGCTGGCTGATGCTGCATAACAAAACTTCAGTGGCATGTGCTGCTTACATGTCCGGTGTGGTCAGCGTGGTGGCTCTATTCATTTTGACGGGGTTTGCCCACACATTGGAGGGTCATGTGACTATGTGAGGGTAGCCTCTGCTGGGACAACTGTGGAGACTAGACTCCTCCACGTCTCTCTCCCTCCAGCCGGCTAGCCTAGGCTCGCTCTCAGAGTGATAGTGAGGCACAAGAACCAGTGGGCGCCACTGGGTCACCATCTTTAAGCCTCTGCTTGCATTACACTCACCAAACTGAATCACACATTCTGTTGATTCAAGGGAATTCACATGGCTAAGCCCAGAGTCAGAAGGAGAGGGCAAAACAAAGACAC
Organism: Propithecus coquereli; assembly: GCF_000956105.1. Taxonomy (NCBI): domain Eukaryota; kingdom Metazoa; phylum Chordata; class Mammalia; order Primates; family Indriidae; genus Propithecus; species Propithecus coquereli. The sequence continues at coordinate 9,009,055 of NW_012133857.1, read as the reverse complement.
ATAGCCAAGTGTCTTTCCTGTATGGATACAGAAGGGGTGAAGAATTGGGTCCACCATTGCAATCAGTCACACTACTAGACCAGGGGTTGGCAAGTTGTGGACCACAGGCAGAATCTGGCCCATCATCTGATTTTGTAAATCAAGTTTTATTGTAACTTAGCTGTGTTCATTCATTTATGTATTGTCTGTGGCTGCTTTTGCTGAGTCAGTAGCTGCAACAGAAATAAAATGTTTACTATCAGGCCATTCATATAAAAATGTGCTGATTCTTGTCATAGGTCTCTTTATAAGTATTTATATACACGTGTATTTATACATATATCATGCTAATTGTTAATTTTTAGAAATTTTATATAAAGAGAAATACATAATAC
>NW_012133857.1:9005091-9006466 GCF_000956105.1 Propithecus coquereli | reverse complement strand
AGATTCATTTTTTAAAATATTTTCAATTGCTTGCTGCTGGTACATAAAAATATGATTCATTTTGGTATATTAATTTTGTATCCTGTGACCTAACTAAATTTATTTCCTAGTGCAATAGTTATTTTATAGATTACATAGAATTTTCTACCTGAAAATTATGTCATCTGCAGAAACATTTTTATATCTTTCTTTCTAATATTTATGTCTTTTATTTCTTTTTCTTGCTTTATGGCAATGGCTAGCATCTCCATTACAAGACTGAATAGAAGTGATGAAGATAGGCCTTCTTGCCTCATTCCCAATCTTAGGAAGAAAGTGTTCAAAATGTTACCATTAAGCCTGATATTAGTCATTAGTTTTCAATAGACTCATTGTATCAGTTTGAAGAATAGCCTTTTAATTCCTAGTTTTCCATGAGTTGTTATTATGAACGAATGTTAAATATTGCCAAATGCTTTATCGGTATCTACTCAGATGATTGTATGGGCTTCTCCTTTTATTTTATTAATATGGTAAATGACATTGATTTTTTTTTTAAAATGTTAAACCAGCCTTGCATTCCTCAGATAAACACAACTTGGTCATGGTATATTATTATTTTAATATAATGCTGGACCCAATTTTCTAATATTTTATTAAGGATATTTATGAAGGATATTGGTCTATAATTTTTTTGGTAATGTCTGTGTCAGGTTTTGGCATTAGGGTTGTCTTAACTTCATAAAACAAGTTAGAAAGTATTACCTCCTTCTCTATTTTATGAAAGAATTTATATAAGATTAATGTCATTTATTACATTTGATAGAATTCACCAGTAAAACCATCTGAGCCTAGATGGTTTTTATATGCCAGAAAGTTTTTGATGATTAATTCAATTTCTCTATAGGACTATTCAGATTTCATCTTATTTCATCTTGTATCTCTTTTGGTAATTTGTATTTGTCAAAGAATTCAAAGGAATTTATTCATTTCATCTAACTTATCAAATATGTTGGCATAAAATTATTTATAATATTCTTTTGTTATCCTTTTAATGCCTATAAGACCTGTAGCAATACCCTTTCTTTCACTCCTGATATTGGTAACTTGTGTCCTCTTTCTTTCTCTCCTTTATTTTCTAGATCTGTATAGCTGTTTGGTTGATCTCCTCAAATAACAAATTTTGGCCTTGTTAATTTATACCATTCTTTGTCAGTTTCTGTTTCATTGATTTCTGCTCTTGTAAAACAGAGCAGAAAAAATTCTACCTGATAGACTTCAAAAAAGCTACCAATATTCACTCCCAACAACATATATAAGAGTGCACAATTCCACCTTACTCTTTTAAATTCAGGATTTTTATCAACATATAACATTTATTTTTATTTATTTTATT
>NW_012133857.1:8848812-9003726 GCF_000956105.1 Propithecus coquereli | reverse complement strand
CTAAAACTTCAAGTGCTGCCTTGATATCTTTGAGTCACGTACGGCTCCATGAGTTCCCCTGCTATTGATGGATATGTAGCCACCCGAGCAGGAAAGGTCCCCCACCTGGCTATTTCCTTAATCAGCCAGAGCACTTGCACCCTACCCAGTCCTTAACCTAATGAGTTTTACCTTCCTGACAGCTGTGGAATTATTTGAATAAACCAATCATATCCTTCTGTGGGAGCCAGGGGCACCCCAACCTCTGGTTACTACAAAGCCTGCCTTCCATAGCCCCTTCTGGTTCATGTACTCCCCCCGTGCAACCCCCATGTGGCCCTATGTGGTGAGTGGTGTTCTCCTCCCCCAGGCTGTGAGTTTATATGACTAACGACCTGCTGCTAATCTCATCTGTCCTGTGTCAAGTGTGGTATGTTCTGCTGTCTCACACTATTTAGGGCAGGAATTCTCTCCTGCACCAACAGAGTGAACAGGAGGTGATCAGAGTAAGTAATAAAATAATTTTTGTCCTAACAATGTCTCTCTTCTGGCTTAACTGAATAATGATGGTGAAATGGACATAATTCTTGGAATTCCTGAAGACAAAGGAGCAAGGTTCTCTTCGAACCTAACTCTGACTCCCCAGTCTCTAGCACCTATGTGCTCTAAAGGCGGTTCTCTCTAAGAGTGATTTGTTACAGAGGCAACCCCAGGCAAACCTAAACTCCCTATACCTGAGGGCAAAGTTTATGTGTCAACTCGACTGGGCCACAGGCTGCCTGATGGCTGGTTAAACACACCTTCTGGGTATGTCTGTGAGGGCGTTGCCAGAAGAGATCAGCATTTGAATTGGTGGGCTGAGTAAAGCAGGTTGTCCTCCCCACTGTGGGTGAGCATCATCCAAACTATTGAGGTCCTGAAAAGAACAAAAAGGCAGAGGAAGGTTGAATTCACTCTCTGATTGACTGCTTGAGCTGGGACATTGACTTCCTGCCCTGGTGCTCCTGGTTCTCAGACCTGCAGACCTAGACTGGAATCTACACCATCAGCTCTCTGGCTCTCAGGCTTCGAACTATACCACCGGCCCTCTTGGATCTGCAGCCTGCAGACGCAGACTGTGGGACTTCTCAGCCTCCCTAACTGTGTGAGCCAATGCCACATAGTAAGTCTCTCTCTCTCTTTCTCTCTCTCTCTCTGTATGTATACACACACACACACACACACACACACACATACACATACACATACATATACACACACACACATATATACACATACACATACATATACACACACACACATATATATAAAATTAGTTCTGTGGAGGACCCTCATTAATACACTACTCAAAGAGGATATCACTTAATGTGTTTTGGATAGCAGGCAGCTTAAACACAAGTGCTTACAAACATTGTAAGCCTTAGTAGGCTCAGCTCCATCTTGGTGCTCTCTCTAATTCAAATGTTTCCCTTCTCTCTTTTTTCCTAAGATTCCTTTTCTCCAAAGAGAAGAAATTAAAGGCAACCTAGTGTACAGGCATACCTCACTGCATTTCATTTCACTTTCCTGTGCTTCGCACATACTGCAATTTTTACAGATGGAAGGTTTGTGGCAACGCTGTGTTGAGCAAGCCTATGGCTACCATTTCATTTTTCCAACAGCATGTGTTTACTTCCTGTCTCTGTGTCAGATTTTGGTAAATCTCACAGTATCTCAACTGTTTTCATTATCATTATCTGTTACAGTGATCTGTGATCAGTGATCTTTGATGTTACTATTGCAACTGTTTTGGGACACCACAAACTGCGCCATATAAGACAACAAACTTAATCTATCAACGTTGTGTATGTTCTTAATGTCCCACCGACCAGTTGTTCCCCCACCTCTCTCCCTCTCCTCGGGCCTCCCTGTTCCCTGAGACACAACAATATTGAAATTAGGCCAATTAATAACCTTACAATGTCCTCTAAGTGTTCAAGTGAAAGGAAGAGTTGCACAGCTCTCACTTTAAACCAAAAGCTAGAAATGATTAAGCTTGGTGAGGAAGGCATGTCAAAAGCCAAGACAGGCCAAAAGCTAGGCCTCTTGTACCAAATAGCCAAGTTGTGAATGAAAGAAAAAGTTCATGAAGGAAATTAAAAGTGCTACTCCAATGAACACAAAAATGATAAGAAAATGATGCAGCCTTATTGCTGATCGGGAGAAAGTTTTAGTGATCTGGATAGAAGATCAAACCAGCCACACATTCCTTTAGGCCCAAGCCTAATCCAGAAGAGGCCCCAATTGTCTTCAATTCTATGAAGGCTGAGAGAGGTGATAAAGCTGCAGAAGGAAAGTTGGAAGCTCACAGGGGTTGGTTTCTGAGGTTTAAGGAAAGAAGTTGTCTCCATAGCATAAAAGTGCAAAGTGAAGCAGCAAGTGCTAATGTAGAAGCTGAAGCAAGTTATCCAGAAGATGTAGCTAAGATCACTGATGAAGGTGGATACGCTAGACAACAGATTTTTGATGTAGACAAAACAATCTTATATTGGAAGAAGATGCCATATAGGATGTTCATAGCTATAGTGGGGAAGTAAATGCCTGGCTTCAAAGCTTTGCAGTCTTTTTGACTCTCCTGTTTAGGAGCTAATGCAGCTGGTGACTTTAAGTTTAAGCCAATGCTCATTTACCATTTCAAAAATCCTAGGGTCCTTCAGAATTATGCTAAATCTACTCTGCCTGAGCTCTATAAATGGAACAACAAAGCCTAGATGACAGCATATCTGTTTATAACATGGTTTACTAAATATGTTAAGCCCACCGTTGAGACCTACTGCTCAGAAAAAAAGATTCCTTTCAAAATATTACCACTCATTGACAATGCACCTGGTCACCCAAGAGTTCTGATGGAGATGTACAAGGAGATGGATGTTGTTTTTATGTCTACCAATGCAGCATCCATTCCACTGCCTGTGGATCAAGGAGTCATTTTGAGCTTCAAGTCTTATTATTCCAGAAATTACATTTTGTAAGGCTATAGCTGCCATAGATGGTGATTCCTCTGATGGATCTGGACAAAGTAAGGATTCACTATTCTAGACACCATCAAGAACATTCACGATTCATGGAAGGGGGTCAAAATCTCAACATTAACAAGATTTTGGAAGAAGTTGACTCTGACCCTCGTGGATGACTCTGAGGGGCTGAAGACTTCAGTGGAGAAAGTACCTGCAGATCTGGTAGACACAGCAAGAGAACTGGGATTAGAAGTGGAGTCTGAAGATGTGACTGAATTGCTGCAATCTCCTGATAAAACTTGAACCGATAAGTTGCTTCTTATGGAAGAGCAAAAAAACTGGTTTCTTGAGATGGTGTCTGTTCCTGGTGAAGATACTGTGAACACTGTTGAAATGACAACAAAAAATTTAGAACATTACATAAAATTAGTTGATAAAGCAGCAGCAGGGTTTGAGAGGACTGACTCCAATTTTGAAAGAAGTTCTAGTGTGGGTAAAATGCTATCCAACAGTATCACATGCTGCAGAGCAATCTTTCATGAAAAGAAGAGTCGATTGATGCAGGAAATGTCACTGGTGTCTCACTTTAAGAAATTGCTGCAGCTACCCCAACCGTCAGCAACACCACCACTCCGTAGCCATCAACATTTAGACAACACTCTCCACCAGCAAAAAGATTATGACTCCCCAAAGGCTCAGATAATTGTTATCACTTTTTAGCATCAAAGTGTTTTTTAATTAAGGTATGCATCTTGTTTTTTAGATTTAATGCTGTTGCACACTTCCTAGACTACAGCATAGTGTAAACATAACTTTAATATGCACCGGGAAACCAAACAATTCTTGTGACTTGCTTTAATCTCTAACTCTAATAGTATCTATCTAGCTTCGACTTTTTAAAGCCAATCAGTCTTTACACAGATGAATTTCATGTGAATTTAAACCATTCACAATTATTTTGATTACTGATGTGTTTGCACTCATTTCATCTTTATCTTTTCTCCATGCCACACAGTTTTGTCGTTTCTGTTGCCTATTCTTTTGTTGACTTGATTGTGTTTGCTTTGTTCCATCTTTTCTCCTGTAATAGTCTGGAAGAAATAGGTTTATTTTTCTAGCGATTGTTCTTAAATTGCAACAAACACAATTAAATGTGTATTTGTCTACTGATTTTTAGGAAGAGTCACTGTATCCTCACCTTAAGAAGACAGTGACCTTGGCATGGTTTCACTTTCCAACCCTCCTCCTCCTCTCTGGTTTACCTCTTCTGCTGATACCACCCAGGAGTCTAGCTTCAGATAATTTTTAATTCCTTTTTTTTTTTAACAATCTCTCATTATTTAGACCTAGTCATAAATCTTACTAGGGAATTTTCTCTTAGATTCTTTCTTCCCCCTTCGTACAAGAGTATACCTGTATTTTCTTCACAGAGCACCTGAGGCTGGTAAACTGCATCTCTGAAAATGTCATCGTTTCAATCACACACCTACTTGAGCATTTGGCAATCTGTATTTAGAACCTTCCGCACCACACCACCTCCCCACAGCGGCTAAAATTCTGTGAGTTTAACTGATGTTACTCTTCACAGCATGTTTCTTAAAAAGTGCTCCCATTCTCAAACTAGTGTTGATCACTGGGAAGGCTCTGGGTCCTATTGTCTTCCTTTGCATAGAGAAATACTTTTCATTTGAGTAGGCAGTAGATTTTGAACCTATGCTGACATGCTCCCTCCATTCCTACCTCTACTCCCACCCGCACATCCTCAGGTCTTGAAAAGAGGAGGAACACTGAGCAGTCTAAATTGGCTCCCGTGTGTGCAGTCACAAAACTCCATGTGCTTAAGCCTGCGTGTTCACATCAAGCAAATTAGGGGTAATTTTTTGCTTATAAAAATTATTCTTTGCTGTACAAAAGAATTCAATGCAGTTTTCCTTTTAATATCCAAGTTTTCTAGTACATTTCAAATGTGATTCCATTTAAAACAATTTGGTTGATTTTTTTTTTTAACGGAATAGAGAGATTGTGTAAAACCTGTAAAACAGGTATGCCAGATAGTTCCTCTTTACAGGTTTTTATGTTTTTGAAGTCTGAGAGTGAAATTCTATAAATTCATACAAGATATTGGAGGACCTGGTTATGGTTTCTGGGCATGGAATCTCCCACTGAGTTGTTCAGATGAAAGAAAGTGAAAAAAAGGAAAATCAGAAGCTACCCTGCGACCCTACAATCTACACTTATTCTCTATTTTTGATAATGTCGTTTTTTAACAAATACTGTCATTAAAGTTTTGCAAAATGACGGCTATAATTAGTCATCTAACTTGACCTTCTGGAGCCATCTTCTTTTCTAAAAGTTTTCATGTGAGCAAAACTGCTGTTCCCACCTAATAACCCAGTGAACCAAGGTATTAAAGACTGATGACCTGCCAAGGGTGACAGACGTGTGTCATTACTGTGGAATACTTAGCCCAGGGTCGGGCACTTAGTTGATGCTCAATAAATATTTGCTAAATGAAGAATCTTGAGGGCTTTTTCCAGCCAGTTTTGTAGACTTTTCATTTCATTGTGCTGCCTCTCTACTAATCAGGACCTGCTCATTAACACAAACTGCTCGTGAGAGTCTAACTGCATAGCAGGTTGGAAGGTTGGCCTCCTATTAGTGTTATTTGTGTATAAAATGCAACCCACACACATAACTTCTCAATGTGCTCAGGGTGCTCAGTCAACTTAAATGTTTTCCCAGGAGTGGTGTGGGGTAACTTTTTACATGCAGACAGGGCTGGCTTCATGAGCATGCAACCTGTGCAATTGCGCTTGGGGGATTTTCATGCTTGGTTTAATGCTCTGCTTTCTCCACTTTGAAATCCTTAATAATTTTTAAACAGGGGGCTCCACATTTTCCTTTTGCATTAGGCCCTATAGGTGATATAGCCCATCCTGTGGACAGAGCCCAATCACGAAAAAAACAATGATTAAGCCTTTTGATGTGAGTGATACTTAAGTGGGTAAGAGTTTCAGTGTCATATGAAGAATATCTTTTTTTACAAAATGTGACATATTCTGTATTAAGAGAGGGGAGTGAATATTTGTTAGGGACAGGGTAACTTTCCAGGACCTTTGATCTTCCCCTTTAGAATATGAAAGAACCTTTGGGGTCCACTAGCCCGACCTGCTCAGATTACAGACGGGGGACCTCCAGAAGTGGCTCAACAAGCCCCTGCGCACACAACCTGGCTAGGGGCAGATCCCAGGGCTCCAGAGTTCTCATGCTGCTTAGACTGCATCGTGGTCTCAGTATCAGAAAGTAGTAGGGCAGAGAATATGGTATCTGTCTTTTTGATGGTCTAGGCTTCTGGATCCTTGAGTGCGGCCTTTTGACTGAATCCAAATTTTATAGAACAAATCCTTTTAATAAAGGGATCTGTCCTGTGAAGTTTGGATTTGGTCAAGGGGCCACACATAGGGATCAGGAGGGCCACATGTGGCTTTGAGGCTGCAGGTTCCCCAACCCTGGTGGCATAGAGATTGAAAAAATTAGATTTCAATAATTGCATTTTTATCTTTGCAGTGGTACAGTCATAATATTAGTGAAGGCTAAAAATACACCAAGAGCCAAAAAAAAAACCTTGAAGGAAAAACAAGTCAGACAGTTTTCACTTAGCCCACATATTTGTCTTCGAGGAGGCAAGTCAATGGCACAGGCACCGTGATGGTTCACCGAGGTCTGTGCTGTCCTCAGTGACCACAGCAGCGGGGAGATGAGGAGAAGGTCCTTCCTGAGCCACAGCAGTGACGCGCCTTGGCTATTTTCATTCCCATCACCATATGGCAGAAAAAGTATCCTCTAATTGATGCAGCAGGAAACCTGAGTGGAGTAGATTGAAGTTGCCGAAAGTAAACAAAAATAAAATTGGGATGAGGTGGGGGTGAGGAAAGAACTTTTGTTGGTGAGCCATCATGAGCTACATGGACACACCTTGATGGTATAGGATAAATATCTCTCACAAATCAAACCATAAGCTTTTTTGCATAACTTTTATTGTGGCAAAGTGGAATCTTACAATATTTGCCTCTTTGTGTCTGTGTTAGCTCGCTTAGCATAATGTTTTTAAGGTTCATCCATGTTGTGGCATGTATCAGAATGTCATTGTTTTTTAAAGCGAAATAATATTCCATTTATGTATATATGACATTTTGTTTATCCATTCCTCTGTTAAGGGACATGTGAGTTGTTATGAATAATGCTGCTATGAACATTTATGTACACGTATCTGTTTGAGTCCCTGCTTTGAATTCTTTTGAGTATATGCCCAGAAGTGAAACTGCTGCGTCATATGGTAATTCTGTGTTTAATTTTTTTGAGCGGCCACCATACAGTACTGTTTTTTACAACAGCTGTACCATTTTGCATTCCTGCTATCAATGCACAAGGGTTCCAATTTCTCCATATCCTTGCCACCACTTGTTGTTTTCTGTTTAGGAGTTTTTTGTTTTTATTAAAAAAAAATAACCGTTCTAATGAGTGTGAAGTGGTATCTCATTGTGATTTTGATTGCATTTCTATGATGACTCTTGCTGTTGAACATCTTTTCATGTGTTTATTGGCCATTTGTATGTCTTTAATGAAATGTTAATTCAAGTCCTTTGTCCATTTTTTATTGTATGTATGTATGGGGTACAAAGTATTGTTATGATATATGTATATAATGTGGAATGATTAAGTCAAGCTAACTAATATATCCATCACCTTAAACATTATTTTTTATGGTATGAACATTTGGAATTTACTCTCTTAGCAACTTTGAAATATACATTACATTATTATTAACTATAATCACCATGTTGTGCAATAGCTCTCAAAAAACTTATTCCTTCTGTCTAACTGAAACTTTGTACCCTTTCACTAACATCTCCAAATTCCCCTTTCCCCAGCCTCTGGTAACCACCATACTATTCTCTGCTTCTATGGGTTTGATTGTTTTAGATTCCACTTATAAGTGAGATACTGTGGTTTCTGTCCTTCGGTGCCTGGCTTATTTCATTTAGCACATCGTCTTCCAGGTTCATCCATGTGTGGCAAATGACAGAATTTCCTTCCTTTTTAAGGCTGAATAATATTCCATTATACATACATACATTTTCTTTATCTGTTCATTCCATCAGTAAACACTGTGTTTTATTCCATAAGTTGGCCATTGTGAATCATGCTGAAATGAACATGAGAGTGCAGATATCTCTTTGACATACTAATTTCAAATACTTTGGATGTGTACCAGAAGTGGGATTGCTGTAATATAGCAATCACACAGTAATTCTATTTTTAGTTTTTTGAGGAATCTCCATATAGTTTTCACAATAGCTATACTAATTTACATTCCCACCAACAGTGTACAACGGCTCTCTTTTCTTTACATTTTTGCCAACAATTATCTTCTGTCTTTTTGGTAATAGCCATTCTGACAAGTGTGAGATGATGTCTCATTGTGGTTTTAATTTGCATTTCCCTAATGATTGGTAATGTTGAGCATTTTTTCATATATCTGATGGCCATTTGTGTGCCTTCTACTGAGAAACATCTATTAAGGTCCTTTGCCCATTTTTTAATTGGGTTATTTGTTTTCTTGCTATTGAGTTGTTTGAGAGCCTTATATATTTTGGACATTAACCTAGTATCAGATGTATGGCTTGCAAATATTTTCTCCCAATCTGTAGGTTGTCTCTTCATACTGTTGATTGTTTCTTTTGCTGTTCAGAAGCCATTTATCTATTTTTACTTTTGTCATCTGTGCTTTTGGGGTCAAATCTAGAAAATCATTGCCCAGACAAATGTTGAATAGTTTTCTTCCCATGTTTTCTTCTAGTAGTTTTATAGTTTCAGGTCTTATGTTTAAGTCTTTAATCAATTTTGTGTTGATTTTTATATATAGTCTGAGATAAAAGTCCAATTTCATTCTTCTGTATGTGGATATAGTTTCCTCAACACTGTCTGTTGAAGAGATTGTCCTTTTCCTACTATGTGTTCTTGGTACCATTACTGAAAATCAATTGATGGTAAATGCATGAGTTCATTTCTGGACTCTCTATTCTGTTCCATTGGTTAGTGTGCCTATTTTTATGCCAGTACCATTCTATTTTAATTACTATAGCTTTGTAATATAGTTTGAAATCAAGTAGCATGATGCCTCCAGCTTTCCTCTTTCTGCTCAAGATTGTCTTAGCTATTCAGGGTTTGTGGTTCCATATGAGTTTTAGGATTGTTTTTTCCATTTCCATGAAAAATAACATTGAAAGTTTGATAGAGATTGCATTGAATCTGTAGATTACTTTGGGTAGTGTGGGCATTTAACAATATTAATTCTTCAAATTCATGAACATAGAATATATTTCCATTTATTTGCATCTTCTTGAATGTCTTTCATCAAAGTTTAATAGTTTTCAGTGTACAGATCTTTCATCTCTTTGGTTAGATTTATTCCTAAGAATTTGTTGTAGCTATTGTAAATGGATTGCTTTCTTGATTTCTTTTTCAGATAATTCATTGTTAGTGTATAGAAACACTACTGATTTTTATGTGTTGATTTTGTATTCTGTGAGTTTACTGTATTCACTTGTTAGATCGAACAGTTTGTTTCTGGAGTCTTTAGAGTTTTCTATATATAAGATCATGTCATCAGCAAAGAGAGACAACTTGACACCTTCTTTTCCTATTTGGATGCCTTTATTTCTTTCTTTTGCCTAGTTGTTCTGGCAAGGACTTCCAGTATTATGTTGAAGAGAAGTGCTGAGAGTAGGTGCTATAGTTTGGATGTGGTTCGTCCACACCAAAATTCATGTTAATATTTAATGCCCATTGTAGCACTGTTGGGTGGTGAGGTCTAGTGGGAGGTGTTTGGATCCTGGGGGTGAATCCCTCATGAATAGATTAATACCCTCCCTCAAGGATGAGTGAGTTCTGACTCTCTCAGGAATAGATTAGTTCCCTGCAAGAGCAAGTTATTAAAAAGGGTCTGGCTTCCTCTGTTTCTCTCTTTTGCATCCTCCCTCACCATGTGATCTCTTTGCACATGCACACCTGCCTTCTGCTTTTAGCCGTGAGTGGCAGCAGCATGAGGCCCTCACCAGACGCCAAGCAGATGCTGGCACCGTGTTTCTTGTACTTCCCAGTCTGCAGAACCATGAGCTAAATAAACCTCTTTTCTTTGTGAATTACCCAGCCTCAGGTATTCTGTTATAGCAATAAAAAATGGACTAAGACAGTGGGACTCCTAGTCTTGTTCCTGATGTTAGAAGAAAAGCTTTCAACTTTTTATTGTTCAGTATAATGTTAGCTGTGGGCTTGTCATATATGCCTTTTATTATGTTGAGGCACCTTCCTTCTATTAATATAACTAATTTGTTAAGAGTCTTTATTCTGAAAGGATGTTGAATTTTTTCAAGTGCTTTCTCTGCATCTAATAAGATGATCACATGGTTATTGTCCTTCATTCTGTTAACGTGATGTATCACATTTATTGATTTGCACATGTCAAACCATCCTTGCATCCCAGGGATATATTCCACTTGATTATGGTGAATGATCATATCAATGTGCTGTTGAATTTGGTTTGCTGGTATTTTGTTGAGGATTTTTACAACTATGCTCATCAGTGATATTAGCTTGTAATTTTCTTTTCTTGTAATGTCCTTGTCTGGCTTTGTTATCAGGGTGATGCTGGTCTTGTGAAATGAGTTTGGAAACATTCCTATCTCTTTGAGTTTTTGGAAGAGTTTGAGAAGGATTGAAATTAGTTCTTTAAATGTTTGGTAGAATTTAACCATGAATGCGTCAGATCCTGGCCATTTCTTTGATGGGACACATCTTATTAATGATTCAATCTCCTTTCTCATTATTGGTCTGTGATTTTTTAAAATTTTTTCATGATTCAATCTTGGTACGTTGTATGTGTCCAGTAATTTATACATTTCTTCTAGGTTCTTCAATTTGTTGGCATATAATTTTTCATAGTAATCTCTTATGATCCTTTGTATTTCTTTGATAGCAATTATGTCTCTTCTTCCCTTTCTGATTTTATTTGAGTCTTCTCTTTTTTTTTCTTAGTTCTTTTTTTCTTTTTTAATCTTTTTAAAAGATTAAAAAAACCCAAACTCTTAGTTTTGTTGATTTTGTTCTGTTGTTTTCTGGTCTCTATTTTATTTATTTATGCTCTACTCTTTGCTATTTCTTTCATTCTGTTAACTTTTGGCACAGTTTGTTCTTATTCTTCTAGTTCCTTGAAGTGTAACATTAGGTTGTTTATTTGAAAACTTTCTTCTTTCCTGACATAGGCATTTATTGCTATAAGTTTCCCTCTTAAAACTAATTTTTTCCTTCCCATAAGATTTGGTATGTTGTATTTCCATTTTCATTTGTCTCAAGATTTTTTTTGATTTCCCTTTTGATTTCTTCTATGACTCAGTTGTTCAGGAGGTTGTCATTTAATTTCCACATATTTGTGAATTTTCCAAGATTTCTCCTATTACAGACTTCTAGTTCCATATCATTGTGATCATAAAATATGCTTTATATGTTTTCAGTCCTCTTAAATTTGCTCAGACTTGTTTTGTGGCCTAACATATGATCTATCCTGTAGAATACTTCATGTACACTTGAGAAGAATGTGTATCTGTTGCCATTGGATGAAATGTTCTGTAAATGCCTGTTAGGTCCATTTGGTTTTAAATGTAGTTCAAGTCCAGTGTTTCCTTATTAATTTTCTGTCTGAATGATATGCTCATTGTCGAACACACAGTATTAAAGTCCCCTATTACTACTATTGTATCACAATTTATCACTCCCTTCAGATCCTTTAATATTTGCTTTATATATTTAGGTGCTCTGATGTAGGGTACATATATATTTATAATTGTTATATCTTCTTGATGAGTTGATCCCTTTATCATTATATAATATCCTTCCTTGTCTCTTTTTACAGTTTTGACTTAAAGTGCATTTTGTCTGATATAAGTATAGCTACCCCTGCTGTCTTTTGGTTTTCATTTGCATGGAATATCTTTTTCATCCCTTCACTTTCAGTCTGTGTATATCCTTAAAAGTGTGGTGAGTCTTTTCTAGGCAACATATAGTTGGGTCTTATTTGTTTATCAATTCAGCCACATGATTTTTTTAATGGAGAATTTAATCCATTTACATTCAAAGTAATTATTGGAAAAAAGTAATCATTTGTAGGTATGGACTTATACTGCCATTTTGCAAAATTTTTTCTGGTTCTTTTGTAGATATTTTATTTCTTTCTTCCTCTTTTGATATCTTCCTTTATGGTTTGATGGTTTTCTGTAGTGGTATGCTTTGAATCCTTTCTATTTTTGTTTTGTGCCTCTACTATAAGTTTTTGCTTTGTGGTTACCATGAAGCTTACAAAAAACATCTTTTAACAGGCTATTTTTTAAGAATTAATTTTGATAATAATTTAACTTTGGATATGATAATTCTATACCTTTACTCCCCCCATTTTATATTTTTTGAGTTGATGTTTTACAACCATTTTATGTTTTTGATGTCAAAATTTACATCATTTTATAATTTGTGTCCCTTAGCAATTTATTTTTGTATAGTTCTTTTAAATAGTTTTGTCTTCTAATGCTCATACTAAAGATAAAATCGCTTTAACAATATCATTACAGTATTGTAGTATTCTGAATATGACAATGTATTACTTATACCTTCAAGTTTTGTGATTTCATATGTTCTATGTTACTAATTAGCAGCTTTTCCTATCAGCTTAAAAAAACTCTTCCTTTAGCAATTCCTGTAAAGCAGGTCTAATGATGATAAATTCCTTTAGCTTTTGTTTGTCTAGCAAAGTTTTAATTTTTTCCTAATTTCTGAGGGATTTCCTTGGTACAGTATTCTCTGTTGGCAGTTTTTTCCCCTCATCATTTTGAATATATCAACTCACTCTTTCCTGGCCTGCAGGGTTTCTGCTGAGAAACCTGCTGATAGCCGTATTTGGACTCTATTGTATGTGATAAGTTTGTTATATTTTGCTGCTCTAAGAATTATTTTGATAGTTTAATAATTATGTCTTCATGAACTCCTCTTTGAGTTGAATTTTGTTGGGAGACCTCTGTGTTTCCTGTACCTGGATGTTGGCATCATTCCACAGATTTGGGAAGTTTTCAGTCATTGCTTCTTTAAATATGCTTTCTGGCCATCTTTCTCTTTCTTCTCACTTTTAACTCCTATCTCTTGACGGTGTTCCATAATTCCTGTAAGCTTTCTTCATTCCTTTCCATGTTTTTTTTTTTTTAATTTTGCTCCTCTGACTGTGTATTTTCAAATGTCTTCAAGCTCACTGATTCTTCTGCTTGATTGAGTTCGCTGCTGAAGCTTTCTATTAAAATTTCCAGTTCAGTCATCGTACTTTTCATCTCTAGGATTTCCATTTAGTTCTGTTATGTTTCTTTCTTTCTTTCTTTCTTTTTGGTCAAACTTTACATTTCATTTATGTATTGCTTTCCAAATTTCATCTAACTTTCTATCTATGTGTTCTTGTAGTTTGCTGAACTTCCTTAAGAGAATTATTCCGAATTCTTTGTCGTTTTATGTATCTCCGTTTCTTCAGTGTCCATTATTGGAACTTTATTAGTTTCTGTTGGTGGTAGCATAATTCCCTGATTCTTTGTAATCCTCGTGTCTTTGCATTGATGTGTATTTGAGGAGACAGCCTCTTTTTTTGGTCTTTATAGGTATTCTTTGGCAAGGATAAACCTTCACTATTTTGTATAGCTTGTAATTCTGGATGGGGCAGCTGATAACAATCCCAGACAGGCAGAGCTTGCTGCCAGTTCTCTGATTGGCTGGGCCACTATCTTTGCTCTGAGGTTGAGAGGGGCTGCTGGCTGGGCTCCACTGTCCAGCAAGGCCACTGACTGTGCTCTACAATCAGGCAGAGTTGCTAGCTGGGCACTGCAATCATATCTGATTGGGAAGGTTTATGAGGTGCATTTCCAGGCTGGGTGATACTACTATTGGAGTTCTGTGGTTGGGCAAGGCTGCAGGCTGGGCTCTGAGGTTAGGCAGAGTCATAGCTCCAAACAGACAGGTCCAGATACTATGCTCCACAGAATTACACAGTGGTGGGTGTCTCCCTGTCTGGCCAGTACCTTGGTATGAACTCTGAGGTTGGGCAGAGCTGCTGTTAGTACTTCCAGGTCAGACATGTCTAGCCCCTTTGCTTTGAAGAAATGTACTGTGGTGGGCATCTTCTTGCCTGGGCCAGGCCTTAGGGTGTCTGCCCATTTTTTAATTTGTTGTTTTTATTGTTAAATTATAGGAGTTGTTTATATAGTCTGGCTATTAATTCCTTATCGCATATGTTATTTACAATATATTCTATTCTATGGACTGTCTTTTCATTCTTTTGATAGTGTCCTATAATGCACAAAAATTTTAAATTTTGAGGAAGTCCAATTTATCTATTTCTTCTTTTGTTATGTGTGCTTTTGGTCTTATAGCCAAGGAATCCTTGCCAAATCCACAGTCATGGAACCATAAGCTTTTTATTAGACAAAATGAATTTTAGAATTTCATCAATTTCCAGCAAAGAAAACTTTAACAATATTCATGAATGTTCAAATTCTATAATGTAAATAGATTGAAATTGAAGGGATGAAAAAAGATGTGCCATTCAAATATTAATTTTTAAAAAGCAGAAATGGCTATATTGAGATAAAGTAGACTTCAGAGCAAAGAAAATTACTGAGATAAGGAAGGACATTACATAATGATAAAAGGATCAACCTACCAGGAAGACATGGCAATCTGAATTGTGTATGCACCAAACCACAGAGCTTTCAAATACATAAAGGAAAAACTGATAGAACTAAAAGGAGAAATAGACAAATCCAAAATTGTAGTTGGGAATTTCAACAATCCCCACTTAGCAACTAATAGAACTACTAAACAGAAAATTGGTAAAGCTATAGAAGAACTCAACAAAATCATCAACCAATAGGATCTAATTAACATATGTAGAACACTCTACCCAACAACAGCAGAATATACATTTTTCTCAAGAGCCAATGGAACATTCACCAAGATAGACCGTATCTTGGCTCATAAAACAAACCCCCCAAAATCTAAAATAATCGAATCATACAAAGTGTATTCTCTGATTATAATATCGTACAATGAAGAAAAGTAATAAAAAAAATCTCCGAACAGTTGCAACTTAAACAACACACTTCTAAATAAATCATGGGTCAAAGAGGAAGTCTCAGAAGAAATTTTAAATATAATAGAACTGAAAAAAAAATAAAACACATGTCAAAATTTGTGAGATACAATTAAAGCAGTGCCAAGATGGAAATTCATAACACTAAATGCTTACATTAGAACAGAGGAAAAGTCTCAAACCAGTAATGTATGTTCCTATCTCAAAAAGCTAGGATGGGTGCAGTGTGCACCGTCTGGGGGATGGACAGGCTTGAAGCTCTGACTTAGGTGGGGCAAAGGCAATATATGTAACCTAAACATTTGTACCCCTGTAATATGTTCAAATAAAAAAAAAGAAGCTAGAAAAGTACAGGAAAGTACACACCCAAAGCAACAGGAGGAATGAAAAAATAAAGATAAAAAACAATGAAATTGAAAATAAGAACATGACAGAGAAAAATCAATGATACCAAAAGCTGGTTCTTTAACAAAATCAATAAAATTGATAAACCCTTAGCAAGATTGACAAAAATAAAAAAGAGAAGACACAAATTACCAATATCAGGAATGAAACTGGGGATGTTGCTACAGATCTGTCAGTCATTAAAAGGAAAATAATAAAGGAATACTACAAATGTTCAACTTATTAGAAGAAATTCAAAAAGTCAGAAAAATGAACAAATTTCTTGAAAATTATAAACTACCACAACTCAAGCAGAAGAAATAGATAATCTGAATAGTCCTATAACCATTAAAGAAACTAAATTTATAATTTAAAATCTCATTAAGAAATATGTTCAGGGTCAAATCCTATCAGCTTAAAAAAACCCTTCCTTTAGCAATTCCTGTAAAGCAGGTCTAATGATGATAAATTCCTTTAGCTTTTGTTTGTCTAGCAAAGTTTTAATTTTTTCCTAATTTCTGAGGGATTTCCTTGGTACAGTATTCTCTGTTGGCAGTTTTTTCCCCTCATCATTTTGAATATATCAACTCACTCTTTCCTGGCCTGCAGGGTTTCTGCTGAGAAACCTGCTGATAGCCGTATTTGGACTCTATTGTATGTGATAAGTTTGTTATATTTTGCTGCTCTAAGAATTATTTTGATAGTTTAATAATTATGTCTTCATGAACTCCTCTTTGAGTTGAATTTTGTTGGGAGACCTCTGTGTTTCCTGTACCTGGATGTTGGCATCATTCCACAGATTTGGGAAGTTTTCAGTCATTGCTTCTTTAAATATGCTTTCTGGCCATCTTTCTCTTTCTTCTCACTTTTAACTCCTATCTCTTGACGGTGTTCCATAATTCCTGTAGGCTTTCTTCATTCCTTTCCATGTTTTTTTTTTTTTAATTTTGCTCCTCTGACTGTATATTTTCAAATGTCTTCAAGCTCACTGATTCTTCTGCTTGATTGAGTTCGCTGCTGAAGCTTTCTATTAAAATTTCCAGTTCAGTCATCGTACTTTTCATCTCTAGGATTTCCATTTAGTTCTGTTATGTTTCTTTCTTTCTTTCTTTCTTTTTGGTCAAACTTTACATTTCATTTATGTATTGCTTTCCAAATTTCATCTAACTTTCTATCTATGTGTTCTTGTAGTTTGCTGAACTTCCTTAAGAGAATTATTCCGAATTCTTTGTCGTTTTATGTATCTCCGTTTCTTCAGTGTCCATTATTGGAACTTTATTAGTTTCTGTTGGTGGTAGCATAATTCCCTGATTCTTTGTAATCCTCGTGTCTTTGCATTGATGTGTATTTGAGGAGACAGCCTCTTTTTTTGGTCTTTATAGGTATTCTTTGGCAAGGATAAACCTTCACTATTTTGTATAGCTTGTAATTCTGGATGGGGCAGCTGATAACAATCCCAGACAGGCAGAGCTTGCTGCCAGTTCTCTGATTGGCTGGGCCACTATCTTTGCTCTGAGGTTGAGAGGGGCTGCTGGCTGGGCTCCACTGTCCAGCAAGGCCACTGACTGTGCTCTACAATCAGGCAGAGTTGCTAGCTGGGCACTGCAATCATATCTGATTGGGAAGGTTTATGAGGTGCATTTCCAGGCTGGGTGATACTACTATTGGAGTTCTGTGGTTGGGCAAGGCTGCAGGCTGGGCTCTGAGGTTAGGCAGAGTCATAGCTCCAAACAGACAGGTCCAGATACTATGCTCCACAGAATTACACAGTGGTGGGTGTCTCCCTGTCTGGCCAGTACCTTGGTATGAACTCTGAGGTTGGGCAGAGCTGCTGTTAGTACTTCCAGGTCAGACATGTCTAGCCCCTTTGCTTTGAAGAAATGTACTGTGGTGGGCATCTTCTTGCCTGGGCCAGGCCTTAGGGTGTCTGCCCATTTTTTAATTTGTTGTTTTTATTGTTAAATTATAGGAGTTGTTTATATAGTCTGGCTATTAATTCCTTATCGCATATGTTATTTACAATATATTCTATTCTATGGACTGTCTTTTCATTCTTTTGATAGTGTCCTATAATGCACAAAAATTTTAAATTTTGAGGAAGTCCAATTTATCTATTTCTTCTTTTGTTATGTGTGCTTTTGGTCTTATAGCCAAGGAATCCTTGCCAAATCCACAGTCATGGAACCATAAGCTTTTTATTAGACAAAATGAATTTTAGAATTTCATCAATTTCCAGCAAAGAAAACTTTAACAATATTCATGAATGTTCAAATTCTATAATGTAAATAGATTGAAATTGAAGGGATGAAAAAAGATGTGCCATTCAAATATTAATTTTTAAAAAGCAGAAATGGCTATATTGAGATAAAGTAGACTTCAGAGCAAAGAAAATTACTGAGATAAGGAAGGACATTACATAATGATAAAAGGATCAACCTACCAGGAAGACATGGCAATCTGAATTGTGTATGCACCAAACCACAGAGCTTTCAAATACATAAAGGAAAAACTGATAGAACTAAAAGGAGAAATAGACAAATCCAAAATTGTAGTTGGGAATTTCAACAATCCCCACTTAGCAACTAATAGAACTACTAAACAGAAAATTGGTAAAGCTATAGAAGAACTCAACAAAATCATCAACCAATAGGATCTAATTAACATATGTAGAACACTCTACCCAACAACAGCAGAATATACATTTTTCTCAAGAGCCAATGGAACATTCACCAAGATAGACCGTATCTTGGCTCATAAAACACTAAAATAATCGAATCATACAAAGTGTATTCTCTGATTATAATATCATACAATGAAGAAAAGTAATAAAAAAAATCTCCGAACAGGTGCAACTTAAACAACACACTTCTAAATAAATCATGGGTCAAAGAGGAAGTCTCAGAAGAAATTTTAAATATAATAGAACTGAAAAAAAAATAAAACACATGTCAAAATTTGTGAGATACAATTAAAGCAGTGCCAAGATGGAAATTCATAACACTAAATGCTTACATTAGAACAGAGGAAAAGTCTCAAACCAGTAATGTATGTTCCTATCTCAAAAAGCTAGGATGGGTGCAGTGTGCACCGTCTGGGGGATGGACAGGCTTGAAGCTCTGACTTAGGTGGGGCAAAGGCAATATATGTAACCTAAACATTTGTACCCCTGTAATATGTTCAAATAAAAAAAAAGAAGCTAGAAAAGTACAGGAAAGTACACACCCAAAGCAACAGGAGGAATGAAAAAATAAAGATAAAAAACAATGAAATTGAAAATAAGAACATGACAGAGAAAAATCAATGATACCAAAAGCTGGTTCTTTAACAAAATCAATAAAATTGATAAACCCTTAGCAAGATTGACAAAAATAAAAAAGAGAAGACACAAATTACCAATATCAGGAATGAAACTGGGGATGTTGCTACAGATCTGTCAGTCATTAAAAGGAAAATAATAAAGGAATACTACAAATGTTCAACTTATTAGAAGAAATTCAAAAAGTCAGAAAAATGAACAAACTTCTTGAAAATTATAAACTACCACAACTCAAGCAGAAGAAATAGATAATCTGAATAGTCCTATAACCATTAAAGAAACTAAATTTATAATTTAAAATCTCATTAAGAAATATGTTCAGGGTCAAATGATTTTACTAAAGAATTCTACCAAACATTTACAGAAGAATTAACAACTATTTTATACAATCTATTCCATAAACAGAAGATGAGGGAACATTTCCTAATTCATTTTATGAGGTCCTGATACTGAAACCAAATACAGTAAAAAAGAAACAAGTAAATCTCGTGCCAATATTTCTTATGAACTTAGATGCAAAAATCCATAACAAAATTGAATCCAAGTATGTATAACAATAATTATACACCATGATCAAGTGGGATTTACTCCAGGTAAGCAAGCCTGGTTCAACATTTGAAAATCAATCAATGATATCACTTCACCATATCATGGGATCATATCATTGGATGCAAATAAAGTATTTTATAAAATCTAACACTCATCCAATATAAAAACTCACAGCAAGTTAGGAATAGAAGAGAATTACCTCAATGGGATAAAAAGCATCTATGCCAGGTGTGGTGGCTCACACCTGTAATCTGAAGAATTCATGAGGCTGAGGCGGAAAGATCACTTGAGGCCAGGAGTGATCTATGATCCAGACTGCAGTGAGCTATGATCGCATCACTGCACTCTAGCCTGGGCAATATAGTGAGATCCTGTCTCTAATTTTTTTTTTTTTCAATTAGCTGGGCATGGTGGCAAGGCCTATAGTCCCAGCAACTCAGGAGGCTGAGGCAGAAGGATCAGTTGAACCCAGGAGTTTAAGGCTGCGGTGAGGTCAATCATAGCACTGCATACCTGTGCAACAGAACCAGATGAGACCTCGTCTCTAAAAATAGCACCTACAAAAACTCTGCAGCCAATATACTTAAGGTGAAAGACTGAATGTTTTCCCCCTAAGATCAGAAATAAGGCAAGGATATCTGCTCTCACTACTCTTACCAACACAGTACTGAAAG
The DNA here is from genome assembly GCF_000956105.1 of Propithecus coquereli. Taxonomy (NCBI): domain Eukaryota; kingdom Metazoa; phylum Chordata; class Mammalia; order Primates; family Indriidae; genus Propithecus; species Propithecus coquereli. Next base: position 8,983,596 of record NW_012133857.1, on the reverse strand, counting down.
TTCTAGCCACTGAAATAAGACAAGAAAAAAAACAGTATACGGATTAGAAAGGAAGAAATAAAACTGGTGCTATTTATAGAAAACATGATTGTCTGCATATTATAGAAAACTCCTGGGCATGATAAGTAAATTCAGCATGGTCACAGGATACATGATCAACTAAAAAATAAACCCACACAAACATGCCAGCTGATTTTTTTTTTTATAAATCTGCAAAAGCAATTCAATGGAAGAATAATAGCCTTTTCAATGATGCTAGAACAACTGGGTGTCCACAGGCAAAAAATGCACCTCAGGTTAAACTTACATCTTATAGAAAAACTAAACCACAGACTTAAATGTAAAATGTAGAACTATAAAACTTACTTTTAAAATTGGAGAAAACCTTCAAGATTTAGGGCTAAACAAAAATTCTTAGATTTGACACCAAAAGAAAGATCCATAAAAGGAAAGATTGATAAATTGAGTCTCATCAAAATTGGAAAGTTTTGTTCTACAAGGGCTCACATGAAGAGGATGAAAAGACAATCTAGAGACTGGGACAAAATATTTGTAAACCACATATCTTACAAAGGACTTCTTCTAGAATATATGAAGAGCTCTTCAAAATGCAACAGTTAAACAAAAACAAAAACAAATCTCTATTTAGAACATGGACAAAGGACATAAACAGACATTTCACCAAAAAGAGAAAAAGAAAGAAAAATGGTATACAGATGGCAAATCATCACATAAAAAAGATGTTCGATATCATTGGCCATCAGGGAAATGTAAATTAAAACCACAATGACATATTACTACATCTATCGGAATGGCTAAAATAAAAAAAAGTGACAACACCAAATGCTGCCAAGTATGAGGAAAAAATTGATCACTCATACATTGCTGTTGGAAACGTAAAATGGTACAGGTATTCTGGAAAAGAGTACAGCAGTTCTTACAAAACTAAATGTATTTACCATATGACCCAGCAATTGCCCTCTTGAGCATTTATCCCAGAGAAAAATTATATTCCCACAAAAACCTGTACAGGAATGTTCATAGTAACTTTATTTGTAACAGCAAAAATCTGGACTCAATCCTTCAACGAGTCCTTCAACAAGAGAATGGTTAAACAGTTTACCTTTGTGGTACCTCCATACCATGATGCTACCCAGTAATAAAAAAGAATGAACTAGTGATTACACACAATAACTTGGATGAATTTCAAGGAAATTATGCTGAGTCAATAAAGACAATCCAAAATGACTAGTGTATTGTATAATTTCACTTATCCAACATTCTTGAAATGACAAAATTGGAAACAATGGAAAATAGATCAGTGGATATCAGGAATTGCAGCCCTTCCCCAGGTAGGTGTGGTTATGTAATAAAAGGCAGTAAGAAGGATCCTCTGGTAAGTTCGGTTCTGTATCTTGACTGTCGTGGTGGACACGTGAACTTACACATGTAAAAAACTGTATAGAACCAATTACACGCGCAGAGGAAGGTAGAGAGGGAGAAAGACAGAGTGTGAAATGAGTACAAGTAAAACTGGGGAAATCTAAATAAGATGGGTGGGTTGTATCAGTGCTAATATCCTGGTTGTGATATTCTACATAGTTTTGGGAATTGTTACCATTGGGTGAAGCTGGGTAAAGTGTGCACAGAATCTGTGTGTATTATTTCTTACAACTGTATGTGAATCTACGATTGTCTCAAAACACCAATTTTTTTAAATGTACGAATGCTCCTGGGCTATATATGTTTTAAAATAAAGTACAATTCTCTTAAGAACGCAAAGGCCAAGGGGCAGAAGACTATTTCTTATATTTTAAGAAACCACCTGGCTCGTAAGTGCCACCCCTTCACCTTGCTGTCAGCGACGTGATGTGCGCTGCAGTGTTGGAATTAGGAGTTGAGAGGGAGATGCTGGCCTTGGCTTCTCGGTGTTCAGGTGTGTGTATAGGTGGGCGTTGGTGTGACAGCGCGAAAGAAGAGAAGCGGGAGAAAGAACAAGAGCTATGCCTCCCCTGCTGTCAGGGAGGGTGGCCGGCTGATGAAGGTGCTGTGCAGAAAGCCTAGTAAGGGCTTAAGGAGGGTGCTGGCGCCTCGGGAACGCCCTCCCGCTACACCCTCCAAGAGACCGTGGGCGGTGGCTGAACACCCCTGGTGCAGCGACTGAACCCCCGGGTCCACAAGAAGAGGTGAGTGCGGGACCCCGGCGGCAGTCGCGGCCTCTGGGCAGCGGCCCTCAGGCGAGCAGAGCAGCCTGGCTCGAAGAGGCGGCGCCTGGGCTTAGATGCTGCAGCGGAGACGCCAAGGAGACTACGAATGCAGGGAGCGAGGCGCAGCGGCCCGGGAGGGTGGGGCCGCCCGGAAATCCTGGCGGCGCCAGCCGGGTAGCATCTGCAGGCCGGGGGCGCGCACACGAGGGGCACGTGGGTGTGGAGGAACCGGCGCCGCGGGGCCTCCTCCCTGCTGCGCCGCGGCGGCCGGGTGCGGGCGCTGGAAGAACAGTGGGTGGGGTGCCTGCCCCGCGCGGGCAGTACCCGCAGCGCCAGCCCTGCACCCCGCAGGCAGGGCCAGGGCCAGGGACCGCACGGTGGCCCGGCGCCGGCAGGCGCTTTCCATGCTCGTCTCTGCCCCGATGCCGGGGACTCCTTCCCACTCTGGGGAGGAGCGGGAAGCCGGGCGGCTTTGTCCAGTGATGGCTGGGGGTGCAGGCGGGGGACAAATAGGCTTCCCAGCTGGCCAAGTCCCGGCATAGGGGAACGACTGAGATGGACACTGACCAGTAGGAGCGCCTTGGGGCTTCGAGGGAACTGCACCCGCAGCTGAGCTCGGGAGACTGGTGCTGGAACCCGCGGGGCCCGGCGGGTTCCACGTGGGTGGATCCCGAGCTGAGGGCAGCAGTGGGGTCGCGGGTCGCGGTCGCTCCCCTACTCGTGCACAGGGACAGCTGCACCCGGACCTGAGCTTCCACCCGCTCCTGGCAGTGTTGGCTGCCTGAGCGCGCGGGGGAGGGAAGGCGGCAGAGTGTGGGGGACGGGGGTGAGTGACTGAGGTGTGGCCGCGGGGAGGGGGCGGAAGGCACTAGAAGGCGAAGGCCCAGCTGTCGCAGCAGCCCCGCAGTCGGCGCGGGGCGCAGAGGGAGCGGTGAGGTGCACGCCAGTCGCACTGCGGTCCCTGCCGGCGTTAACCTGCCCTAGGAATGAAAGGAAAAGGAAAAGGGTCCATGTCGAGGGGCGACGGCGGGCAGACACTGTTGCTGGTCCCTGCCCGCGCAGAGGGATTTGGCCTCCAGGACCTAGAGTTTGGAGGGCAACGCCGGGTGTCTTAATGCGGGGAGATGAGCCCGGGCGCGGTGGCGCTTCCATTCGGCTCTTCCACCTAGAGCTCCAGAGAGCGCGGCCTGACGGGGGAGCTCCCTGCAATCGGGCCTGTCCCTTGTCATAAACCTAGCACTCACGCCCTCCCACCCCATCCCACACCCACCTCCAAGGTCCTGGCAGAAAGCCATTTAAGCACCCAGTACTACCAGCTTCATTTTAGGTAAAAACCGAGACAAATTCCGCACTTTGTTAACCTCTCCGCCCCCAAGTCACCACGAGGCAGTTTTTCACAGCTCTAAGGCATGGTCACTCCAAAGCCGCAGCGAGTTGCTCGTGTCCTCGGCTTCTGCTCCGCAAACCCCGGACGATGCCACCGGAGGACGCTGAAGGCAAAGGCTGGCGGGCCCGGCGCTGGCGAGACTGCCGTGCTACTTGCAGCCTCTGCGGGAGCCGAGCGCCGAGGAGCCTCCTGACCCCCTTTCATGGCAAGCGGGTCGGCCCTGCGTGGACACTTGGTTAGTGTCACTGTCCCTCTCGAGTGTCGCGCATTTTCTCAACAGAGAGTGACCCGGTAGACAGATGAACTCGGAATCCGGAAAATCCGCCCGCGCTTGTCCAGTCCCTCTGCCTTCGACACTTCTGCCCTTCACTGCGGCGGGCGCTGTGCGTGCACGCGGACCGCCCCGCCACTTTTGTGCGCAGCCCCCCGCAACCACAGCAGCCGGAGGAGGGCCTTTCCGAGTTACCTATCTCACGTCAGCAGCCACACCGAGGCGGTGCCCCTCGCACTCCTTCCCAAGGGCAGAGCTCGTGACAGTCCAAAGCTCCTGTGCCACGCGCCCTTCCCCCGCGGAGCTACCCCGTGCGTGTGTCACGCGTTTAACTGCACAGAGTAAATTCCCAGACGTGCAAAACAAAGTATTTCGAATAAAGATGGTCCAGAGTTCAAGTTAAAAAGCGTATCTCCTCGAGGCACTGAGTCGGTGCTTGCCGCCTGCCTCGGCTTCCAGGGCGTCGTATCCAGGAGAAGAGATTTTAACTCTGAATCCCCTCCAGATCCTTTCGGAAATTATCTCTTCTGGCCATGTCGCAACAAGTGGCCCCACCGCCTCCCTGGCGCACCCGGAGGGACTACAGTCTCCCCCTGTCCCGGCCCCCAGTCCTTGCGTGGGTAGCTGATTAGGGAAGTGGGGGGGCACAGGGAGAAGGAAGGCTATTTTTTTTTTAATTTTTAATTGTGAAAATTGCGTCCTGTGCTCTGGGATTCTCTTGTCGCAATCAACCTCCAATTTTCGTGTGGCGGTAACAAACACTAACACCTAGAAATGGGAAACTTACCCACTTTTCTTATTTAAGAGGTGGTGTTTTTTAAACCAAGTATCCTTCCCTCCCGCCCCTCACCCCCGCCTCTGACAGACTTACACTTTATGAGATTTGCCCAACCTTTGTGGTTTGGAGGAAGCGGGGGAGGGAAGGACGCAAAGGTAGCAAGGCGTCCACCTGGAAGCTTCTTATTAGTTTAATAGGGCCATTTCATTTTACATCAGATGCTCCCCCTCCACCACTATCAATTTATAATGCGTAGATTCTAAGTTTCCTCACAAGTTCCCTACCTAGCGTTTGTGCCCGACGCTTTATGGATAAACCCTCTTTCCAGGTAAATCTGCTGATTACTTGTCCTTTGCCCAGCGAAGCAAAGGTACGAATGGATCAAGGTCCCCGGCTTCAACACTATCTGAGAATCACATTCCAGGAGGAAGAGGCGCTCTGGGGCGTGGGACGTCTTGCCCAACTGGTCGAAGTGGGGTACAAAGGTGGAGCACCCGAGGACCCAGGGCCTCTGTTCCTCCCCATCCCACCACCACACCACCGGTGTCCTGGGCTCAGCTGAGCGCCGCAGTGGCCTTGGCTTGCAAACTGTGTCCCCGCCCAAATCGAGTACAAAACTCCCTTGGACCGAAGTTCGAAAGAATCCAGTGTAGAAACAGACTTCTGGGTTCAGTTTGGTTATAATAAATAATCACATAAGTATACCCACATAACTACTCAGGTGGAGAGCAGACGCCCGGATTCGCCGTCCCCACGTGTTGCTGGAGTTGGCGCAGACGCGTCTGGGGGGGTATAGGCGCGGACGTGACACCGCATTTTCTCCGAATTCCTGCCATCTAGGGTGGTGCAACCCGGAGAGAGGGCCTCAGGGAGGTGGGTTGAGAGGCTGCGGAATCCACCGGCTCTGAGGAGCACCAGAGCTTAGAACAGAGCAACTCCGGAGACTCCCGCACCACCCATTCTCCCACATAAGAAAAGCAAGGCTCGTTATGGGTGATTAATAGCCGGGCTTCTCATGACCATGCGGCGCATCCCTGCCGGCACCACCAGTTGTTCTAATTTGGCCTTTATTAGCAACGTGCTCCCACAGGCTGTGAACTGGGTGCGCACCCCACGACAGCCCTCTCCCCCGCCACCCGGCCTCCTTCCTGGGGAGGATCGGAGCATGCAGCTCCCGCGACGCCGCCTCCTCCGCCGCAGGGAGCAGGCCCAAGTCCCTCCGCTTTATGACCTGGGAGCCGTCAGGCATCCCGGGGCGTGGTCGGGGGTCTCCGAGCCCTGGAGCTGGGCGGTGTCTGCCATGCATCGCCGGGAGTTCCTCCCGGGCACAATGTGCTGGTGTGTAGAGAGGAGGAAAGAAAACACCGTTCTTAGGTGGTACTGGCATCTCGGGAGGGGCAGTGGTCTGCACTGAGCGTGCCCATGCCTGGAGGTGTGGGGGGCGGTTACTGCAGCCGAGGGGAGGGTACTGCGGCCAAGGGCAGGGCGGGAGGACAGTGAAGGCCGGCCGGCCGCGTGCGAGCTCTTCCTCCCCGAGTTCGGCGGCCGGGATCACCGGCACTGCGGCTAAAGGGGCTGGTAGGCTCTCCTGCGCCCCGCGTGCTCCCCCGCCTTCCCTGTGTCCCCCGGCTTTTCCAGGAGGAAGGTGGGGTGCCCATCGCTGATGGGGCGCGCCGGGCGGCCTGGCCGGGCGGTCACGTGTCCCCCCTCCCCCGCCACTGCGGCGGGAGTTCCAATCAGAGCGCGCCAGGGGGCTCCTCCCGGGCAGGAACCACCCGGCTCGGCTGCGGAGGGTGGGCCGCCGTCACCTGACCGCCCCCGCCCCCCGCGAGTAAGGGGCGGTGGTAGCGTCTGCTCGGTTACAAATGGCCCCTCCCGCCCGGCTCGCCCGCTCGCTCGGGCTCGGCGCGGACCCGCCCGGGCGTGCTCCTCCTGCCGGCTCCCGGCGTCTCACCGCCCTGCCCCGCGGCGGCCCGCTGTCCCGGCCACTCCTGAGGGCGCGCCGGGCACCCAGCACCGAGGCTTGCCTGCGGAGGTCGCGACGGAAGTCTGGACCGCCGAGGCGTGTGGCTTGCCTACCGGCAGGTGAGTGCGCACCGCGGGCGTGGGACGCAGCGAGGACAGTGCGGGGGACATGCGGGGTCCTCGGACGCGGATGCGAATCTGTGCGGTGCCCAGGTCAAGTTTGCAGAGCGAGTCGTAGGTCTCTCGCTTCTTTGGCCTCCTCTTACCACTCCCGCAGGTTGGAGGTTCGCACGAAAGCTTCGATTTGGGGGAAGGGCTTCAGGAAATTCTTGTCTTGAGATACTTGACAAAGGTTGAAAAGACACATCAGGTGGGAGCTTGTAGCTGCAGCTGATGGGGTTAGACTAGGGCATTCGAGTATGCATACATTTGTGTTTGGCTCCTGGGTGAGGGTCATCCCGTGATGGGGCTAAGCTCCTGCGGCGGGTCATTCTGTCCCCCAAAACCACTTTGACGCTGGAGAGTGAAATTGAGCTGCTCTGAGGTGGTCACTAAATGTTACGGCAGCAAACCAGTGACCCCCAGTATTTCTGATAAGCCCCTGTAGTAGCAGGAGAGCAGGTGGTTCAGTAAAGAGTGCGTGAGATATTAAGGCACCCAGACAATATTCTTTCTACCTTTTAGCTTCTTGGCAGAAATTAGTATTAAAAGTGCTGAATCATGCAAAAAGACATGGAAAATAATTTACTTCATATTTTTGTAAAGTTTTTAAGGCTAATAATATCTGCATTTGGAGATGAATGCTTTACATTTAAGGTGTAGGCACCAGGTATTTAAAATCATATTTTGAGACCGTGCCCTTGGTTTTATGGCTATCGGTTGCTTTTTTCTTTCTTTATGGTGAGTTGTATCCATTCATTATTTCTTACCATCCTCACTATCCTCTCTCTCCCCCCTCAAAACAAACCAACAAAATCCCCGCAAAACAAAAACACCCAAGACATATATATAATTTCTTTTTCTCAGTGTGTACATGATTGTAAAAGGAGTGGGGGAAGCAGTCCTGAGAAATAGAAAACATCCTCTGATGAATGCAATGAAGGCCAATTTGATTTGTCATATGCCACTGAAGGGAATGTCAAACTGATAACATGCAGACTGGAGAGAAAATGAAACAAGAGTTGCCCATTGAGGAAGAAATAAACCCTAATCCGGTTGTACTCAGTAAAGGAGCCGAAGGGTGGTGCTTCCACACTGGAGCCTGAGTCCTCTTTGGTGGAGGTGGAGGGGTACAGTTTTTGATGCAAGTTCTGAGGTCAGACACCAAGTAGCATAAAGATGATTTTTTAAAAATCAGAGTCAGGATTAGTAAAATGGGTGTGTCCAAAGATAGCCCTTGCTCATTTACCCTGGGCTACATGGTCTGAACTGCTCAGTGGCCTGCTGACTCATTAGGGAGCCAGCATGGCTTAGCAGGGTTGGATTTTACTTGTAGACTCTAAAGAACTGTACTTGTAAAAAAAAAAAAAAAAAAAAAATTTTAGAAGTATCAACAGAGACATCCATCAACAGAGAAGCTAGTCTCCTTTTCACAAGTCTTCTTCAGGGAGGTTTTTCCCCCCGATTCCTTGACTTGTCACCTTCATTTCAATACCTGTCATCCATGCTTGTGCACAGCACATTTGGTTTGACACAAAGGTTTTAATCTAAATCTTAACATTAGAAACGGTGGCATTCTTAACATGATTATTTCAAAGGTATTTGTGAAGTCTACTGAAAAACTGGAATACGAACGATTAATTGAGTTTTCTTTACAGCACGGACTCCCTTAACATTGCATGTAAGAGCAGGGAGCCCCACCCTGTTTCTGAGCATCTGCATGAAAGACCAGGAAAGGAATTCGACAGTTGCAGTGGTGCAGGGAGAGGCCGTTTCTAGGCTTGGATGATACCTTTATTTAAATAATTATTAACATTTGGAAGGTAGGCTTTAATCCATAGGTAGGTCTTGAAAAGCATGGTCTTATTTTGTTTCACCTGTCAGCTTGTTAAAATGCCCATTTAACTTTGAGAGGTTGATTTTGATAGAAAAGGGATATGAATCAAGAACTGCTTCCAAATTTTAAGATCCCGAGGCTAAAAGACATGATCAGAAGGGCAAATATTAAAGCAGATAGTGAAACCAAAGGAGTTAATTTTGCTCTGCTAATAAAATTTCTTTATGAAAGTAAGTTATTTTAGAAAGAGGAGGCTCATTTTTAGGCAATGTATGGAATAAACCAGCTTGTGGGATAGACCAGCACCTGGCATCTCAGAACAGAGCGACATAATTAGAGCAAGAAACAGATGAATGAGTTTACCTTTTACTGCTTGGTCCTTCAAACAGAAACCAGTCATGTCACGTCAGATTAGAGGAAGGCCATTTCTGCAGTAAGGCAAGATTTCAAATCTTATTTCAAATCTATGGGAAAGAAAATGTTTTGAGCTCCTCTGAAGAAAGAGACATTATAAATTCACAATTCATTATTATAGCTATGCTTCCCTGCATCATCTACTGCAGACAGCGAGTCTGACCAAGAGGAAGAAAGATACAGAGACTTTTTTCTTTCCTTTTCAAAATTTTCAGAAGGATACCTACTTGGTGTTACCATTGATTTTTTTAAATTAAATAAATCATTTAAAGAAGAGAAAACAATACTTTCCCCCTGATGACTAGAGTGAATAAATGCATTTCCAAATCTGAACATAGTGACCAGTTAGCAGTAACTCAACAGTTCTTTCAGTCTGAAGGGGTACTCTAGGTGAAAATCGCTTCTTTCCTTCTGAACTAATAACGTAAGTTCAAAGCCACTGAAACTACCTTCTGTTTTTTCTTTTTTTTTTTTTCCTTATATCATCTTTCTCCGCTTTTAAAGCTATAAACCATACCTGAAAATCCTAGTACCTAGAAGCCTTTGAGAGTCACCAGAACACACAATCAGGTAAATTGCCTGTGATTGTGGGTCATTCTAAAATCAAAATAGATTTCATCGGCAGCTTCAAGAATCAAATTGGTAGGACGTCTCTGGTGCTTTGCTCAGACACCGGTGCCCTGGCAGCCTGGTCTCAAAGAGGGTCTTTTCTTAAGAGACGCAGTGATTGTTTTGTGGAAGTTAGCTCTGCCCACTTGCACAGTTAATTGCAGTGTGAGAAGGTTCCAGAACAGTACCTCCTTGAGTTAGACAGTAAATATGCACAAAGCATTGTATGAGGAGCATTTCAAAACACCCACCTCCCAGTGAAGTAAATATGCTGGCTGAATAAACACCTGGGCTGCATTAGCCCACAAATGGCAACAAATCTCATTCTTTACCACAAGAGATGATGTTAATGTATATTGTGCTTTTTAGGATACTGGACAGCTTTGCAGGATGGAGGGGGGCATCTGATGTCTGACTTATTTTAGAGTTGGCCTCCAAGCATCTACGTTTTTCCATTTGAGGGGATCAGGTTATATGTGTTTTGCAAGGAATTTGAAGAAAATACAGTTTGCTAATCCACATATTACATGGAGTTGAAGGGTTAGTAATATCATGGGCTTTAAGTATTCAAAAATAAATATATTCGTATGTTTTTGGGTGTGTGAGTGTTAGATTGAGGCGGTAGAGAATAGCCTTTGAAAAAACCATTTGGAAATTTCTCCTTCTTTAAAATTATGTGACATTAAATACTTGCACATACATCTCTGCAAAATTGAAGAATGTGCTTTGGTGTGCACATTTTGCCACATACACATGCATCCTACACAAACTAGCATTGCTGTTTAGGATTATTTAGTGCCTCACTTTGAGGAGACTTGGGTAGTAGGGAGGGTTTTTGTTTCTTTTCTAGTAGAGATTGGGCTCTGAATCTGCTGTGTTTAAGTATCGTGGTTTGTAGGACCATCAAGATGAGGCAGTGAACAAATATGATTGTTCTTACAAGTAAGTAAAGTACATTTGTTGCAATGTGTCATCTCTTAGGTTGCTAATTTAAAAGTAGTCCACTTCTAGGTTTAGAACTAAAAATATGAGAAATAGTTATCAGATGTAGCTCAGGATGCATCTCCTTTGGTCAAATTACTGTACATCTTCTTTGCTACTCATGGAATTTGGAAACTGTCAAGAGTGCTAACGATCTAAACATTTTGGTCTTACAGGTGTTCTTTTGATACAGTGGATAGTGACTCTGCTCTTCTGCCTGAGAGTGGTTCAAAAATGTAAGTTCAGCAAACCAAATAAATACCAATAATTCTGGAGATCCATGCAGAGAAGTTCTTCCCATTTTTCATTCCTTCTACCCAAGATTCTAGCATCGTAAAGAAGAGTCTAGGAGGAGGCGATGTCATCCCCTTGGGTGGGGCAGATGCCTAACCTAGATGACCGCCATCACGGCCATTGATTGGTGTTCTTCTCTAAGCCTCCCTGCCATGTTATTTTTCATGGTAATAGAACTTGAACCTTTGGTGTCTAGGTAATGCTGAATTGATACTGAATTGTCATATCTTTCTGGGTGGCCCTGCCTGTTCTATTCTTCTCCTGGCTCAGTCAGATGGCTTCTGACCTGTAGACACATCCAGGCTCAGGGGCAGAGTTCTTTGGGGCCAGATGAAATCCTTTGGCTACTGTCAAGCTACCTTTCCTACCACTTACATTAACCAAAATGCTGATGGAGGTCATGCTGTTAGGGTCTGGTACACATAAGTTATAAAGTGGAAAGTGTTAAAGTATATAAGAGGCCATTGCCATTTCACACACGGAGGTTGCATGGTGAGGCATTTTACAGATTTCCCCGGGGCTGGGTCCGCAGTCCGTTTGATGGATATCAAGTGCTTTCAAGTATAGCTCTTTAAGGAGGAAGTGGTCTGTTCTCTCAAAGGGACCTATGCTTGTTTAGACCCCTCCCTGCCTCTTTAGAGATGTCAACATGTAATTTAAGATATTTTTGCAAACTTCTTAGGCATTTAATGCATTTCGTCAGTGGTCAGGTTCTAGAAGGCTGATTTTTATTAGGAACAACATCTCCTCTACCTTCTCTTGTCCCTTGCTTTTCTGCCTCCCTTTCTCTGCCCCTTCGCCCAAAACATGGTTTTTCATGTAATTCAGTTCACTAAATATCGCTTCCATTTTTGCTCCTCTGCAGAGTTTATTGCTAGAGCTGCTAACAGACTTTCAGCACAAATAGTATATTGATCACTTGAAATCTCGTTTGAGCTTGACTGAATATACATAATGGGGTGTCAATCGGGGAAAAATCTCATAATAAATGGCAGGCAACTTATATTCATGAGAAAAAATGTCTTGGGCAGCACACAAAATACCATGTTTACTGTAGCATGACAGAGTGATTTCGCTGGTCTCCGTCACGTTCTTCGGGTGGATGTTTAATAGCAAAGGCAAGGTTAGGATATCAAGATCCTGGAACCTTTCTTTCTTTGTTTATATGGGAAGCCTTTTTGTACACTCTATAGAATACAAACATCTTCTGGAACCACAGCCAGCAAGAAAGATCTTTTCTACCTGAGAAATTCAGAAATTGCAAACAAATCTGTTTAAGTTGGTGTGTATTTAAAATCAGCTACTGATTTATGCAGTCCATATTTTTTAAATTTTTACCATGTGTGTATCAGTGCATACACTCACTGTATGCAAATATCATTTTCAATGTGTATATGGGAGAGCACAGTATATTTAGAGAAAAGTCTGCTTTACATAAATTATTTTTAAGAACAACTGAGCAGAGGAGTAGCCATGCGTTAAGAAAGCCAGATCTTTTTTTTTTCTTTTTAACTTTCCCATTGAATGATAAGTGAAGGAGGCTCACTTTTAGAGTTTTGTATTTAATTCTTTAAAATCAGTTTTCCTGATAGAGCAGTGACTATGATGGTAGATGTTTCTGGGAATGTGATATTTTTGGTTACTTTATATAGCCAACTTGGTTGCCGCTGGTTGTCTGGGAACATGGGGTCTCTATCATATTAGCCTTAACCGTGCTTCCCCCAGCACAGTGTAGGGTATGTCATGTTTTTCCCAGTCTGCTGGGTGGGATGCAGCCCGGCTTCTACCAGGAATGCTTTGTCTCCTGGAAGCGAATGAAGTCAGTGGACTCTTTGCTAATCGGGTTCTAATTTGCTTTTTTTAATGGCCAAAAAAAAATCATACCCTGGACAAATGTCTCTTCTAGTTCTTGTGCAATATTCAAGATTTTTTAAAGTACATTATGCCAGAATTTTCACTATTTTAGCCTCAGGTTATATCCGTTAGCTAGAAGAATCTGCTTACCACAAAGAGTGCAAAATAGGACAAGTGAGGCTATTAAGATATAAAAGACATGTCATCAAACCCTGATCATACCTACCGTTTTTCCATAGCAAGAGCTTTTGCATTTACTTTGCTGAAATGCTCCTGATTTATTTTTTAAGGTTTCCGATCAGCAGTAAGAGGGAATGTAAAGCTGAGAAAATGGAATTATTTGAAAACTAACCAGTTGCTGAAGTTTAACAGTATATAATTATAGGACAGCTACATGTTTTAGTAATATCATTTATAAGTAAAATCTTATATTCCCTTATATATGTACCAGTATGTACCAACAGTTTTGTACCAGTTAGAAACTATTTGTAGCATATGGCTTGTTGCACAAAGAGAGGCAATCAAATTTGATAGCTTAAGCTTGGGAAATTATGCTGTTGAGATTTTAGCAAAAGATAGGTTATACAAGAACTTTAAACTCAGGAATTAGCTATTTGAATAAGCTTCATTAATTTTAACCTAGAGAGAAACATATATTTGCAAATGTTAAAACTGAGACTTATTAGATGTCACCAATAAATGGGAAAAATTAAATACCAGAAAAAAGAAAATTGGAAAGAAAAAATTCCCAGGGAAATTTGAGTCTGCAACCTGCATTTATAGGCCTTGCTGTTGTCTTAAATTTTGGATAGTTTTACTAATTTATTTTAATAAATGGAAGGGAGAAAGAGTAATATGAAGTAAGTAGAAATTACATGAACTATTTTCTGATTAAAAAACATTAAAATTCATCTTTTGGTATTATAATACTTGGTTTGGTAATGTAAATACACACTTTTAATAAATTGCTTTCTCACCAGTCCTTAACATCTTACGGGTAAGAATATTTAAAGACCAATAGAACAATTTTAAGTACATATCTTTTATAAATCTTAGCAGTAGAATTAAAAACAACATACGTATACTCACCAAGTTCTTTGTAAATCTTTTATATCATTTAAAAAAATATTTAGCACAAATTTTGAAATAGAGTTGAATTTACAGCTGTTTCACAGAAATGGACATTATAATTCTTAGGGTTTGATTTTTATGTATGCCAAAGCCAGATTAGGAAATAACTGGAACTCCTATATTTTTATTTTCTTGCAACTGTTACATTTTCAGAAACCAAAGAGAGCATTTTTCCATTAGATGCAGCATATTTAAAATTATGTTCATTTAATAGAAGCACAGCAGTGGGACTACCTTTTCTTCCAACAGTGATTTAAATAAGAACTAGGTTGATGTCATGGATTAAGAATAAGATGCTTTTTTAAAAAAATTGTGATTTTTTTCACTTTAATAAAAAGCACATCTAGGTAAAGAAAAATAAATACACTAATTCAATTATCAGTGAAGTACTAGTTTGGTATGTATTACTTGTAATCATTTTAACTTTACATTTAATAAAAAGTTTATTTTCAGGTGTAATTGCTTGCTGAGAGAAAATCGACAAGTCAGTTTATTTACACCTTATAACTGCTGAGCTTAATGTAAATTAGTTTCATTAAAGGAAATATTGTAATACAGAAAAAACTTTTAGTGCACTGCCAGGTGCATTTTAAGAGTATATATCCCTTGTATAAGAGGGGGATAACTTGGGGGTCTCAGTTAGCCAGGTGACCTATTATTATATATATTATTATGCTTATTGATACATGTATATTATATAAGTATATAACATACTTATTACTAGTATATTATAATGGTATCCTTATTATACTTTAACGTACATGCCATTTCAAATAAGCCTAAACTATTCCTGTTTAAGTGGAAACCTAATACTTAGACATGTCCAAATGTCCTATGACATTAAAGGAAGTAGGCTTGACTATTTACCCTGCTTAGTTTTTGTTTGAGATGTACTCTGTGGCAAAAGTTATTTCTTATTGATAGGCAGATCCACTATGATTATGTAGGAATTTTGTGGAAAGGTAATGGATGGTGTGTGTTTGTTTTGGTTTTGAGGTGTGTGGTGGGAGCTGGTTGAAGAAGTGAGATTCTCATTTTTAAAAATCAAAAAATCCAGTGAAAACGGTTGATCCCATTTTCAGGTTCAGTTTCTTCCTCCATCTTGCTGCGGCCTTGGTCCCCTTCAGACTGTGCTTTGATCACACTGACGTGTGACAGTTGGACATGCAAACCCAATAGCCGATGGACTTGATTTTTTTGTTTCACCCAAGCAGAGGAGGTGTGCAGTCTATGAATTCTGTCCCCATGGATTTGAAAATCCAGTGTCATAGCCAGTGTTATTCTCCATCAACGTGGCCACACCCTCTTCATAATCATTTTGTTGGTATGTTTTTTTAATACTCCTGCAAGCACCTGTGTTTCTTCATAAGTTCTTCAAAATCATTTTTCTCTCTTTTTGTTAAAAATAGAAGATTACAGAGTTGAAGATAAGACTTAAAACTGAGAAACCTACTACAGACCCATATTGTTGGGCTGTTGCACTTGAATGTAATCCCTGGGAATAACTTTGGGAGCATGAATTTTAAGCCCGGATGAAGCTCTAGCCTTCATGAGTCCCCTTAGGAGATATACCTTGGCCCGGTATTTGCAGAGCTGGGATGTTGGATTAAGGTAAACAGCCAGACAAACACCCTGTAAGGCAAGGATTTAAATTGTCGGTAAAATAAAAAACAAAAGCAGCACAAGGTGAACATTTATAGAGATGCTGCTGGTTCTTTGGAGATGTTATTAAATGCAGGAAAATCAACTATATTCAAGGGTTTTCTTCTTTTTTTGTAATAGCCCATGGATTCCACTAATGGTGGCCAAAATCACTAAACATTCTTCAATTTGACTGGCTCCTCATAGAGCCTATTTCTTGAACGGCATTGTCTGACAGAACCTTCTGCAGGGATGGAAATGTTCTTTATTTGCGCTGTCCATTGCGTGCCACTGGCTACCTGTGGCTGCTGAGCACTTGAACTGTGGCCAGTGTGACTGGGAAACTGAAGTTTTTAATCTTATTTAATTTTAATTAAAATTTAAACTTAAAAAGTCAAACGTGGCTAATGGCTCTGTGT
Organism: Propithecus coquereli; assembly: GCF_000956105.1. Taxonomy (NCBI): domain Eukaryota; kingdom Metazoa; phylum Chordata; class Mammalia; order Primates; family Indriidae; genus Propithecus; species Propithecus coquereli. The sequence goes on along the minus strand of NW_012133857.1, from coordinate 8,967,649 downwards.
TGGAGGATCAGGGAAGGGAGTCAGTTTTGCCATGAAGTCTTCTTCGTGGACTGTGTGAGCTAAGGGCAGTACGTACTCCAGAAATTGGAGACTGGTCAGTGCTGACCACGGTGCGCTCTCGACGTGGTGGGCGCTGTGCAGCCGCGTTGCAAATCATGGTTGTTCTTGTTGAGATTTTGCTTTTACATTTTTAAATAGAACTGGATCCTCCTAGTGGGAACACAATGCATGATATTTTTGCTGCTCTTTCACTCAGGGCCCCATTGGACAGTCTCAATTGTCCCAGAACCTCCCCAGGTCTTGGCTGGTTTGTTCGGCTTTGAGTGCATTTCTGAAGAGCTTGCAGAGAGACTTTTGGCCTTGGGAGAAGGGGTTTAGGGAGGAAAGCCTGGATTTGCCCCTTCAAAGATCTTTCCCCGACCGCTTCATCTTTCATCTCTCCACACACCTTGTGTTGCACGTGGTGAGATTCGCCATCTGGTTTGCGTCTGGACCCCTGTGTGTGAAAGAATTTTACCTTGAGCATACTTAATCACCTCAGTCAAGGCAGGACCAGTTGAGAAGTTGCACACTTCATTCACCCACAGACAGACCTCTTACTCGCCAGATCTTTCCCCATAAATGCAGAGAGTCTTTGGACTTGACTTGACTGTGAAGCTTGCAGAGCCTGTTCAAGAACACGAGTCCTCAGGCAAGTGGACTTATTCTTGGTGGAGCTTGGTTTCCTCTGCCCCCACCGTTCTATAACTTTAAAAATAGGTATGTGGGGAAGAGAAGGGGGTAAAGAATGCCTTGCAGCTGTGACCATCTCCTTTGTCCTGCCCAGGGTGACCCCATCCTGCCCAACACTCCCAGGAGCCTTGTATCTGAGGAGAGGTAGACATTGAGCGCGGAGCACTGAGGTGGATAAGGCGGGTCAGTGACCTAAGGAGGCCTGTAGCCTGCACCCCACCATTTCTCCCTAGAACTGAGATCCTTCAAACCGGCCATGCCTCGAAACTACCCAGGAGAGTCTTTAGGAAAAAAATTATTAATAACCAGATTCTTGGTCCTGCCCCTCCTTTGTAGAATTAGAATATTTCTCTCGGTTCTCTTGACTCTGTTTTCCCTGTTATGATTATTTGTGACCTTCCACACATGCTGATGCCAGGGTCTCTGTCCAGAATGACTCAGAATCTTAGGGACACGCCTGCACACTGATGGGTGTTGAAGTCCCCAGGTGCTTCTGGTTGTATTAACAGCAGTTCTAGGATGTGCAATAAGCGTTTCAGCCGGGATGTCCATCCCCCATAGCTTATGTGCACTTGGGCATGGTGCTAGGTGTCCCTGGCCCCATCCTCCATTCCTGCCTCCTTTCGGTCTTATCACTTCTGCCCTGCCCCCAGGCAGTGACCCCTAGGACTGTGTCTTCAGGAATGACTCATCCAGACCCTGCTCTCAAGCTCCCCTGGGCATCTCCTTCTACGTGGGCAAACCCGAGCCGGTGGTCTTCCCCATGCCACGCTTCTCCCTGGGAGTTGGGGGACACACCTTGGTGCTCCTCCCTGAGTCCTGCCACCTCCACCCCTGCAGTGCCCTGCTTCTCTGGCTGCTCTGATGCTGGCCTCATTCAGCTGCTCCATGTCATGCACAGGCTGGTCTCTGCCTCCTCACATTGCTCCTGTCTCCAGTCATCCGTCCCCAGCTGCTGCAGCGTAGGTCAGTCCACAGAACATGTGCCACTGAAAACTCGGAAGGTTTTCTTGGTGAGGACGAGACAGCGCACGTTTCCCCCATCTGCCCAAGCCTGCCTTTCCAGCCGTCCCGGCCTCCTGCCACACTGGGCCTGCTCGCCGGGCCCTCTGTGCCCTGCAGCCCTGGCCTCAGTGTGGGGTCAGTCACTCATCTGCCTTCCTCTGGTTTGCTGATCTGCATCTCCTCAGGCTCTGGTTTGCAGGTCACCCCGCAAGCTTCCTCTGATGGCTTCGGCCAAACTCCTCACTCCCAACGCTCCCACTTGCTCCTGTACCTCTAGGCCTTGGATCTCTTTCCTCATGTCTCCTAGCGCATGTGTAGGGGCTCACGGGGGTCACTCCCACCCCAGCTCCCCTGTAGGCAGGAATCACCGTTCGTCCTCACCTACCCCTCCCTGGGGAAGGGCCTTTGCATAGGCTCTGCTGGTACCACGTGTTCCCACAGAGGCTGCCTGCCATGTTGTCTTTGGCTCTTGACCGGATGCTCTGGCCGGTGACGGAGGCCTTTGGATTTTCTCGAGTGTGGATGTGCTGGGCTTTCATCTTGGCCCCCACCCTGCTGCTGCTCTCACTGCCCCTGCCCAGCACACACACCCACAAACACTCCCGCAGAGCACTGTCCTTCCTGCCGCCGCCGCCTCCCTCCCGCACCACACCTGCGCTCTTAGCAGCCTCCCAGCGCTCTGGTGGTACTTTTGGAAAACACTTTCCTCCACCCCCTTCTTCTGTGAAAGAATGAGAACTTTCTGTCACAGCTGGTGAGTGAGTATCAGTAGTGGAGGGGAAAGGACGCCAGTGACTCTCGCCACGCTGTCCTCTCCCCATGTCCCCCAGCCGACGGAGTAGCTGACCTGCCTTGACAGCTCATGAAGCACGATCCAGCTAGTCCACTTTGAGCCATCCTGGCTGGACCCCATAAGCCCCCTTTTTGGGCTGCTGCTTTGAGGAGGGCCTCAAACAGCAGAGCCAGACCCCCAGAGCCACCCCCCTCTCTCCCCAGGAGATCCTTCAAGGAACCCGGGAGGCCAGGCCCTTGCTCTGGACAAGCTCGTGAAGATGAAGGCCACTAGCTCTGCTCTGCTGTCCCAGGGGAAGGGTGGAAGCTGGTCAGTAGAGGGGATTGTCGGGAGGGAGTGGATCCACAGTGCTGAGGGCCTCGTCCACTGGGCCAGGGCGGAGCAGCTTCCAGAGCTCAGTCTTGGTGGAGAAGGTGGAGGAGGGGGCGTTAGAGGCTGAGCCATTCCTATGTGGACTTACGCAGAGGCCTGAGGGAGGGTGAGAAGGAACTGCAAGTATGTCAAGTATTTTAGTGTGGGATAGAAATGGAGGTGGGGCAGGCAGAGACCAGAGCGCCAGTTCTTGGGCCTGCCTTGCCCAGCGCAGACTCTTAGAGTCTATCCTCAGTGCACTGCAGTCCTCAGTGGGCTACCCCCAGCCTCTTTCCTCATTTTACCTCTGTCTGGGGACTTTGTCCCCTTGGTGCCACCAGAGTGATGCTTCCGGCTGGCTGGACTGGGGTGTGGTACCTCTGTGGCTGTCACTGGTAGCCTCTGCTACAGTGCCTGAAGTTGGGTGAGGGGACCGCTGAGGCTCACCGCCACAGGCTGGGGCTGGCAGTTGGCACACCGGCAGGTTTTCCCGTCCCCCTGCAGCCTCGGTGGGAAAGGAGCACTAATCCCGGAGGGCGAGCAGAGCACAGCCCCAGTGAAGAAGAGCAGTAGCTTGTCCAAACTTGTCCCTCAGCCAAGAGACCTTTGGCAACTTTGGAACAGGGAAGAGTGTGGTGAGGCTCCTCCCTGCCACAGCCCCTCCCAGCACCAGCAGCACCCAGGCGCTGGACTCGGGGATACCACCTGGCCCTGGCCCTCAGCAGCCTCGGTGAGGGCTCTGAAGCCTGAAGGAGGTGGATGCCTCTGGGTGGCCCCGACTTGAGCACCTCCCCACGAACAGGGCCAGCACCGGCGGGCAGAGGAGCTGCTCTTCTCCACTGTGCTGTCAGTCTCTGGGCTGACAATCAAGCCACTGAAAAAGGACAATTCACAACAGGCCCACACAGAAGTCCTTTTATGCACAAGAATGGCCCAATCGTCCACATTAGCATCATTTATATCTTTATTTATAGGAGGTACTGTACTTGAGAATGGCCGGGCAGCCTTGCCTTGAGAAGGGTGTTTGGTCATTGGATGTAAAGCACACTGAGAGGATTCATTGTCCCCAGGCAGCATGGGAGCCTGGGCCAGCAGCCAGGGTTCAACCGCGTTTGCCGAGGGGGTGGTGGAGTGCACGCTCGGGCTGGCAGAGCCTTTGCCGTTGAGTCTGTGGGTTGGGGGAGGTGGGGAAGCTACCTCATGGCCACAGGCCTGTGACAGGCCCAGCCAGGCCCGAGAACGCTTTGCAGAAGGGCTCAGTAGCCTGTGTGGGCAGTGGGGCGCCGTTCTCACCGACACATGCAACTCTGACAGAGGCTTGAGTTCATTAATGATTTAAGGTTACAATATTGAAAACGAGAGCCCCACATGGAAGGGGCCATAATTACTTGTAACCCTGATGGTGACATGAACACTCCATCAGCTGATGAGGAGATCCCTCAAACACCCTCTGAACCTGTTGTGCAGACACGTCGGCCTGAAAGAGTTATCTTCAAAGAGACCTGGTGCAGTTTTAAAGTTAGTCCAACCTGCAGGAGGAGCCTTCATTCACCTGGTCCCATGTACCCCTCAGGTCCACCCCCCCTTTCCCCCAGGTCAGGTCACTTCTTCCTGGCCTCCTGTCTGCAATCTCTGCTCTGCCGCAAGGAGCCAGTGGGCGGGCAGGGGCTGGTCAGGGCCTGGGGTCCATTTGGTTCACGTCCGGCAGCTGGCTCGGGTTCTGGGGATAGCATTTGAGTTGGGGCTGTCCAGGAGTGTGTGCTCTCCATCCCTCATGCTGAACCTGAATTGGCCACCTGGTCCTTAAGCATTGTGATCCAGGACATAAAGAGAATTGTTGGCCTGTTCCATTCCTACTATTTATTATTTTTGCTGGTGCTATCACTTTGTAGCATTTCCTGAGCTCGGCACTTGATGTGGATGTTTTCATTTTATTTTAATAACCACCTATGCAGTAGGTAGTAGTATTTCCATTTCGCAAATGAAGAAACTGGCTCAGAGAGGGCAGACCAGTGGCTCAAGGTCACACAGCTAGAAAAGAGACAGACCCTGGCCATGTTGCCTCAGAGGCCTGGACTCCAAGCTGCCTCAGTCCAGGCTTCTGGGCCCTTCTCACTCCCTGTTCTTGGTGATTCTGAGTCATGAGCCATGGAAAAAGAAAAAGAAAGAAGTAGTCAGAGGCTCGGGTGTGCTCCAGGGGCCTCATTTCCTAGCTGCCTCCTCCCAACTGGGCCTCCACGCTTCCGTAATGTGCTTCCCCAGGGCCCACTTTCACTTGCCTCCACACGTATTAGTAAGTCATTGCCTTAACTTTTTTTTTCCTTAGGGTTTTATTCCTATTAGGAGGAAAAGTTTCCTTCCTAATGATTTATGTCTGCCTCTGCAGATCATTTTTAAAATTGTTCCAGAGGCTTTCAGAATAATGTCTGTTTGAATATTAGACTTCTGTCTCTGTAAAGTATATAACTATATGCTATCAACTCTGGCTATTGGCTTTGGTGGAGTATCCACCCTGAATTTTTGTTTACCCTAGATGATAACAAAGTGTTCTGCCTCAGGACAACCCAAACTGTAGCTGGAGCAATGCCGAGAGGGAACAGGTTCATGCTCAGGGATACACAATACCTGTCATCTCAGATACCTCCATGTACCCATGTCAGCAAGAAGAGGAACCAAGGCAGATGGGCACAGGCTTCAGGGGGTGGGGGGAGCAAAGGAGGGAGGATGAGTGGCTGAAACCTGCAGCACTGGGCCAAGCTCCTGAGCCTGTTTATGAGAGCAGTGGAGCTTGGGTTCCGATGGCCTGGCTTCAGATCTTGGCTATGCCACTTGCTTGATGCTGTGTGCCTTTGGGTAAGTTACTTGGCCTCTCTGTGCATCAGTTTTTGAGTCTGTAAGATAGTGTACTACCTGGTAGGGTAGTCTTAAGGACTGAATGAATGCGTGCATGCAGCACCCTGAGATGAGTGCCTGGCACATAGTAGGTGCTCAGTGTTGTTGCTGATGAGAGAAGACTGGTTTCTGGAAAGGGCTATTCAGAACAAATGGCTGGGGATATTTTTCATCCAGTGAATAACAGCAGTAATCCCTCTGTTTTATATAGGCAGAGATGGTTGACAGCTCTAGTGAGGTGCACACCTAAAATCAGAAAAGGTCCCTGCCAGCCACATCACAGGATTCAGGGAGATTATGTGATTTATTGTTTATTTAATTTATTTATGCCATGCTGAGTTCCATGCAGGGTCTGAGCTGTCTTCCGTCTGCTTTCTCTCCATGTGCTGTTGCTTCTTGGTGAATGAGATTAGGGCAGGAATTGGCCCCGGTTCTAGAAGCTGGATTGGTCCTATCAGAGCAATTCCCTTCTTTGTATGTTTGCTTCTACTTGATGCATTGCTTTTGCCTTTGATTCTCTCTGCCTGGCAGAGGTCAGCAGGTGGGGGAAGGGATTTGTACACCTGCCATTGTGTACATCCCTATCTTTTTGAAAGGCACCTGCTAACACGACTCTTGTCCCTTTCAAGAAAGCTCTCTTGTGCTTGCAAACTAAGGCCTCACCCCGGGGCGAAGTCCTCTGTAGGATGGCCGGGTAGTTGGGGCTGAGTCAGGTTTATCACCAGACCTCTGCCACACCTAAATTCTACAAAGTAGGCTTCAGACGGTGGCCCAAGGGTTCAGGCCATTAGGTACAACAAGAGGTGTGGTTTAGGGACCCCATCCCACCCTCCCTGCCCCAGCTGCTCCCTTGTGGGACATTCTTAGCCTCGTGGTAACCAAGATGTGGGTACATTTCAGGGGACTGAAAGTCTCTCCTGTAGTTGCCAGGCACCAGGAACCACAGCCAGCCATCTGCGTAAGCCCCAACCCTGCTGTCGTCTCTGGCTCCTGCATCTCCCTCACGTCTGCATCCACCCCACCTCCAGAGTCACCATGTAAGCACAGGACAGCCCCATCCCGATAATTAGCTGGACATTCAGAGCTTCAAACTCCTGAAGGAGAACACGCTGAAGTCAGTAGACATAATCCTGGACTTGGACATGAACTTGCTGGGTCACTTCCTTCCTGTCACCTTGCCTCTTCTGCAAGGTAGAACTGCCATCTACCATAGCTTGCTGTAGTGCCACAAATGTCAAGTTTGTATAAATGCAAACCACATTCAGGTCTATTGTGTTTTCCTTTCAAACGCTGATACTTTAATGGCTTAAACCGCTCTGACCCTGTAACTCTACAGGGTAGTGTTGGTTTTTTATAATTAATGTCCTGTGATTCCTGGTGAGAGATAAAGCACTCGTGGTCCACCTGGTTTGCCTCCATAATGTGGGGATCACACAGTCAATAATGACTAGTGCCAAGGCCACCACAGTGAGCCAAGGGAATCTGGAGCCAGGGGGAAAGCACAGGACGTTGGGCTGGGAGCTGAGCGGTCCCACGTGGCCCACTGTTCCCCAGGATACCCCACTCCCCGTTGAGAGCCCTGCCCCCCCCCCGCCCCCCGCCATGCAGTCAATTGTGCTGGCTCTCCATCCTGCAGTCCCTGGCCAAGTTAGCCAGAAAGCCAATTGACTGACCCTCTTCCAGGCTAGGTGACTCAGCCTTAGCCTGTTCGCTTTAAGGTTATGGACCAATGCTCTGATAACTTTATATCTTGTACTGTAGGGTGAAAAATAAAAAGGGGAACTCCAGCTCAGGGACCATTATCAAGCCCCAAGAAGGAAAATGGAGCTTGTCCTGCAGTCAGGTGAACAAAACAGTGATTTTGGTCTGAGTAGAGCTAGATGCATTTGAGACAAAAAGCTCAAAATGTTTAAGCAACTGCACATCCTATGAGCAGTAGACATGTCCCTAACATCCTAAGAGGTTTTCTTTTCTTTTCTTTTCTTTTCTTTTTTAACTCTAATCACTACAATAAACATTCTCCTGTAGAGGGTAAAAAAGTTTCTATGTTTGAATAGTGTTGTCTCTATTCTGTATAATGGCTATGAGAATGGTGAGATTTTTGTTTTCCCTTAGAAATGGGAAATTCCTTTATGTGCCATTTAATTTTTTTTAAGTATTAAAGAGGAAATTTTTTATAATTAATAAATGTTCTCCCAATGAATAGTGATTTAATATAAATTCTATTTTTTTCCTGTAAAACAAATTTTTAACATGAGATGTGATGAGGTGTTTTTTTCTTTTTTTCCTTCCACCCAGGTGAATTTTTCTATATTTGAAATGGCTTCACAAGACAGCTGGGCAGTGGTTTTTATACCAGATACAGGGATGACCCCACAGTCCCACCTGGTTAAATTTATACCCTCTTCAAAATTCTATTAATTCTTCTGTTAATACATTGTTCTGTGGAATACTTGATGTGCTTCTATGGTGTCTAATAAAAGAAGCTAGCTGAAGACTTTTAGCAAACTCATATTAGTTACTTTCTAAATAATATTGAGCCCCTTCCTTAGAAGGTAGATGCTATAATATGGATGCAAGCATTTCATTGTAGAAATTTGATGAATACATTACAAACCCCAGTCGCACTTAAAGGAAGTGGTTTGGTTGGATGTTGAATGCTGGAATAAAATCCCACAGCTTCTCAAACTCTAAGTTAGAATGTCAGTTGCCCAAAAAAGAGGGATTTTTAAAAAGGGAAATTTGTTTTTAAAAATCAGCAAGCTAATCAACCTCGGCAGATTTTGAATTCCAGTCCCGATCAGGAAGCAGGAAAAAGAATCCTCAAATGTGCTATTAAGAGGTGGCTGTATATGTGGAGAATACAAATGGATTTTAATGTCAGAATAAACACAGCGTAATTTGAAATGCTAACCAAAAATACACATATCGTCTCCCCAAGCCTATCACATATTTTACCGGATGAACCTTGTCACTGTGGTGTGCCTTGCCCACACATTCACGCCAGACCCTCGCTGGCTGCCATGTTCATTTGTGAGTGGTGAAAAATAAAGGAATCTGAAGGTGACTTGTCTTATCTCAGGCCTGATAAATTTAAAATTTGCATATGTGTGACAGTAGTTTTACAGTCCTAGGAAAGCAAATAACAAAGTGGAAAGCATTTAAATTAAGCATTGCCTCAAACAAAGCTTGTAAAAATAGGCAAATATAAATGATATTGATTGATTTAAATTGATTTTTCTAAATGTTTTATTCTGTGGAGTTTGGGGAGTGACTCAGAGCTTTAGGGGAGCTTGTGAGCTGCCTGAGTGCTGGTGGCTTTCTGTTTTTATAAGAACGGGAGCAAATTAGAACGTAAATGTTTCCTGAACATTTTCTGTTTTCAGGAGACTCGCATGAGGAAACAGCACCCGTAAGTGGGAACAATGAAGCAATCTGCTTTGTCTGCATATAGGGACTTTCAACGGATGCTCCAGCTATAAAACACCAACAATCTCAGCAGGCCTCCTTTCCTCATTTCACAAAATTAATTTTAAGAACAGTGTCTTCCAGAGGTTCAATCTTTGTGTGTTCTCTGCACCACAGTTAGGCTCTTCTTGCCTAATTTTTAAAAACTGACCCATACTTTTCCTGGGAACGATCGAGGAAAATGGTGTGGTCTTGGGTGTTTATTTCATGACACTGCCCACAAGGGCTCACTGGCCTGTAGGCTCGATGCCAGCCACCAGCCCATCATTTCTCGGTGAAAAGAACCTTTCAGCTCGGTTACCTCCTGGAGAGAGCTGATTTTCCAGCAGTCAGGCTTGATCTGGGTAAATAATTAGAGAGCTGGAGAGCGAAGACATCACCCTGGTGCTGTCTGTGATTCTGCTAATGTAGCCAGACTCTGTGATTCCATTGCTGCTACAATCTTAAGGCAGCCTTTCTCTAAAGCCGTGGAGAGAGGAGGGAGGGATGGAGAGAGACACAGCAACAAAGCCAGTTGCTTGCATTTGTCTTGAAAGAACTAATGACATTTTTCATTCTTTTGGTAAAACTGAGAAAACAGCTGCAGCTCTCTCTCTGTATATAAGGTGAATCTCAATATGTCTCCCTCCCTTACCTACCAGGACATACCTGTCCCAGTGCAATCACTTTGGCATATTGATTTATTTTTAAAACTGTATTGCTCCTAGTTTACTGGAATTCGCAGGGCTCCAGGTTATGCAGGCAGATCACATTTCTCATAAAGCAGACCCTGAAGTGGTTACTAGCTTGTTGTTGAACTTTTTGCAGCTGCTCATTAAAAGCCAATTTAAAAAAAAAAAGCACACTGGCTGTTGTAAAGTATATCTGTCTTTCTACAAATATCCATTATTCTGAAACTTTATCACATTTTATCCTGCCCTTCTGTGTGCTACCATGGATGAAGAAGAGAAAGCGTTGGGCCCTGTATTCTGAGGTTCTAGTGAAACCTCCAATTTTTTTCTCATTTGTGTTTTCAGTTGTAATATCTATATTTATTGTACCATTAATTCTTACTGATTGAGAATCATGGTAAGAAAGGCCAGTCTAATTTATTGAAAAATGGTAATTTTACTAATGGTGTTTTATTACTTTTGAAGAACATATATAGTTATGAATGAATAATAAGAAATAGAAAAAGGTAATTAGTTAAAATAATTAAAATTCACAACAGACATGTTTAACATGATTATATTTTAACTACAAAGATCCCTTAACAATCAGTTGCTAGACCAAGAACTGGAAGACTTACCGAAGAAACAAAGCCTATTAAGCTGACGCGGCCTGCCCTGATTCCAGGTGTGGAAGACCATGAGTGTTGAGCAAGTTGGAAGTCAACTATTCCCCCACCCAGGGCCAGCCTCCACAGATCTATTTATCACGGATTCCAAAATTAGTGAGTTCTTAATAGAGTTGAATATATTTTCCAGCAAATAGTACCAAATTTCACATAAGGCTGTGCAGCATGGGTTGCTTCAGTCACCAACATGGCAGGCCTTGCTGGGTGTTTGGTGTGTCACAAACCTAGATGGTCTGGGCCCATCTCAGGGGTTAAATGACCCATCAGCCAAGCAGCACTGCACAGTCACACGTGGTATTTCTCCTGCTTGAAGTGTATTCAGAGCAAATCTCCTAGCTCGAGACTTTTTTTTTTAATTTTTCACCCATTTAGTAAAACAGCTTATCTTGGAACTAAAAGCAGCAACATTTGATTGATGTTAACCGTGGCACCTCTGGATGGACCAAACCTAGTTTCTTCCTCCCTTTCTTCCTTCCGTTCTTCCCTCCCTCCTTCCCCCCTGCCCCCCTCAAACCCAAGAGGCTTTTAAAGGCTGTTCTGTGGCAGGGCTGAGGAAGGTCTTTGGGGACTGGCTGCCCAAAGGGTGGTTGTGTCAGGAAAGAACACGGGTGCCGAGTATGGGGGTGGGGGTGGGCAGGAAACTGCCAGGCGCTCTCTGTTCTGGCACAAGAAGGTCGGGACTGTTTTTTGGAGAACCATGGGGCATGACTGTCCCACCGTCATGGGATAGTGTCTGGAACAGTGCCAGTCCTTAAGTATTTTAGGTGTCATAAAAGAAACCTCTGGAGAAAAACAACGTGTAGGAACCCTTTATCGTAATGCCACTCGCAGGTTACCGCTTTCAAAGCAAAGCCAGACTCCGGCCCTGCCCGGGGTAGGAAGTCTTTGTCTGCCTGCGCGCCCGAGCGCTCCCTCTCCCAGCTTGGGATTGATTTTTGACCCCCACTGCAGCAAGTTGGGGGCTGGCAAGGAGTGTGGCGGTGCTGGGGGCGGAGTGCAGGCTCGTATCCGCTCTACCAGGGAGCCCCCTGCTGCCTCGGATTTTTTTTAACTTAGAATTTCCATATGACAAAAAAGAAAGAGGTTTCTGCTCGATCTAACGGAGCCGTTAACATCTTCTAATAATGCCGACAGGGTAAGTAGCCAGTCGCGCTCCCCAGGGTGGCCGCGGGCTGCGGTCCTCGCCGGCTCGGCATCGGCTGCCCCTGTGCGCGCCGCGCCGGCCCCTGTGCGGCACGGGGACAGGACGGGGACGGGGACCGGAGCCCAGCTGCCCGCCGCCTGCTCCTCCCCTTCCCCAAGGTAAGGGGTCGTCCTCGCACTCACCGGAGCTCCTTCGGGCTGAGGTCGCCCCCGCCCCTGACTTCTTCACCGGGCATTTTTCTCTGCGGGTACATCGCGTGTCATTTCTCACGGGGCTTTGCCGGCCGCCTTCCTGGAACTGCCCTTTTGGATTTTGTGATCCAGTCCAGGGACGGAGGCTCTCCTAGGAGGTGGTGCCCATACATATTCATTCTGTCTAGTAACCGGCTGGTCGTCTTGCCATTACAGACTGATTTATTGATTTATGTATAAAGTGTGTTTTATTTTAGTAATTAGGCAACCTTGAATTCATGGAAGCCGTCTGCACTTCCCTGGCATGTTCATTGCTAGGGATGAAAGACAAAGGTGGTCGTGCCTGCCCGCCCCCCTTCATTTTTCTAGCTAGTGACCACCGACTTTGTTGTGTTACAGACAGCTAATTAGGAATGGGATTTTTTTTTCCAGAGGAACCACTAAAATAAGTATGTGTTTATAAAGCACACAGCTGGTGGTTTTTTTTTTTGTAAATTGACAGGTAACTACTTCTGGGGTGTGTTGTCAAGATTGGACAGTGGGATGTGTTGCTTCAGTTTAGGGATGGTTCTAGGATTGATGTGTCTGTGGAACAGTCACTGGTATGTTCCCATCAAGGTGTGTGAAAATCAGTGTTGCCTTTTCATTACAAAGGATACTACAGTGAGCAAGGAAACATCACTTCAACTGTATTTTCTATATCTTTATTTTATTTTTCAACTTTGGTTTTCACCTTCTCATACTTCCCACCCTTCTCCCCATCCATCCACACCACCGTCGTTAAAAAACATCTCCCCAGACTCTTACGTTTTCGGGAACTCTATTATGCCTGTAAACTTGACCTGGATTGTGTTACTAATTTGGTAGGATACTCTGTCATACAGGAAATCACAGCCTATGGGTCGATATGTGCATATGAACCTCTCAGCCAAATAATCTAAATTGTTTTTAAAGGATATTTTTAGGCCAGTGAACACTTAGCAAAAATATCTTTACAGATCCTGATAAACCTATTTTTAGTTTCAGTACTTTAAAAGCTTGCCCAGCCCAATGTAAATGGGCTAATCAATGTAAAATGTGCTTCTAACAAAAGATGTTTATATTGTTAATGATTAAATCATTATAAATTTCCATTATGAAAATAGCTGATCTACCAGTAGTAGAAATTTTACTATATAATGTACCACTATGTTTTAAACTGTAGAAAATACATGCATTTATTATATTTTAGGGGGAAGGAGCTGTCTGTAAGAATGAATAAAGTACAGTAACATTTGTCCTGGGTTTGTTTTCTGTAAACTTACTGTATATTCTTTTTGATATGTTGCCATCATTTTTTAAAAATGATCCACTATATTTTTAATATACTGCCAATTTATATTATGTATAAAATAGGTGAACATAATATGCATAGATACATGTATGATTTAATCTATGGGTAGAAGTGACAGCCATTAGGGTGAGAATAATGAAGCTTCTGCCTCTATGAGAAAGAGCGAGAGAGAAACCACCCCAGATCGATAACTTATAAGTAACCAGCATGAAAAGGGACCAAAAAGCTTTTCTTTTGCTTCTGTTCCTAAACAAGCTTTTCCTGGCGGCATCGTATTCATGTTGAAGTGATTAAGTAAAAACAAGAAGACAGAACATTTACTAGGCAATATGTTGTTTTTGTTTTGTATATTTACTACAAAAATTTTTGAAATGCCTTAATCGTCTGCTGAAAAGTAATCATAGAATTGATATTTTGCAGATGGTGTGAGGATAGATTTTTAAGGGTAATGATAGCAGATGTGAGTTGGAATGTGATTGTTAAGCTTATGGAAAAAAAATTAGCATGTAGGTATGGAGTGTATTTGGTGTCTTTGTGCCTGTTCTGTAGAAGGCACATTACCTTTGTTTTCGAACCACAGCACTGATGTATCGCACATGGAAGGAATGTGTAACGACTTAATACAGCAATAATACATTTAGCATATTAAGCAGTACATAGATCTTTCTGAGGTCTTGAGGATAGAAGAAACTTTCCACAGAGATTGTAAGGAAGGAAAGAATTAAAGTGATGCTGGGCTGACTACCTTCTGAGCAAAGAGATGGTATGCCTTGAAATGTGGATTTTTGAGTGAGCAGACAGTAACCCCCCCCTACTCTAGTGGCATGGTCTCTATGTGGCCTTTTGTTTATTGTAGGTGGAGTTGGCACTAAATCCCTGGGGAGGATTATGGTATATATAATCTTTTTCTGATGGTCTGAATTCTGTAGTGCTCCTATGAAACATACACACACAAACACACATTCATTAAATAGTAACCCATGAGAGCATGTGTTCATGCAGCCCTCTTTAAATTCATTTAAAAGACCATAATGGAATTTTTAAAAAACACTGCCGTAAACCATTTATTTTAACCTAGATAGTGACCTTTTCTCGACCAGAAACTCTTGATCATTAAAAAAGGTTTTTTGTTTGATTGTTTAGGCTTCTATTCTGAGGAAGAAAAGCAAAATGGAATATCTCTCAGTATCAGAAACATTCGAGACAAACATCCTATTTGATGTTGAACTATTGGTTCAAGTATTCACTAAAAAAATACTTCCTTCATTTTGATGAATAATTAAAAGGGAACTGCTTTTTAATATAAAAGCTTCTACCTGGGCAAAATGATACTGTTTCATGGTCTGTTGGGGTTGAATCAAGAAGCAGGAGGAAAGTCATTTCCACTTGGTAGATACTATTGATTATCTCTTATTTATCAAGGGTGATGTTGGGAGTGAAATTACTGGGGAGTATTAGAAATTATTTGTGTCAGCATTTACTGATATACAAATCTATTCATTGTATTTTTAAATGTGTCTAAAAATGAGATAGAATTCTTTGAGAGGCTGGCTGTGTTGGCCTTCCCTGCACTAGGGAATGGCGCATTCCTGTTACCCCACAAGCATGTCTTGAATTCCCTTGAGAAACGAGATGGAATGAAAAGACCAGCCCACGCTGGTAGAGCTGGCCGCCATTAGTAGCCAGTATTTGATCTTCTAGTCAACCCTATCTCTGGGCTCCCTGTAACATTATTGTTTTGGGGTCAGGATGTTCCCCCCCACGAAAGAAGTATATCTTCTATGTACTTGAAAAGGACCTGATTTTGGTGGTGTTTTGTAGAACTCAGTTCCAGGGAGACAGTAAAATACCTTAGTGGTTTCCTCTTTATGTAATTTACATATTTTAAGCACTTTATTTCAGGTCAATGACCTATTTTGCTACTCTAGGCGATTGACCAATGTTAACAAACCCGTCATATCTTAGAAAGAATAAATTAAGAACGGCTCTGGGAAGCCCCAAAGGCCCTCAGTAACTAGTTTCTAATAGATTCAAAGAAAAAAGCTCTTACCCTTTCTTCCAATTCTATCCCAAATACAGTGCTCTACTGGTTGACAATCAATAATGACTCATGTGGGATTTGACTTGCAATGAAGTTTCATTGTCTCTCCCACGATAGGATTTCTGTCTAACAGTCTCCAGGTGGCTGAGGAGTAAAACAAGTGCTTTTCCTCTGTGCTTCAAGGATAGCAACATGAAAATCAAAGTGTACAGTAGCATCAAGGTATTGTTTCATTATTAGACTGCTTACTGTTTTTGAAATTAAGGGTGGTAATAGTAATCTCATGGATATCTAAAAATGCACGGCAAATACTGGATACTAGATGTGGTTACGCAGCCCAAAGATAAACTTTTGTGACATATTCTGACGCACATATGATAGCATAACCTTCACACCTTGCAGAACTGTCATATGCACCTAAGTAAAACGTGGATGGGTAGGAAAATAAGAATGTATGCTAATCTGGTCTGAGTGCTAAAGTAGGCTTGGAAATTGGCCAGTCTGCATTTTACTTAACCCCCAAATTCTTAAGACAGGGTCCAGACATGGTACAGACAGAGGCTTGCCGTTATACAGAAAACATACACTGATCGCACACCATAGTCACCTCTTATGCAGACCCCTCTCTCCTGCCCTGAAGAATTTCCCTTGAGAGGAAGCTAGAGGAAGTAGGAGAATCAAAGCTCAGAGGTCCTTCTTCCACTTTGTCATGTCTGTGGTCAGGCAGATAACCATGTTGTCTCCAGGGGCATGGATGGGGAGTCGGCTGTGTGTGGGCAGAGCATGAGTAACCCAACAGCCAGGAGGATGGTGGAAAGGAAACATTAACTGAGAAATCACGTCCTGTGTGCTGTGAGGGTCACGGGGGCATGATCAGACCCCTCCTGCTATGCCTCCACTACCAGCCACCTGGGGAGTTCACTTCCTCCTCCTGGGTCAGCAGCCATGCTCCATGGGTCTGTCTTGGAAGATGCCAAGGTGGTTGCAGACACCATAGCCTTAAGGCGTTGCTCTTGGTCTTAGTGACAGTCCAGTAGGACTGGAATCAGGTTGAGCTGTAGGAAATTGCCGATGTTCGGCTATTTCTGACCTACAAAAATGATAGTTACTCATCTTCCTAGTTCTCATCTTGCTCTACTTCTTCACACAGCAACCAGATCATGTAATTCCCCTGCTTAAAAATGTTCCACTGGCGCCTCAGCACACTCAGAATAAAATCCAGGCTCTTTACCTTGGCTTACTCTGAGGTCTTCTAGGACCTGGCCCCTGCCCGCCCTTCTTCCCCATCTCCCTGCTGCCCTCCAGGTCACTGTGTTCCTCTCAAACAGGCCTCTCAGCTGTTCCTAGAACTCACCGGCCTCTTTGTGCCTCAGGATTTTTGTACTTGCCCCTCGAATTCTATGGCTGGCTCCTTGTCATAATCCAAGCTTCACCTCAAACTTCACTTCCTCAGAGAGACTGTTCTTGGTCCTTATACCTAAAGGAAGCCTTCCACCTTACCCCATTAGTCCGTTTTATCTTCTTCCAAGTACTTTATCCCTGCCTAAAGTTCCCTTTTTTGTTTACTTCTTAATCGTCATTGCCTTCGTGACAGTGGAGGAAGGAGCAAGGATCTTGCCTGTTTTGTTCTCTGCTGTGTCCCCCTTTGCCTGAAACAACACAGCAGGTGCTTAGTAAGTGTTTGTTGAGTGAATACATTGGACACCTTGTGTACCACTGCCTGTCCTCTCAGCCTGCGGTCATTGCAGAGCCTAGAGTTATAAGCAGCTTCCGGCAGCTTCCTGCAGGCGCAACCCTGGGTGCTCTGCTAGGAAAATCCCTGCCTCTCACTTCCTGCTCCTTGCTAGCCATCACCCTCCAGCGGGGATGTGGGACTGGCAGAGATCTGCTTTGCCTGTTCACCCTCTGCTGACAGTCCTGAACCCCACTGCTTAGCCTCCTTGGATGGTCCCTGTGAGATCCAGCCCTCCTCGCCCACAGTGGCAGCCAACCCTGTGATGCCTCCTGGACATCTTTGACCCCTTGCTGCCGCATTCTCCTGGCCCCCTCCTGCTACGCTGTTTGTTTCCAGCCCTGTCATAAGCAGTGCTGTTGGCGGGGGGGACCCAGAATAATGAACGAGATGAACGCCATTACAGAGGCAAAGAAAGTGCTATAGGTTTCACGATCTTTTTCTAAAAAATCTCGTTCAATAAGTTGCTATACTATCCCATCTATCTGGGAACAGCTAAGAGTTAATGAGGACTTAAAGTTTTACATTTGATCCTCACGGCAACCTCTGAGGCATGATCCCCATTGAATAGGGGAGGACGCTGCGGCGCAGTGACATTGAGTAGCTGGCTCAAGGCCCCACCAGCTCGCAGCCTCCTCGTGTGGCCGCCCGCTCCTGGCGCTCTTACCACAGCTTCAGTGCCTCCTCTGAGTCCCTCTGTCCCTGCCTTTTTTTCTTTGCCTGAATCCTTAAGTCTCCCAGAATGGCATGGGCTCCTGAGGTCCCTGTGATCTAGTGCTAATCATTCATTTTGCCCCATTGCCTGCGATTGTTGACCTGTGAAGGGGTGGGCAGGAGCCCACACAAAGCTGGCCCCAGCGTTCAGACCAGCCATGGGGTCTCTCCTCCAGCCTCGGCATCCTAGTCGTGCGGTTCAGTGTGGCAGTGAGGGCTGTGGTAGCTGGGCGTTTGCACTGCTCTGCCCATCCCTGGGAGTTTGGACAAGTGTCACTATCCCTCAGCCCCCTTGTCTCCTCTGTCCCTTTGGTACGCCTCACAGGGTTGTTCTGGGGACTGAACGAGACGTTTGTAAAGTGCTGAGGACACTGGCTCCCAGTAGGCCCTGAGCAGACAGAGCTGTGATTGCTCTTTTTATAGCAGTTGTGCGGTGTAGACAGGGCTGAGGTGGGGTGGATCCGGGGGAGGGCCCATCTTCTCTGTCATACCTTTGAAAACACCATTTTGTTTCTTCCTGCTTCTACCCCCAGGAAGATGGAAGTACAAGATGGAATGAGACCGGGAGGCACCATTATCTTTCCTTCCCTCCCTAAACTCCCTGCAGCTCTGCCTAGGTCTGCTATGAGTTTCCTTTTGCTCTAGGCATCTAGAACCCTGGGCATGAGCCTGTCTTTACTTACAGCCCATGGCATATCTGCAGGACAGGTGGTCTTGTAGGGGGAAGCACACATGCTAGTTGTCTGTGAGGCCCTGGCACCCACTTGGGCAGCCACGGGACTGGTCCCTGAGAGGAGGCTGGTGTGAGGTGGCGCCTCATTCTGGGTTCTGTCTGGGAGACAGAGTTTCAGGAACCGCTTCTGGAATGTGTGCCGGGCCACCAGGGCAAAGGGAGAGGGAAGCTGGGCCCTGGCTCACGCTGTGTAGGCTTCTGGTTCCTCTGTAGGGACTCCTGCACCCACCATGGGCAGGCTTCCCAGCCAGAGTCAGGCTTACCTCCCCTGTCTGTGAAGGGGTGAAAATCGGCACAAACTGGTGATGAATGCACTTAAATGTTTCCTTCCCAGTCCTTGTCTGTGCAGGTAGATGCGTTTTCTGCACACTTCCTGATTAAAGGTGATATAATACTGGCGTTTTTTGTTAGTTTTTATGTTGAGGGTGCTGCTCATCCGGGAACATGCTGGGGAACTAGAGAGTGCGCATTAGGTTCAAGAACAACTGAAGTGGCTTCTCCTGCCCCTTGGGCCCTCTGGGTAGCAGTGAGCCATTTGGAGGCTGGTGGTTATGACAGATTGGCACACCTCAGACTTCCCATTTCAGCATTCACCTGTGGGGACTGCCAGTCTTCTTTAGGACATAGGAATCTTCTTTTTTTTTCTTTTTTTTTGAGATGGAGTCTCGCTCTGTCACCTGGGCTAGAGTGCTGTGGTGTTGGCCCAGCTCACAGCAACCTCAAACTCCTGGGCTCAAGCTATCCTACTGCCTCAGCCTCCCAAGTAGCTGGGACTATAGGCGTGCGCCACCATGCCCGGCTAATTTTTCTATGTTTGGTCAACACAGGGTCTCACTCTTGCTCAGGCTGGTCTCAAACTCCTGACCTCAAGCGATCCTCCCACCTTGGCCTCCCAGAGTGCTAGGATTATAGGCGTGAGCCACCGTGCCCCGCCGAACTCTTAACTTGACAGATAATGCTTTGACTGTCCAGACACAGGGCCCTGTGCATTAGGGAAGTAAAGAGCATTTCTGATGTTGCTTTAAATGATATACCGTTGATGTTATTTACAAGACCAAGGAATAATACATCGGGCAAAAATGACTGGTACTGAAAATAAAATATCTTTTCTTGCCAGTCCCTTCCTATGGAAAAGGTAGGACCTTTGAATGGGCAATGGATAAATTGTCCTGAAATCTCTTATCACTTTGGATTTCTAATGTAAAACAGAGTCACACTTTGAGAAACGACTTTTCCAACTTTGTCCTCAACTCTAGTGAAAGATACTGGGGTCTTTATTGACCATAAGCATAAGCAACCAGAATAGCCGTTTTTATTCTTCTAGGACTTCTACCATCATGCCCAGAAAAGAGTACTCTAAAATCACATTCTGTTTTTTTATTTTAGCCTCTTCAAATCCTATCAACCTAAATGGCTCGTTACCCAGTATTGTAGAGGAATCTGTTGGCCGTTTTCTGAGGTTTTTTTTCCCTTTTAATATTATCTTTAAATCTTGCTCACGATTTTATTCTCTTACTTATTAGCACATCAAGCCAGGTTCTCAAGAGCGAGGCTTTTTATCTTCCTCCTCCTCCTGCCAGAGCATGTTCATCCTTGTACGGTGCTGTATGTGTTTCTGCCCACAGCTAGGGGGCAAAGCCATCAACATCTTTTGAGTAAAAATTTGCAGAGTAAAAAAAGATTACATGTCTAAAGATCTTTTATGGATTGCGCCAACTCCTTTTCTAGCCTTCATGATTCCAGTTTATTTGGAACTTCATCCTCCCTTTTATCTGAGGACACGTCTCTGCATTTTCGAGCCTACAGGAGAACTAGGTCAAATGTTTTAGATCTTTTGCTTTGTTTTTTCTCTTAACCATGTTTTCAGGTTTCTAAAAACCTGAAAGCAAAAAGAAGAAGCAGGCATGTGAAAGGGTGAACCGTTAACTGGTCATCAGATTAGAAGTGCAAAATTACCAGTAACATAACAACACATCGGAGTAAATATACAGAACCAAGACTGCCATACATAATTTATTCAGATGCTTTCTTCATTATTCCCTGTTCACTTTCTACAGAAAGAGGTGAATTGGCCCCATGCACTGTTGAGAGTCACTTTGCATATGAAATGGTTGACTTCCCCACCCCACTTCCATTTGATTCTTTGTCCACGCACAGTGCCATTCTAAAATCTAGCAGTTCCTCATGGTCATAATTTTAAAATTCATATCGATACCAGTGTAATGTGGATGAAATGCCTTGCAAATGTGCATTACAGTGGGAAGAAACAAAGTAGGCTGGCTTAGGTTACCCTCTGCAGACTCCGTGTGTACATTTGCTGGCTTGGTTCCCAGGACGATGGCTTAAATATGGCCCAGGTAGAGTTGCCAGGTCGGGGGGCGTTTATGGTCAGTCAAGGGACACTTCACTGGGAGACGGATGGATAAGTGGGGAGACACACACACAGAGTCTCACGTGGGACTCCCAGTGCTGTAATCTCCCAGGGATCCAGGGGTTCCCTAATGGGGGTGCATGGAGACCACCTGGGGGTGAGTATTGTAAATTGAGACCCCCGGCCACCCCTTCCCAAACCCGAGGTTCTAATTCAGCAGATCTGAAGGTGAGCGGGGTGTTCTGCACTTGAACCACACTGTGACTGACTGGCCGCCGGGTGTGGTTTCTTAGCTTCAGTTTCCACATCCCTAAAAAGAGGGTAGTAACGTCTATTTCACAGAGTTGTTGGCAGGAACTGAAAGAACATGTGGGAAAGGGCCCTGGGAACCATGAAGTGAGACAGACTAGGACTTGCTGAGTTAGTGGGTTTAATTCTCAGCCGCCGTCTAAAGGAGTCTCCGCTCTCCGCCCCAGACTGGGGTCTCAGGATCCTGTTCTCAGTCTTCATCTTCCCTCATCAAAATGCCTTCTAGATCCCTAACTCTGTTCTCCTTCAGATCTCAGCTCAAAAGGTGCTGCTTCAAGGGAGCCTTCTTTGTGTTGTCACTTAAAATAGTCCAGTGGGAGAGACAAAGTTCCGTGAGGTTAAGAGATTGTTCGCTCTTGTATCCCCAAAACGCTGAGAGTGCCCGGTGCACAGTAAGGTGTGCTGCATGGTCAACATAGGGAGGGAGGGAGGGAGGAGGGAAGAAATCAAGGAGGCAGGACCCCAAATAGGACTCAGGTTTTATGCCTTGTTTTGTGACTTGTCAGTCATCTCCCAAATAAGGAGCCAGGGAGGCTCGACCACATACTTCACCACTTATTTCCCACCAGAACTTTAGCTGATCTACTGCTGAACTCATTGTCTTCTCCCTAGGTCCTTTCCTTCCTCCCCCATGTCTGCTAACCACACAGAGGTCCAAGTCGCAGATCTTGGCATCATCCTTGACCTTGCCCTCTTCCCACTGCCCAAGGCCCAGTTATCCTGCTTCTGTCACTTCTCTGCTTCACTGCATGGGGTGTGCAAGTTTGGGACGAGAAGTGCACAGCGTTGGGGCCGTCTACACCTAGTAATTCAGACAGAATTACTCTCAGGCCCCCCACAGCCCCACCCAGGTTCGGCCCTTGTCATTGCATTCCAGGTCTCAGCTTCCTACCTAGTCCTCCTTCCTGCCACCGCAGATCTGATGATCCCTACTCAGAGGTGGGGTGAAGGTGGGAACCTGGTCCACGAGAACTGTAGGTGACCAGGGGAGGGGGCTGGGTAGTTTGGAGTAGAATTTTTAATATTGTCATTTTATATTTGAAAATGCGAAAGAACTCAGAGGGGCAAGACAGATCTTGGCCTGTGGGAAAGTGCAGCATAGACCAAAGGATGCCACCCTGACTCTCCGGGAGGGGTATGTGGTGGAGGGTGTTTCACAGTCTCTCAGAGGGAGGGGCTGTGAAGTTTTTTGGTATTTTTTAGTAAGGTGGCATGGATTAAAAGTGGCCCCAGCCACTACTGCATGAATGGCTCTCAGTCGCTCCAGCCAGGGGTCGCCATTTCCAGGGGAAGGATAGGTACCGCACAGCCCCAAACCTGCTGCCCGGCCCATCTCAGCTGCACCCGAGCCCCAGGCTGCCACCTTTGGGTGCGTCTCCAGTCGGCAGGGTGCACCCCTTCCCTGCCAGCTCTGCAGCGTGGCGCTTCTAGCCCAGTCCAGCTGGGCGCCCAGCTTGCCTCTGCTGCCGAACCTCCCTCTACTCACACGTCCCTGCAGTCACTCCAGAGTACTTGCTCCTTTTAAATAGGGTTTTAAACAAGCTAGGGATTGCCAGGGGCGGGAGGCAGGCTACCAAGGCATGAAATCTGCTGGCCTTTTCCAGGCCACACCTCGAGCCCCAGATCCCCGTCAGTCTCGTGCCTGCTTTGTCTCCGACATCACCACGCCCTGTAATTCTTTATGTCGCGGCCCCGTGGTACAGTCGGTTTCTGTCATACATCCCTGTCTTCTTCACTCAGCTCCTGATCTCCTTAAGGCCAGGAATACTGGTAGATCCAGCTTTGTGTCCGTAGCACCCAGCACAGTGAATGGTGCATTAAATAAAGCCTGGATAGACGGATGGGTGGAAGGAAGCAGGCCCAGCTTTCATAGGATGAATAATGAAAGCATCTGCAATTTTCATGAAAGACAGAGGCCAGGGCTGCTTCTCTCCTGAAAAGCTCCTTATGAATATAAATGTAACGCCACAGCCCAGATTGTTAATTGTGGAAAGATCAAAAGCCTTTGGCTGAAGCCCACACTGTTACCTGCCCAGCGACCGTCCGTCTGTGGGAAATGCACTCACCCCCTGGCCCTTTGCACTGGCACCTCTTCCTGTCCTGTCCTTGGAATTTCGAGGTGGCCCTCTTCTTGAGATTGCCGCCCTTCTTCTCTGGGTGTGTGCAGTCTGCTCGCTGAGCCCATGGTGGCTCCTTGGCTGGGTCTCAGAATGACCTGACATCCAGGCAAGGGTGGGGCCAGCACAGCGTCAGCTCTGTCCTCTGGGGACAGCTGACAGACACAGGGCTGCAGGGTGCACCTTGTTTGATGGGTTTAGGAGGCTTTGGGGTACCGGCGCACCCCTTCCCTGGCGGTGGCTCCCGACCACTCTGCCTCAATAATTAAATAGTCCCTCTTCCCCCCAGTACCTCATGGTGAAGTTGCTAGGATAAGACGGATCCACTTTTTGGCCGTCTTTAATGTTATCTCTTCAGGAATGTTAAGACATTTTGATATAAAAACCAAAAATCAAAGATGATATTCTACTTCAGATCTTTTTTTTTTTTTTTTTAAGAGGAAAGGAATGAGTGTAAAATTCCGCTCAGTAAAAATACTCGTAGCTACAGGGATTTAATATTCTTTTTATTTGGGGGTAAGCTCCAATTTCCCATCATTTAATTTCAAAAATCTAAGGCCATCCTCAACATTTTAGACAATTTGCTGTTTTACAAAATAATGATAATAAAACAATACTAAAATGATCCCTGAATGATTCTCTGAGAAAAAAATAAAAGATAATTGTTCAGAAACAAGGTCTTTTTCATTGAGAAACTTCTGTGAAATTCTAAAATAATTCTGAAGGCTTTTCCCTCTTGCTCTGTTATTCCACATTTCCCAATCAGATGGCTGAAGTGATTCGTTGGGCTTTTAGTCAGTGATTCCGATATTCTTTAAACCCAATTTCCAGCTTTTCTGTCTCAGGGCTGGAGCCACAGCTCTGTTTTCTCTGGTGGTGCGACCAACCCCCACGTCCTTTGGGGGGTGCCGTGCTTCAGCGTGTGCCTCATTTCCATAATGTCGCCACTTCTTAAAAGAGCTGTATGGCACACATTTATTTTTTACTATGCGTTTTTTTCTCTGATTCTAAAAGTAATATGTGTTCATTTTAGACAATTTGGAAAATACAGAAAAGTATAAAGGAAAAATAAGTACCACCCACAGCCATACCCCCAGGGATGACAGCTGATAATCCCTTCCTCTAATTCCCCCCGTCTTGGTCTGCGCAGATAGGAGCGATAAATTGGAGGTCGGCTGTGTGCATAGTTTCATATCCTGTTTTCTTCCTACTTTTCATTTTATTTTGAGCACATTCTCATGATGTTAAACATTCTTTCTGGAAACAAAATTTAATAGATAAATAATATTCTACCATGTGGAAGTACCTGGATTTATTTAATTGTTCATCTCCTGCTGGGTGTTTGTTTCTGTTTTTCATAAGAATGAGTGGTGGTTGTTAAAAAGCCTTCATGCATGTCATGGCCATGCACTTCTGCTCCTGTAACTTTTTAAATTGAGGTCTATTGTGTGTGCAATGAAATGCACAGATCCGTAGTACACATGTTATGCACCCATGTGATATGCCACATTAAAGGCTCCTTTTATATCTCCCTATAAATTAATGTTGCTTTAGGTTGTTTGTGAGTATTCAAACAGTTATCAGGGACTTTTCGTATATGATCTCATTTTATGCTCGTGGGTACCGTTCAGTGGAGATGCCCCTGCTCCAGCTTTCTAGTTGAGACGATTGAGACTCCAGGCACCTGAGTGAATTGCCCAAGGGCGTATAGCAAGTAAGCCTGGGGTCAGAGTAGGATCCTAGTTTTGCTTGCACCCAGAGCTTTAGCTCTGTATATTTTCTTTTAGATAATTAAAAATAGAAGCTGCCAACATCCTTTGACAGAACAGGAAACCATTGGGTTTCATTTTGTTTATTTTTCCTTTTAAAACTAAAGTTGGGGATCAGTAATTGACCACACTCACTCTCCTGGTTATAACTTGGGTTTAAAATCGGCAGAGAACTGGCATTGCTGCTTTCTGGTTTGGGTCGTGTGTCTTGCTCGTGCATTCTGCTCAGGGCTGGAAAGCGCTGTTGGCTGTCATAGACTTACAAGCCCTAACCTACCCACTCACAC
Source organism: Propithecus coquereli (assembly GCF_000956105.1). NCBI lineage: Eukaryota > Metazoa > Chordata > Mammalia > Primates > Indriidae > Propithecus > Propithecus coquereli. The sequence continues at coordinate 8,942,331 of NW_012133857.1, read as the reverse complement.
CCCTCCCACAGACTCAGGCTTTCCGTTACCAAGAAGAGGAGCACTTCTGAGCACAGAAGCTGATGACAGCCAGCTAACAAGTTGTCTTAGGCGTGGTTGCCAAGGCACAGAGAGAGACAACCTCAGTTAAGGTGCATGGTTTATATGAGGGACGTGAGAGAAACTTCCCGTGCGTCCTGTCCAGCTTGACAAAGATGACACTGAGCCCAGGGTTGTCTGCCTGTGGGGAAACAGCATAGTAAGGGCAGGCCTGAGACTGGAACCAAGGACGTCTGCCTCCCAGCACAGGGTGCATCTCATCGGGTCAGTGGACACACACATGAGGTGGATGGCCTGAGCCTGCCAGAGGTCACTGCTTCCTCTTGAGGACACAGCCAGACTAAAGGCAGTCAGGGTGGACAGCATCTCAGGTGCACTCCCACTGCTTGGAAATTTAACAAGATGGAGAAAATTGTCTTTTTCTGAACTTCTCAGTGTATGTGGTTAGAAGGGATTCTAAAATAAGTCATTTGGGATAGGATGGGGTGAGGTTCCCCTACCCCTTCAAGGAGCAGGCTAGATGAATAATAGGTAATCTATGAACTGCCGTCCAAGGTGTGTGAGGCCAGTTAGTCCTAAGGCTCTGGTTTGCTGCATGGGGTGTGCACATTTGGGGCCCGTGCTCCATGCCAGTGGGACCTTCCACACACAGTATTGCAGACAGAGCAGCAGGGGTTGAGGCCTGGCTGTAAGTCTGAGCAAGTTGCTGTACTTCTAGACCAGCCCCCTCATTCCAACCCTAGGCCCCCTGTGTCCAGGGGGATGTGCTTTCTTGGGGTCCTTTCATCCTCTCTGAGGAAGTAGAACGAGGGTTAAGAGGCTGGTCGATGCACCCCTTGTGCCTCTCAGCTGGTCTCTGTCTTCTCTGTGGTGCGAATGGAATCAGCAGTACCATCTCAAGGAAGCTGGGGAATTAAATGAGTTAGTGGCTGCAAAGCACTTACAATGGCGACCAACCCAATGGGTGACAACTAGTGGGTTTTATTTTCTTCTCAATCGTTTCTGACCCTTAACTCTTCTACACTACATTTTTTCCTTCTTTCTTTCTGGCACCTTCTACCTGAGCCAGGCCTTAGGAAGTTCTATGTCACTGTTCCTGACAGAAGACTTAAACTGTGCTTGTCTGTGAAATTCATATTGTTTTATTTTATTTAGAGTTAAGCCTCCTCCTTTTTCCCCCCATGTTTTTCCATAATACTCTGCATTTTTCTGTTATAGGACATAAAGTCTTGGTTTAAAAGTTGGAGTCTCTTACTAGATTATGCTCTTAGAAAGCAGAAACTGCTGGATCCCCAGTGTTGAACCAATATTCTTGCCTAGAGCAGGTGCTAGCAAATGTTTATTGAGTCAATAATTTTCATTACTGGTAACTTTTACAAGGAGTATAAGGGTTGAAAAGGGAAAAAAATTTCATTTTTTTGAAACCCATATGGTAGTCTATTTAGAAAATCCAATATAATCTGCATGATTAGAACTATTCTGTGAATTCAGAAAGTTTAATAGATACCAGTTCAATAAGATTCCTAAGTGCTTGCAACTTCTAAGTAAAAAATATAAAAGTTTCCATTAACTGTAAAAACCAAGAAACTCAGAAATAAATCTAATAGCAAATGTGAGATGTGTATAGAGATAATCTTAAAACTTCATTGAAAGACAAGAGAGAATGAGTAAATGGAGACATGAACTAATACTGTAAAAATGGCAAGTTTACCCAAATTAATATATTAATTCAGTGCCATTTTAATAAAAGCTTTGAAAAAGTTTTCCAAAGAATTTAACAGCTAATCTTAAAATTGATGTGGAAGAGTAAAGGACCAAGAAAAACCAAGACAAAGAATAGAGAAGGTAGTCTTGCCCAATGAGATAGGTTTTTTTCATGAAGATATAGTTATTTTAAAAATGTGGTATTTTCAGAGCACAACATAGCATATTTGGATTCTCTAGTCTGACCCTTTGGCCTAAAGGCATAGCAGAGTTTTATTTCAGAAATGGCATTATCTATTAGTGGGAGAAGGAAGCCAAATCAGTATACTGTGGTCGGATGACTGATTTTTCATATAGGGAAATACATAGATAGCTTTCTCACATCTCACACAAAAATAAATTCCAGATGGATCTAAGACTTAAATGTGAAAGACAGAGTTTTAAAATGTTTAGAAGAAAAACAGACAAATATCTTTATGACCTCAGGGAGGGAAGGATTTCTTAAACAAGACCAAAAAAGCACAAATGATAAATGGAAAAGATTGATGAATTTCACAGCCTAAAAGTTCAGCCTTTTAAATGACAAGTAGAAACCACTTTTTAAAGGTAGGAAAAAGCCCCTCACTGGGAGAAATTATTTATAAAATATAACAAGGAACTAATTCAGACTACCCAAAGAACTCCGAGGATTCAGTAAGAAAACCACTAACAAGCCAATAGTGTAGGCAGATGCGGAAAACTGAATAGTCCATAAACATGAAAAATTCAACTAGGCATCAGAAAATGCACATTAAAGCCTCAAAAAGCAACCATTTCATAGCTAATAGATTAGGTAAATGTTGATATCTGACAAAACTGAGAGGAAGCGCCAAAGTAGAAGCTCACACCTGGATGGCAGGATTGTAAATTCAGACAGTGCTGCAGGTCTGGTAAGTCTGAAGACCAGCTCCTACCCAGCAACTCCGTCTTGGTTTCCTACTCTGGAGAAACCCCTCCATGAGTACAAAGAGATGCACCAGGATGTACATTGCAGCACCTATAGCAGAAAAAAAAGGTAAAACAACCTAAACTTCCATCTATAGGAGGTGAAAACATACTTTATGGCACATCCAATCAATGCAATTCTAAATGTTAAAATGACAGGGATCAACACAGATAAACTTTAAAAGTATAGTGGTGACAAGAGTTCATAAATTATATAAATACATTGATGCCATTTATAAAAAACTTTTGTATGTATATGAGGCTTAACTATACTCAATAGGTATATGTAGGTAAAATATGTAGGTAAAAGGGTTGATATCGGCCAATTCATATAGTTCAACGTACTTACATATATCATATACTGTTAAAAGGGAAGGGAAGGGTACCTGCCAACCTAGAGTAGTGATTGCTTTGGGAGAGGGAGGGACAGGAATGAAGTCAGGAAAACCTGCAAAGAGGGTTTCAAATGTGTCTATAAAGGCTGATTAAATACGTGGAACTGGAGCATGTGACAAAATGTGAACATTTATAAATCTGAGTTATGGACACTTGGATATTTTTTAACTTATTCTCAGTACCTTTCTCTGTGTTTAAAATATGTCACAAATTATAAAGAAAACTAACAAAAATGATTCACGGGCCCAAAAGGTCATTGACAGGGTGTGTGTGGATGTGGTCCAAACAAGTTCTTGTTTTCCTCCATATTTGTGCTTCATCCTCAGACTGAAGGCAAGATGGGTTTTGTCATTTCTGGCCTGGCTGCTGAATGCGACAACTGCCAGAGGAGGAGAGGGGCTTCTGGTGTCTTGTGAGAGTGAGAAACCAGCTTTCCCAGAAGCCCTTAGAAAACTTCTGCTTCAGTCCCATTGGTTCAGAGTAGGTTAGACATCCAATCCTAAACCAAACCATGGGGCCAGGAGAATGCCAGAGGTTGATTGGCTGAGGCCTGTGTTCCTAAGCCAATCAGTGCAAGGGAGATAGGATCACTCTGAGGCCTCATAGGTCCTTGAGAGAAGCTGTAGGTGAAGATCAGGTGAGTTGAGTAGGAGTAGGGGTGGATGCATAAGAAACCTAGCATTCTGTTAGAAAGAGGAAGGGGGTAATGGATGCTAAGTAGGAAACCAACCCAACAGTGTATATTAAAAAGATTGCCTGAAGTGAGATCCAAGTATAAGAAAGTGTGTTTTTTAAGTTGAAACCTAGGTTGTCAGATTGTTTCCTAAAAATTGAATTAATTTACATTTCCACTAGTGAAGTTGAGCCATAACCTCCCTGACCCACCAGCAGTGGGATTTCTCACCTACCAGATAGGTAAAAATTAAAGAGAGTGGTAAGTGATAGCTCATCGTTGCTGTGATTTGTGTTTCCCTGACAACCCTGAGGATGGGCATCTTTCCTTGTGTTCATTGGCCATTTGAATGTGCTCTTCCAAACAACCATCTATCCATGTCTCTTGCCAAAATGAGAGTTCTTGTCATCAGGCTTTCAGACTGCATAAGATTTGAATATGTTGTAAAGGCATTCTCTGAGCTGAGAGGTGAAAAGAAGTGAATTTCCATATCTGGAAGCAGCTTGGCGAGTTGGTAATAAGAATTACTCAACAACCAGAACACTCAATAGTCTTGTCCCTGATACTCTACCCCAGTCACTTGTTTGTGGTGTCACCTTAGGGGACCGGGGCCCAGAGAAGGAAAACAACCTGCCTATTTGAAACTGAAAAGGCTGCACCGTTATTTGTAAGGGGCTTTCCAGTCTCGGTACTTTTTGTTACTGCTTTGGACAGGATTGGAGAACCTCTGTCTGCCTGTGACTCACCAGGAGTTCATCTCCCTCCCCTACCTTGTAGTGATCCCTCACTGGATAAGATGATCTCTGTGGCTAGAGCCCATCTTTCTGGGCAGGTTGGAATCCTTGATTCAACCTGTAGGGCTCAACTGGGTTTTTGTCCCATCTTGGATTCCTTGGTCAGGAGGCAAAGGCCCGTTTCAACCTTCCTTGCTTGCTCCAAGTTGCTCCTTGTAGGCCACAGGTGGGAGATTCAGGTTCTGGAGGTGGATTAGCCCTTTAGTTTTTTCCAAAGCAGCCCTATAAATACAGAGCCTATCAGGGCCAGTGTTTGATGTCAAAGCAGCAAGGCGGCAAACTCTCATCAGGTTACCTTCCAGGTTTACTCCTGAATTTTGGAAGCAGCCTGTGTATGAGAATTGTAAAAATCCACTTGGCATCTTCCTCATTAACATCTAGACAGGCAAAATGCAGGTTATGAAAGTCGGCTGGCTGGCACTTGTGGTGGGAGCGCTTGGGGGCAGGGATGGTGAGGGCACCTCCCCAGGTTGGGAAGCCAACTCCCATGTACCTGGGAGGCAGTGGAGAGCAGAGCCAGCTGCCCACTTCTCTCCCTGTGGCAGTGTGCCCACAGTACATTAATGGTGGGTAACCCCACTCATTGCCTCCCTGCAAGCCTGTCCTCCCCTTGGTATAGTGACTTCAGAGAGCTGAGCCCTTTCTGCAGCTTGGAGAACACCTTCAAAGTTCCCACCTATTACCTGCCTACAGACTACCGCATGCAGAATTCCAGAAATGCCCAACCTGTGACCCTCACCACCCTGCAGCCAACGCACAAACCTGTCTTCTTAGTGTCGCCAAAGCATGCCACTGAGAATGGCAGATGGCAGGGCGTTCCAGCCAACAGGCTGCAGCATTTCTGTGCCAGACTCTCCTCTGAGGAACTTGCTGCCTTTTCCTTGATGGCTAAAAGGACAGGGGAATTCAGAGAAGTCATTTTTGTGATATTTCACGAACATGCATGGTGTTCATTCTTACTTTCCTGGTTTTTAACATAATGAGACTTGTCAAATTAAGTTTTTATATATTCTTGAGAAATCTAAGTCATCATACAGTTGTTTCTATTGAAACATTGCCCAGCACACATGTCTAGGCATCCATGGTCAGTCTCTCAAGGTGGGGTCCAGTTATGACGCTTATAAAAAGTGGGGCCCCTTTCCCTGGGTTCTCCCTGAAAATTGCACCATGTTGTTGAATATAAGAGGCCTTCACAGAATGTGCATCCCCACAGAGCATGCACCAGAGTGCCGGCCTGCCTGGATTGATTCTGATCCACCAAAAGGTGATTCTGCCCCTATGACGAATGATTTAGAATTTGGGATCTTAATGTAGAAGAACAAAAGTGATATTTTAACCTATATTAGCAGATAAATTATTTTGGGCCATTTTCTGTTTTCACATTGTTCAAGTTATCTTTTTTTCCTTTTCAAATCCAGTCATGTTTTCGAAAAGTAAGAGAGGCAAGTCTGTGTCCTACTTAAAATCAACTTCAGTTTGTTCCTTGCCTGCAGGATAGAATGGAAATGCCTTAGCCTGTGCAGTGCTTCGCAGGCAGCCAGCCGCCTCCTCTGGGCCTAAGCATTTTGAACTTGCCACTCTTTCCAGCCACACTCTGCCTCTGCGCATCCCACAAGCTAATCGCTGGGCTGGGAACTCCGCTCCAGCCCCACCTGCAGAGGCTGACCCTGTCCCCAAGGGCCAGCTCCTCGCTGAAGCCTTTCTGCTCACCTGTGTCAAGGTTCCTCCACAACCTCCTGCAGCTTGTTCCTACTCTCAGGAGAGCACCCTACTCACCTTTCTTCTTCCTCACTGGTCTGTGAGCTCTTTGAAGCAAGGAGTCATTACTTTCATCTGTTTTCACCATCTAGTTAAAAAAAAAAGAAATTAGCCTTTGGAAGACCCTAAGTATTTATAAAACAGATCACCAGGACGTACAGGCCTATACTTGTATCTCAGTGATGAACTCCAGGATGTCAAGTGATCATTCATTCATTCATTCTTCAGCAGAGCGAATGTATTCTTGCCTTCTGCTACTGCTTGGATATCAGATGAGGTACTGGGAATCTCAGACACTCTTAGAGCTTCCACCTGGCAAAGATGGGATTGAGGGTTAACCAACATTTTGTGAGACTTTGTTTTGGGGTCACATTAGTTGGGGTTGTTTTTTTTAACTTTTAACCTCCTTCACACCCCATATTTGAACATAAAAGAATTCTCCTGTGTCACTCACAATTTGGAGGAAATAGGAAACCCTGCTGATCCTCAGCAATTTTTATTGACTGTGTTAAAGACGAATGTGGGATGCAGCATGACACCAAGGTGTGTTGACTTTCCTGGCTGTCCTAATTGACACCAGATTTTTATGAAAAGATTCAGAAACCTATGATATTATTATTCTGACAGCTGCCTATTTATAGATTTCTGAGCAGAAAAAGAATCACTAAAGCTTTTTTTCTATTTAATCATCTTCTAGGCAAACCATCTGAAAAAAAATAGGGAAGTGCTTCATTCTCAGAGGTTGCTTGGACATCAGCCAGCCATATTAAGGTTCCCAATCACAGCTGCCCCGTGGGAAGGGACTTTCAGCTCAGGAAAGAATGAGTTCCTGCTGGTGACCTGCCAGGTGCAGGTGGTCGAGTCCACTCTGCGCATCTGGTAGGGAGTTTCCAAGTGCTAGCTGGTAGAGCCCTTGCCATGTGACAGGGGTGAGTGGTGGGAGCCCCCTGCCCAGGAAGCCTCCCATGTAGCAAATTTACACAGCCATATCATGCTGACCACTTTCTTCTCTCTGCTCTTTAAACTCAAGATCTCCAAGGTGGGGTACACACAAGATAACAAACACACTATGGTGCTGGAAAAATATAGGCCATTGGACTAGAACAGTTGTATTGTCATGCATTTGATAACGGACCTAATAGGTTAGTATAGTATAGTACATGGACTTACTTTATTAATAAATATTCATATATCAGTGTTATGATCACAGTTTTTCTTTTACCATTGGGATCATGTGCTCAAAAGAGTTTGGAGACTACTGTGTTAGCCAAATTGCCATTAATCTAGAACAGAGAAGAGTAATTTTCAGTTGAATGAATGAAAATGCTAAGAGACTTCAAACTAAGCATCAGTTGTATAAATCAAGTATGGTAATTTTCCTCACAGCAGTGTCTGGTATGTTGATATGGTCTTAATAGTCCTTCGGTTATTTTCTGCAGAAGTCTAGGAGCGCAAGATATCATATCTTACTTATATTGTTAGCCTCTTTGCATAATAGCATGAAGAACTTTCTGGAGGGGATACAATGCAGCCAATGCTATCATTCTAAATGATATAAAAACTTCAGGGGCAGGCCGGGCGCGGTGGCTCACGCCTGTAATTCTAGCTCTCTGGGAGGCTGAGGCGGGCGGATTGTTTGAGCTCAGGAGTTCAAAACCAGCCTGAGCAAGAGCGAGACCCCGTCTTTACTAAAATTAGAAAGAAATTAATTGGACAACTAAAAATATATAGAAAAAATTAGCCGGCATGGTGTGGCGCATGCCTGTAGTCCCAGCTACTCGGGAGGCTGAGGCAGGAGGATCACTTGAGCCCAGGAGTTTGAGGTTGATGTGAGCTAGGATGATGCCACGGCACTCTATCCCGGGCAACACAGTGAGACTCTGTCTCAAAAAAAAAAAAAAAAAAAAACAACTTCAGGGGCAGATGGTAGAGGGGACCACCATTAATATATTGCTATCTGTTTCACTGCTTTTAGTATTTCTATACATTTTTGGTTTACCAAATTATGATTATGTTGAACAATGTTTTATAACCCAAATTTTTTTCACTAAATCTACATTTTTCCTGGTCAAAGGGGTGAGAATAAGGTAATGGGGACAGGTTCATTATCATGAAGGTCATTTTGGTAGTTTGGCTTCTTATTAAATAGTTCTGAGAATCAGACCCTGGAAAGTCTGCCCTTGTTACTTACACTTTCTTTGTAAATCCAGAAACCCCTGTACATTGCAGTGAGAATGACAGCCTCCGCATGCACTGTGATTCAGGCAGACAAGAGAGTGCCTGCTCGTCCCCGTACTGAAAACACCTTCGAAAACCACATTGAGATGAGAAGGCTTTGAAAGATGCATAGACTTTTGACCTGAACTTCTGGAAGTCCTCTCAGCCAGGTGGGACCTTGAGCTCTCCAGGCTGAGCTGTAACCAGCTGCACCAAGCAGTGACCTACTTTTTCTAGTTTCAAGTTCTCCATCAAAAGAATTCTGACTGCTTCAGAGAAAATCCTTGTCCCTCCACCCCCACTCCAGACACAGGCATTAGGTAATATTGACACATGAAATACAATTCCATGGCCATCTTTAGATTCCAACAGAACTAACAACAACAAAAATCCTGGGCAGGGGAAGAAAACATGAAGGCACTTAGTAATTGCCACCATTATTAACAGGACAAGAGTAATGGGTACCACGAGGGCCATGGCATAGCCGAAGCAGGCTGCCAGCTATGAGCAGTTCCCTAGCAGTCACCGAAAGTCACCCCCTCTCCCTTTCCAGCAGGCTCATCGGAATGCAAGGAATGTGATTATATGGATAGACCTGACAATGTTATTTTTAAAAGCAAATCTTATTCTTAAAATTTTAACACTTTATTAACTTGCTTAGTTTCAGATTGCTGTGTGACACAGCACCGTGTCTCTCAGATTTGGCTGTGGATGGCCCCCTTCTGATCACCAGTCTCCACTGCTGATGCTCTCTAACTAGCAGAGCTTCCCCTGTCCCCACAGGGAGGGCTTAGGAACAGGAGAGACCTTGTTGGATTTTTGCAGCCTAATTATGGTCCAAAAGTATCATTAGCATCCATAGCTTATACACTGTTGGATTAATGGCATTGGCATGTTTCTGGAAAGCTATGGATTCCTATCCCTCTGGCAAGCATCAGGTTCCCCGGATTTAAGGGGCAGGAGGGTTTTAGGCAGTATTTAGAGTGGCCTCTGGGTTCCACCTTTATTAACCAACAGAAGCTTGTGATGGAGGTTGAGGAGGTGAGCCAGCCAACACATAAGCGATTTTGTACCCTATGTGACTTCCTTAGTATCTTTGGAATGCAGTTTGGCAGGAAGATTCTGGCTTCCAAATAATTCAAGTTTTATCAGTCCTCTCTAGTGGCTGGGCCCTCCATTGTCAATCAGTTCAGAGCAACCCAAGAAATCTTTGGTGAATGGTCATTTCAGTTCTTTGTAAATACTTGTGAATTGAAACATTTCACTGAACAGCCCAGATAAACAAAGGGCCCAGTGTATTGGGTTTAGTTGGTATTTTTACCAAGTTCGTTGAGCCAGTCTTCTTCATACCAGTCCATTCTTGGAATTCTAAACATGACTAATGGTAGACATCTGAATGCTACCTTTAAGCACAAAGCTTTTGTGATCCATTTTCTTTAGCAGTGACCCTAGACTTGTGGTCCAAAAACTATTGAAGATGAAATAGCTTTCTGAATTTGCACTGGGGGATTTTCTTTGTCACAGTAGGGACTTTACTGAGGTGTGCAGAAGTGAGTTTGCTGCCTGAGGTCAGTGATAGGAGGGATGAGGTTGCCTCTGATTGATTAATAATGTCTTCCACAGGCGCAGGTGGGGAGCGGTAACCTGCTGTCAGTCTGTCCTCACCCCAGAGCCAGCCTACCAGTGTAAGGTCATAACCCACCAACACTTGAAGCCAGTCATTGGCGGTTTTACAACACCTTGCTGAGGGGGACTGTTAGTGAAGGACTTACCTGAGATCACCAAGAGTGAGCCTCTGAACCCTGAGCAATCTCTGACCAAAGCATTCCTTCTCTCCCAAATGAAAGGTGACTTGTCTGTTCATCAGGATCTTTTCAGTCCTGTGGACTCCGCGGTTCTGTGAAGTATCTTCCAGATCCAAGCATCTGAGCTGATTGCTGTTCTGTAGGCAGAACTGCTGGGTTTGATCAGGGCTTCCTCCACAAATCTGTCTCTGTCAGAGATAAGAACTTCTCACACAGATTAAACCCCACTGCGACAAACTGCAGGAGACTCTCTAGGCTCATTGCTTGTATTAGAACATGATGGCATCAAAAAATTGACTGGGGCTTAGAGATATTAAACAGAGATCTTCTGGTAATAGTTTTTATAAGAGGATCTGATTTGCGGATAAAATTTATGATTTTGCCCCACTTGTGTCTTTGTACTAAATTCTTAAAACTAGAGTAAATAAGTAGGTATTTTTTTTTAATGTGAAATGAGTATCGGTGCTTTATTTGTGGAAATTATTACAGTCCATTAAATTGATGTTCATGGTCTAAATGAAGTTAATTGCAGTTTCAAAATTTATCTGAAAATTTTTTAAATTTTGGCTCAAAAATTTCACTTCATTCATCTATTCATTTTTGGTTTTGTTATGGATCTACCTAAGGATGGTGGGAACTTCTTGAAGTAATGGAAGTATCCAAAAATACATAGTAAAAAAGAAGCTTTATAAGTAGATATTTTAATTTTACTTCTTTGCCATGGATATTTTCATACTTCATTGTATAAAGTCCCTTTTGGCTCATATCGGAAAGATTTTTCCTATGTTTCAAGGAATTTCCTCTATAATTTTATTAGATACCATTTTTCAGGCTTCACATTTTAAAGACAATTCAACTCTTGAGCATTGGAATGCTTAATCCAATTTCAAATATCAACTTTAATTCCACTCAGAAATCAACATAGTAAACCAGTGAGATTCACGTGTGAAAATAGAAGGGCCAATGGTAAAAGGGCGTCTGTCCACCTGGTGTGCGCTCTGGACCATGCTCAGTGGAGATCACTGACGTGGAGAGAAGAGAGCATTTGGTGGAGACATTGGCACCCTCTGGGCATCTTTACATTTCTGTGACATCCACATGGCTGCCTGTCACAGAGAGGCACTCAGTCACCGCGAGACGCTGCAGAACGGGCCATCCCTGGCAGAAAGCAAAAGTGTGTCCATTTGTTCCTTGGTGACTCTCAGAGAGCACAGCCCCCTCCCCCGTCGGAAGTGAGTGGTTTGACTTGCTGGGACAATGGTGTGCAAAGAACCCCACTGTTCAATTGGTGCAGTGCGATGCCAGGGGCTCGGCTGACTTAGACACTGTTGAGCTGCAGCCCTGACACCACTGACTGTCCTCTGTCCCTCTCTGCCGGCCTCTCCCAGAGCTGAGTGAGCTGAGTGCAGGGCCCTGCACCTGGTGGGACCTCAATACATTTTTGTTGAATTGAAATGGGTCCTTCATTACTGGTCCTTAGATCCCTGCCCCAGGGGATGGGACCATCACAAAAGGCTTTCCATTGAGCCATTGACGACTCTGAATCAGTCATTAGCACATCTTCACACTTCTCCAGTACTGATGTGGCTGCTCACTCCACCCCTGCCAGGGCACATCTGCACTGTCACTGGCACAAAGGACAGAGCCCAGGAGGCCCTGGTTGGAGTCTGATAGAATGTTCCTCAACAAACCCCTCACTGTGTGCGCAATGCTTCTGACGCAACAAGCCCTATGCATCTGCAGCTGTGGAAATGTGTTTGCTCTTGAGCTTTAGGTCAGTTTAAATACATTTCTTATTAATAAGCCTCTGCAGTGTGCAGGATCTGAAATCAGCTTTAGAACTGTACAGTGTTTTATAGACTTGCCTGGCCGATTCCTGCCTTCACTTCACAGAGAGCAAACAGACGCATGATCCACAATGAAATTTGATTTTTTTTTTTTAAGGGTAAAGATCCCATCTTTTCTGAGTTTCAAAGAAACCAAGCAAATGCATACCGGACCTTGATGATAACACATTTAAAATTGTTTGTTGGGCTTTTCTTTGCTTCAGGGGAATAGGAGGAGGGGAAGCTTCAGGTTTGGAGGGGTGCCAGCCCATGCCGAGGGTCAGAGAAGCCGAGTGTCTGGGTCTCAGCACAGGTCCAAGAAGAGGCCAGGAGAGGAGGAGGGGCAGGAGCTGGAGGGAGTCCCATACAGGACGATGGCACGGCTTCCCCTTCCCCAGAACTTAGCTCTGAGTTTCACTGATGGAAACCCTTGGGTTAATTTATCAGTGAGTGCCTGACCCCATCCCCACCCCAACCCCCGGAGAGCAAAGGAAACAAATGACCACAGAACACCCACGGAGGGGAAACTGGAGACCTCTGTTGATCCAAATGAGTTTAGTCTGTGATTAAACACTTTCAGGCCAAAATTTCACATTGTGGTTCAGGGTGATGGGGCCTGGTAGGGGCTCCCCGTTTAGAGTGAGCTTCAAGCAGCTGCTTTTCCTCCCCTACCCCTTAGGCCCGAATTTCCACACACACAGCAGTGTCTGCCCAGCAAGGAGCGTACCCTCTGTGCCCAGGTACTCTACGGATGGACACATACTGTATAGAGTAACTGCCCTGCCAGCCCTGCCAACCTGGGGAAAAACCAAGACCACATTTCCTTTTGTACCATCTACTCCCATCCCAGTTGAGTAGGTTCCCCAGTGGCAAGCCTCCGTACCACGCCGGGAGACACAGATGTGTTTTACAGACCCATCCTGCCCGAGTCCCATGTTGATTCTTTACTCCGACCCCTGCCTGCCTGAGGGTCCCTGCCAGTCCCTGGGTCATCTCCCTGCAGGGCCAGGACCTTCAGTCTCCCTGGCACTCACGCTGCTGCCACTCTGTGGCCTGGGGCGAGAAGACAGCCTATGCCTCAGACCCCATTCCCCGAGCACAGCTGAGATCAGCCTGCCACCTTTAAACCCAGTCAGCTGTGCAGCTGTTAAAAATAAGTGACGAGTAACAGAGAAACAGAAAAGTTTCTCTGTTACATGGAAACAGGCCCTGCCCCTCCACGGATGCCACCCACTGAGCACCTCTGCCCAGCTCCTGCCCTCCCAAGAGGTGGAGGATATCTGTCTTCCTTTCTCCCTGACCTGGAGAGAGGAGCAGCCTCTGGAGACTAGCTTCCCCCAGCCCAATGGCCCAGCCTTCGAGTCTGCACTTTCTGCACCAGCTCTGGCAGTGCGAAGTTGTGCTCCCTCCAGGAAACACCCCACTCCTGATACCAGGCCTGGCCTTGTCCTCTTTCCCTCACCAGCATGCAGTGTGTTTTTCAAAATGTGGAAATTGCCCCAAAGATCCTTCCACTCACATCCAACCTTGGAGCCATTTAGAAGTTGAGAGGCAACCTGGTGAAGTCCTGATGTGCCGGTTCTGAGGCCCAACTCAAGGTCTTACCACTTGTGGGACCATGGGCATGTTTTTAAGCTTTTCTAGCCATTTTCTCATTTTTGCCTTATCTGTGCAAGTGGAACAGTAATCCCTCCTCACGGGAATCGTGGCGGTTAGAGATAGCGAAGGGAAGGCACATGGCAGCTCCTGGCACGTGACAGGTGCTCACAATGGCAGCCACTTCCCCCACCGCCATGTTTTAATATAAGACTTGGACTTATAAGACTATTTTAATTCAACTTAATATTTTTGTGTTAAGTACACAAACATACCATCTAATAAGAAGTCAAGGCCAAGAGCATCTAAGCCAAAAGTAGAGTCTAAACACCAAGACTGACCTTCTTACAGGAGTTGGTGTTTCCTAACTCTCCTGACTGAGGGATTCCGGCCCCTGCAGCACCACCGCCCACACCTGCACGAGAGCCCCAGAACCCTATTTGTTTGTTCTTCACTTGGAACAAGCTCACATTTGCTTCGTGACACTCAGCTGCAGGAAATTCATTATCTTATTTTTCTAATTTAAACACATGGTGTTTGTTTCTTATTAAATAATATAATACAGAAAAGTTTGGTGAGAGGGCCCATGAAAGATCATGATTGGGCGAATTTACAAAAATAAAATCTGACTTCATGCCCCTGCCGTCATGTCGTCTTGGGGAGACGGTATCCCCCTTTATGGAGTTGTACGAGTCCTGCAGGGCAGACCAGAACATCTGGGAAGGGCTGTCGTGGTCACTGCTGAGTTGCACACTAACTCAGACTGGTAATCCGGAGATGCACTAGCATCCCCAACGACCTTCCTCTCCCTCCACGCCTGGTCAAGGCCAGGACCTGCCAGCTTGCTTCTGTGACAACGGCCCAGGGCTTCTCCAGGAGTGCCAGCAAGCAGAGCCCGTGTCTCCTCCAGTCGCTGATCCCTTTTGCCAGGCTCTACTTTGCCTGCTCAAGCCTTCAAGATGCCCCCTGCCGCCTCTAGCTAGCTTTCTCCCTCTTGGTTTTGAAAGCATACCCATCAGAAACCTCTTGCCTTTCTCCATATGCCAAGAAGCCTTAGGTCTTCTGCTCTCCAGCTTGCCCCGAGGAGAGGGGAACAAGAAACCGCCCTTGTGCTTTCATGAGGTGGCCAGATTAATACTTTATCCCAGTCATTCTTCCCCCAGATTTGCCTCATGTGCCCTGTGAGATTATAAGTCTCCAGAGGGCAGGGACTGACTTCCTTTCCTTCGTGTTGACTCAGCGGGGGTCTCACAAGCATCACTGACTGGCACCCTCCCATTCACAGGAACCCAGTTGCCCAGTGAGGCCACGTCTCTGGGAGAAAGGTAGATGGTTGGCAGCAAGCAGGAAGCGACTTTAGATGTGGCGGTGGCCAGGGTTCAGTTGGGAGCCATGTGACCGCACCGAACCCTGCAGTAAGTGAAGGGGATCCTCAGTGCTAAGGACCAAGCCTGAGCAACTGCAAGGAGAGCCCAAGGGCTCAGGGGAGCTTTTGTAGATTGATGCTGTCCAGGGAGCCGAGGACAACGATCCAGTGTTTCCCACTGTCATGTCCAGCTGTCGGTCTGCCAGATGTGGAAGTGGCTGAGACCCCACATGGAGTGGGCCTGGACACCGGGCAGGAACAAAGAGCAGGCACAAGGACAGTCAACTTGATTACCAGACTGTTCTGTTTAAACAGGATGGGGTAGAATATTGAGGGGGAAAAAGTCAGCGGTGGAAGGAAGAAGGGGTTTAAAAATAAAAGAAGTGACATTAAAACCAGAGAAATAACCCTGCCTTCTTTTTTTCGGTAAAGTGTTGCTTTTAAAAATCTGGATCTAACTCAGAGAAAGCAAACGGATCCTTCTCTCCATAGCATTTAAGGCAGCTACCGCAGATTGATTGGGCTTGGCATCCAAGATGAAATCTGAGACCTAATCAGCGCTCAGCAAGAGTCCTGTAATTGATTATTAATGTCTGCCAAGGGCACGAAAATGAGTAGGATTGGCTCAAGTGCTATGTGTTTGCCATGTTTCCTGACCTGTATTTTTCAAATTCTCCCATCCATTCCCTCTACCCCAGAAGATTTTCATTAAAGTGAAAAAGGGAAAGCATAGCTAGCTGGTCCTACTATCTAACCTGGCCATTCATTTAGTTCAAAAAGTTGTTGAATGTTGCCTATACAAAAGACACCAAGCTAACAATGTTGGAGAATACTGAAAAGAAACTACTCGCTGCTTCAGATGCTTTACCATCTAATTCAAGAGATAGAATGTAAACTATAATTGATTACATTACAAGAAACCACTAATTATAATGCAAGGCAATCTCAAATAAAATAAGCATGGGATTGAGTTTCTCAGTGTTGTAGGGATTTGTTCAGTACCTGATGAGTACTTTTTAAGTGTGTTGTTTTTTGTTTGTGTTGTAAAGTTTTGAAAGCAGCTAGATTTTTTTTCCTCAAAAGGCACAAAAAATAATGTTTTTGGTAAAGAAAAAAAGTAAAGTCCCTGAAGGGTCAAGAAAATTAAGCTAAATATCTAGACCTTTAAGAAAGCCTTCAAGCAGACCCCCAAAATATATAATTTCTTTCTTTTAATGATACTTTGTCATTTTTGACACATGGGTGGTTTTTCTGAAACTAGGTTCTTTCAGTAGTTTCAGGATAGAATCTCTGCATTTTTTTTGGCTAATCATTTCATTTTTTTCAAACAAGCAATATTTACCCTATTGCAGTAACCTAAGATAGAATACCCTACGGTTGTTTTGGAATTAATGAGATGGGCTAAACATTCCACTGAAAAATATGTATTTATGTGAGAAAACCAAGTTGCTTTATGAAGTGAAATTGTGGTCTTTTATCACTTTTTCTCCCTTCACCCTCTGGAAAAGAAGACAGGCTGATTGAGTCAGCCAAGAGCTCAGCCACTGCTTAGAATAGCATATTTGGACTATTTCTTGCACTCCCCCTGCCCCGCCTTTTAAATACCATCTGTAGTGTGGGGTAAAATGTTCAGTGGTTTTATTTTGCATGGACCATCGAATGTCATGGCCGGGGGGTTCCTGTGAGACAATTGTACACCTCAGAGTCCTCTGTGGAGATTCTGTAGAGCAGTGGGAGGGTTGGGGGGACCAGAGCTGGAGGTCCCAGGATGCCACTGGCCCCTCATGTGAGCCTTGGGGTCCCTGCAGGCTCCTTCATGGAGCTGCAGCTTTAAAATGGAAGCGTTAGAACTGTCTCACAGGTAGCGAGGGTTGAGGGTATGTGGCCACTGGGAACATGCCTGATTTCTGTGGCCCCTTTCTTGCTGGCAATCCAGTGATATTAATAGCATCGTCATATTGATCTAAAAATAAGGTCTGTAAAGTTCTGATACTCCCTGAAAATAGGCCCTGTTTCCTTAATCCTCCCGGATCTTTCTCAGGCCAGAGCAGCGTGGCAGCTCTTCCCCAGAGGTAAGAGAACCAGTTTCCCTAGTCGGCCAGCACGGGCCTCCCATCTGTGGTTGGGAAACGCCAGGCCTCTGAGTCGAGATGTCAACAGGGTTCTCAGCTTTCTTTTGCTTTTACAATTGTACCTTGTGCCCCATTTCCTTTTTGGCCCCACGTACAGCTGTGTCCCAAACTGCCTTTGGGCTTGTGTTTTGGCGATGCTGTGTTGTCTGTAAGGGCTGGACGTGGGGCTGCTGTCTGTCACTTGAGCTGCTCTCCGTGCAGAGGTGTGTAGGGCACAGGGGAGAGGCCACCTGCCTGCTGCCCGGGGGCCCAGAGACGGCGAGACACAGCTCGCACCGAGGTGCTTTGTTCCCTCTGTGTGTCTCCTGCCCCGCAATCCCGCGCACCGTGAGTCCCAGCCCTCACCCTCAGCCTCTCCCTGGCACACTCCTTTTGCTGCCTTGTATTCTGCAGCCCCTGTGCTGTGAATTCCGCCTTCAAAAGTCTCTCAGCCCTGACAGTTCCTTTTCACCCCCACTGCCCTCACCCTCACCCTCCTCTCACAGGAGGGCCCTGGAAGACATTTGATGATAGCTCCTCCAAGGGGCTCTGTGGGGGCTCGCCAGCCCCTCCACACCACGGCCGCCGGCTCCCTTCCCAGCCTGCGGTGACCACCCTACCGAGTGCTGGCAGTCCTCAGATATGCCACCCGCCTGCCTGTTGTGGGCCAACACCGGCGGCCCCAACACCGGGCTGCCTCCCCCCAGCCATTCTGTGAGGCCCAACACCCCCTCCACCGCGGGACTCTCCGGACTCCTCCGTGAGCTCCTGGTCTGTAGTCCAGCGTGTTTCCTCCGCACCGCTCTCCCGTCACTTCCCTCCCCCGCGCTTTCACGTGCTTGCCTTCCTCCCTCCCAGAGTCACCGACCTCTGGGGTGGGGCAGCCACTCCTCACTCTTCTCCAGATGTTTGTGGGGCTGAATCAGTTCTGTCAGGTTCATTCCCACCTCGGGAAAGTGAGTGGCTTCAGGCTTCTTAGAGCAGGGTGACTTCATGGAGTGTTTTTAAATGTGACTGGGAAATTTGGGAAACAACCTATGTTGTCAATTATTAAAGAAACGGTAGGAAATAGAGTTGCTTTTTAACCACATTGTGCTTTCACTAACATCCTCTTCCTCTTGCTTCGCCATTTCTGACGAGAGTTCCGTTGTGATCCCCCTGGTGTGGCCCTGCGTCAGGCGCACCCCATGTCCAAGCGCAGCTGCTGTCCACCCTGATTTCCGCATACGCCTCCTCGCTGCCTGCCCACTGCCAGCATGCCTACCCCAGTGGGGCTGTGGATCCGGTTCTAAGGCATTGCTCTCCTTTTGGGGAGGAGGTCCTCCTCCACTTAAGGGAGTGGAATGGGAACTCAGATGTTAGAGGAAGGCTATTCATTCCCAGAGAAGTACTTTAAGGCAGGCAGGTGTGTTGTTTTTGTTGTTTTTAAGTGAGACAAATGTGCTTTTCAAAAGACTCTGTGTGTGTGCTTACACCCTGAGTCTGCTTGAACATCTAACACCTACCAGCTCCCTGACAAGAACATTTGTGGCAGATAAAAGGCATTAAAAAGTCCTAAGAGTGAAGCAGGATGAGTCACAGAGAGAGTGAGGCTGCCAGAGCCTTTGAGAGCAGCGAGTTGCAGAGCTCCAGTCCCGGTTCCTCATTTGCTCCTGCCTCGTGCCAAGCAAGGGCTCACAGTGGGTGTGATCTTCCTCCTTCCTCGGGCACCCCACACCTACGTCCCTCCCCCCACACGCTAGCTCCCCAGCCCACTCCATGCCCTGCAGGGCTCACTTGGTACCTGAGGGTTTTGTTTGCCAGCTGGGGCTGTGGGAACCAGCCGTGGGCTGCTTCTGTCCCAGACGATGAGACTGAGCTGAGAGTCACTGTCACCCTGCAGCGTTCATCACAGCTCAGGGAAGCAGCAGGGCGGTGTGCCCCCAGGACCCCCCCACACCCAAGACTGAAGAGATTAGAAAAATGCCTGCAGAACGGCTGAGAAAATTTGCCACAGAAGCTCACAGGGAAGAGTGGGCTCAAGGCAAGGGCAGCGGGCAGTGCGGATTCTCATTATCATCGACACACAACCCCTTACCCAGCCGCAGCCTCCTTGGCTTTCATCTCTGGGTGCCTCTTTGCAGTCAGGAGCAGGGAGGAGGACATGCGCAGTCCTTTGTGGAGCTGGGGATCAGGGCATCCTTATGGCAAAAGCTGAGATTTTTGAAGAGCCTCCTGCTTTTTGAGGTCTTTCCATAGTACTCAGCGGATTTAGGAAATGTGGGATTTGCCAGTGAGGTTGGAAGAAGCGGCGACTGTCTTATTTATGGGAGAGTAGAAGACCTGGAAACTTGGTGGGAGATGTGTTTGGGAAGTAATGAAAATGAGTGGCTTGATGGGGAAGTGGGGGTTGACACAGAGGAAGAGGGTCTGGGAACCCCCAACTCAAGGTGCCCGGGAGGACTGCTGCCTGCACCTGTTGTCTGTGTGTGTCCACTTCTCTTTAGAACCCACGGCCAGTTCTTCAGGGGCTTCGTTGAAAGCAGATTCTGACCTACAAGCTTGTCCTTCCCCAATGTCTAATGGGCACCCATGGGTCAGAGCTGCATGGAAACATCTTTGGCCATCTAGAGGACAAAAACTTCACAGACCTTCAGTTACGGGTGCCCCACTCTTACTCCTGAAGCCATAGCTGTTGAGCTGAGGCGATGGGCCCAGCCGCTGCCTTGATCTAGAAGTACTTTGAGGTGTACCCCACCTGTGTTCAGCATACCTGGTCTACTGAGACAGCCATGCTCCACATGCTATTTTGTATTTTGAGGTCAAGATCCTCTAGAGAACAACTAATTGCCTTTGGACAGGTTTAAGGAAATTTGGTCTCGGGCCAGACTGTTGAGCCTCCACGGTTATGGGAATTCCAGGGCCCTAGGCTGGGCCCTGCATGTGTTAGTTAGGCTGTGGCTTTGAAAGTCAGTCAACTATGGTAAGCAGCTCCCTTCATCCCTCCAAGTCACAATGCTGACTGCTGTAAAGGAATGTACAAATAAAAATGCGTTTGCATTTTTATTTATGCAGAAGGCAGGAGACAGCAAATTTTAAACCCCATTTTTAATCAACCTAGGGAAAAAAAAATTTTAGTAACTCGTTGGAACCTTGCCTGTCTCTCTTTGTTTCCATATAGGTCTGTTTCTTCCTAATTACTAGACTCAATAACAGAACGCAGTGTATGTAGTCAGGGTATAGAGTTCACATTATTTGTTAGACCGTAATGGCCCCACTGGACATTCACAAATAGAACTTGTTTTATTAGAAAACTTGAAAGAAGGTATCAAAAAGGGAAGAAAATAAAGGCAAAGAAGCTAGCCACAGATCTGCCTTATCAAACAGCCAATCAGTGTGCCCAGCAGCATACAAACAGCACATTCCTGCGGCCTGTTGGCAGTGGGGGGAGGTGCCAACTCCTCTACCTGGTTGTTCATGTGAGAGGAGCCCCGGGAATTGCATTCATCATTTTGGTCTTAAACAAGGGGTGTCATTTGTAGAAAGGGTTTTTATTTTTTTTAACTGTTTTTTCAGGTACGGTGTTCTCACTACCCTACTCCAGTTTACCCAGGAAGTTAATTGCTTTATGCTTTTACATTGACCTTGAGAGGATTTTATATCTGAGAAAAGTGACATTTTGGTTTTCTAATTTAGAAGCACAAAAGAAGTTGAGAGAGATAGTGTATGAGCCTGATTTACACTTTGGAGAAAAGTGCTCTGGTTAAATTATACATTCTTGGAACTGGGAGCAAAGATAACATTATTAGACTTATGCATTAAATATGATTAATGGGACAACAGGGATAACGTCGATGCCCTTTAGTGTGTACAGCTGTGGCTTGCAGTTCATCCCTGGAAAACTCGTGCAGTTGAAAGATGTGCGTACACACCAGGAAGGTCTGTGCTCTCTTACCGTTCTAACTTCCCTGGCAGTAAAAAGCAGTGCTAGAAGCTCTTTGCCTACAGTTCATAGGATGCCGTTTTAGAAAAAGGAAATACTTTCCCCAAGGAACACACTAGTAGAAATGCTTCCTTCTTTGGGAGAAGGTCACTGTGAGACGAAGGGGAAGAGAATGCCAGAACTTGGTGACGTGGCGCGATGGGGAGCTGGAACTTACCCGAATCGATTGTCATGCTGAAGCCATTCCATGATGTACGCATGTATCAAAGCATCATGTTCTATGCTGTGATATACACATGTTTTTACTTGTCAATGAAAATTAGGTAATGAAAGAAAAGCCATGCTCATGTTTTTAAAAGGATAGCTAGTCTGGTTTTGCTTGTGAAGGGAACAGGTTGCCCCAGGGCCGAGGCAAAGGCTGGTCACTCCCGATGCTAGCACAGGCGTCTGGAACACATACTGGTGACTCTTTGGAATCGTCTCATCTCTCGTGGGAAGAACTGGAGTTCTCACTCAGCTGACAGAGAAAGCCACGTTTAAAACACCATCATTTGGAGGAGAAGGGTAGAACATAGCTGTCACCTTCTCCTCCTCTAGGGAATTTGTGATGTCTTTGTCTCCTCAAAGAAGAATGAAATCAAAGGTGCAGCAGGACTTCTCCCGGGTGTTGGTGTTGGGGCAGGTGCCACCCTATAACCCTCTAAATTATTTAGGAGCTTGTGCAGTAATCCGAAAGGCAAAACAAACCTGAAAGTAATTTAGCTGCTTCTCCAGTCAAGATCAGAGTAACTCTTTTGTGTGTTTTTGTACTCTTGAAATAAAAATTAGAATAGGTAATTAACCTTGTTTGGAAATTTTAATGCTTCCATTAAAAAAATACTTTCTTCACTCTTTTCTGTGGAAAGCACCACAAATTACTGTTGACTTTTTCACATCCTCTCCTAGATTTGAACTTACCTTCTTAGCATTAAAACAAGAATAAGTCTAATTTTCATATGACTTTTAGAAATTAAATTTACCGGTTTGACTTTCATTCCTTATTAGTAGTAGTATTGCTACCATTGCCAGCACCCGTTGTTCATTCCATTGTGGTGTGAAAAGCAAAATTGACGAAAATTAATTTTTCTCTCCATATCCAGACCTGCCCTCTGTCTTTGCCAGTTCTGTCGGCAAAAACACTTCGGGTAGGCCTTGTTTGTGTTTGTTTTAATCCTTTCAAACTGCTGGTTCCTGCCCAGTAACTCCCGAGCTGGCTTTTAGACGCTTGTCTGCCAAAATATGCTGACTGCATCCCTGAAAAGGGATCGTATTAAGAACTGCCAAGGGGCTCAGCCAGGTCTGGGGCCAGGTCGGATCGCGGTGAGGAGGGAGGCCGTCCTGGCAGGCAGCCCTGCACAGGACACGGGCCCGGCTGCTTGTGCGAGGCGGCAACGGAGGTCTGAGACTGGGGAAATATGCAGAGGAGGCAGGGAGAGAATTAGAAGGAGCAGAGGTGGGG
This sequence comes from Propithecus coquereli, assembly GCF_000956105.1. NCBI lineage: Eukaryota > Metazoa > Chordata > Mammalia > Primates > Indriidae > Propithecus > Propithecus coquereli. Next base: position 8,919,642 of record NW_012133857.1, on the reverse strand, counting down.
GACACAAGGAGACATGTATCAGTGGGGACAGAGTCCCCGATGCAGGGAGATGAGTGGAAACTTCTGGAAAACAAGAAGCAACCAACCAGAAAAATGGCTGATGGGATGCTGAGAAGCAGGAATGTTTTTAAAGGCCTATTTTCCAAAACCAGATGTGGGGGAAACTGAGAAATGAGGATACCAGACAGGTTCAGCCTGCAGAGGCATGGAAGGGTTGGCAGATACATGTGGGGCAGCCTGAGAGACTCCTCCCAGCCGTGAGGTGTGGGAAGCTAAGTGCGACACAGCACCCAGGATTGGGGGTGACAGCCCAGAGAGGGCTGGCAGAATGACCATTCAGCTGAAATTGCTTTCTAAGCTAATCTGTTGGAGTGCCTAAAACCCAACTTGCAAGCGGTCACCCTGCACATTCTCTTGATCCCCCTTTGCGACGGTGCCATCTCCTGCCTCTGGCCCCCCAGGCCCCCCTCTTTCCTCCGGGGAGACAGGCAGGAGGGGGTGGTTGCATGTCGGTGTGGTACGTGATGGGGCGCCTCGGGGCTGCACTGAGGGAGAAGCCTCAACCAGCCTTCCAGGGCAGGCCGTGCTTTTCAAGCCAAGGCTCGGAGGAGGGGGAAAGGGAGCTGCAGCTATGCTGTTCGTTGTCTAAAGCTGAAAGAGGGTAGGCCAAGGAGGTGTGGAGTCTCAGAATCTAAGAGAATGCAGAGGGTAACAGCCCATGTTTCCTAAGTGGCATAGTCTGGTTTAAGAGGGAAAAAATCCAAATATTTTTCAGTCTGTGCTAGGCATGTGGTACCTCCCTAGACCAAGACACAGCCAGACAGAGTTGAGAGGGATGGTGAAACCCATTTTGTTCTAGTGACTCTTGGGCTGCAGATATCGCTTGGCTTCCACTGCCTCAGGCTGGAGGTACTCACAGAGGTCCGAGCTCCCGAGGGCTCACGTGGGCATTGCCACGACCACTCAGGCAGACCACAGGTCTCTCCATGCAGTTATCCATTTGGATAACTCCAAATAGGAGTTATCCATTCCTGGGTCATAGTAGGATGAAATGAAAGCACCATGGAAAGTAGGAGGCTGTCTAGCATTGAGAGAATTCCAGGAAATGGTGTCACCATGACTGTCACTACTGTCCCATATCCGCAGTAAACCAGGCGTGCCAAACACCTGCACCCCAGACGCTGTCTCACCCCAACCTCACCATGCAGGCCAGTCAGTAAGCCCCTTGCAGTCAGAGATCTGCGGGGGGGGGGGGGTGTTCTCACGGCTACCACCGAGGAGGAAGAATGGAGGGAGGGGTAGAAGTATATACAGAAGGAAGGAACGATGGAAGGATGGATGATGTGTAGGGAAGGAAAAAAATTTTTTTCCTCTATCCATCTTGGGTTCTCCAGCCGGACCTTGTAAATTAGACTGGTAAAAGACAGATTAACAGGAGAAAAGGAGAAGTTTATTAGCATGTGTGTTGCTCATGTATGTATGGGTGTACCCAATAATGAGTAACCCTGAGGTATGGTCAGAACTTGGGCTAAACAAAAGGGGTTTTGGGGATGGTGACCAGGAAAAGTACAGTAAACAAGGGATATTGCCTTCCCCACTGGTAAGAGTTGTTAAGAGTCCTTCTCTTCCTGTTAAGGGAGAGGGAGAGATTTTTTGACAAATAGAAACTTTCTTTTCTTTAAAAAGGGAAAACTTGTACCCTGTCTTTTAGAGCTTTTCCTGCATCTTCTGGTTCTCAATGCCCTTTAACTCAAAATAATCCATATGCCAAAGAGGCATATTTTGGGGTGGCGTATTCTGTTAGCCTTCGGATGGAAGGAAGGAAAGTATTGTTTCCACAGTTTAACTTCTTCTCATTGAGCTTTTGTTCTTCTTCCTCCCTATAGCAATGTAGAGAATCAGCAAGATTTCCTTTTTTTAAAAAAATTTGTTGAGCACCTGCTATATCCCTGGTAAACACTCCTAGCTCACTCCTAGAAAGGGAAGATAAGAATAGTCCTTTAGCGACTCAAATGCCCAGCAGAAGAGGGAAGGGCCCTACCCAGGGGCATGCAAAGTAGACTAGAAGTCCTAGGGCAGGTGTAATGGCTGCTGGCTGGGCTGGGAGCTGACCTTGAAGGATGGGGAGGAACAGGAACAGAGGATGCAGACAGCCCTCCACAAAATGCTGCCCTCTCTGAAGGACAGGGCAAATGGTTTCTTTCGGTTTGTGCACAGTCTCCTTGGAAGTGGAGGGGTGGGGGAAAAGGACTGGCAGAAATAAAGTAGAAAATGTAGGTTAGAACCTTATTATGAAAAGCCCAAAATATTAGTTAAGGCTATTTTTTGTTGTTGAACATGGAGTAATTGTATGCGTACTTTGGAATACTATGCTGCAATTAGCATATGCACCAACATGAATCGAATTCTGAGACCTGTTGTTCAACAAAAAGTGCAAGTTGCAAAAATTATGCCCAGTGTGACATCATCAGTAGAAAAATACTATACGACACAATTCTGCATTGTTTTGTGTGTTCTCTGGGTCTGCAATGACCCACACCAGACTGCTAACAGCAGTTACCTTTCAGGCAAAAAGAAAGAACTAGAGTTTGGGGTGGGGAGTATTGAAGGGGGGATGTCAGCATTTTTGGTAATCTTTTCGTTTTGTTTTAACAAGGAACGTGTTATCTCGCCATTAAAATGTAATTTTAAAATTCAAAAGATAATGGAGGCTTACTTTCTGCTCTAAAATTTTCAATTAGAGCTTGCACAGTCTGAGAACTGGGAAGATGTTCTCAAACCAAACAAAATCCAGGGGTTAAAAAAGCCTCCCTCACTCCTCACTCTGCCTGCAGAGAGAAGGAACCTCTCTGGACCACTTTTCTCACAGGCCTATGTGGCCTCATTTGCTTGGTTCATCAATAATCAGTTTCAAGTGGTGAAGGATGCTCTTGGCCCACCTTGACCTTGCAGAATCATTCTCCTTTCCTGCCCGTGACTGGATTCCACCCTGTAGCGGTGGCTGTCTCCGGGCAGCAGTGGTGAGTATGTTTTTCTCTTTCCTGGCACCAGGATCATTTTCTTGGAGAGTCTCTGCGGACGTTGGCAAATAGTTTTGGCCTTCTTCCAAGAGACTGGGTTTATACTGGTCTAAATGAGGCAGGCATTTAATCAGTCACCCGGGGAACAGGCTTGAGGCCCTCTGGTGTCTTCTTTATAATTAATTTTTAACATTTGTTTTCAGTATAAAATTTGGGCCTTTTATCCTCTTTGAAATAAAAACATAGCATGCATATTAGACTGTATTGGCACTAAACTTCGCACACCATTCTTTTATTCCCTTCCAACTATTAACTCCTATTAAGCCCGACAGAGGGATAATAAGATCCCCCTGCACTCCCCCGACTCGCTGGCTTGTGCGATGTCTCTTCCCCTGTAATTGCCTTCGGTGGCCACGCTCTTTCCTGTCATTAGTGTGCATCAGAGGCTACTTGTCAGAGACATGGCCACCTCCCACGCTGGCCGCTTCGCCACGCATTCCCTTTTTTATGCCCTGGCCACTCCCCAGCCCAACTACTGGGAGGCCCTGGTCAACTACAGTTCTTGTTAACAAGACACAGGGGGTACTTCTGGATTCCTAACCCTGGAATTTGAACTTGAACTGCTGGAGATGATTTCCTGTTTGTCCGTTTGATCGACCTGCTCCTGGCTTCTGAGAGCCCAGGCCTGAGTCAAGGAGACCGGAAAAATCACAGTGGTTCTCAAACCTGGATGTGCGCAAATACCACCCAGAATGTTGGCTAAAAGCATGGATTTCTAGGCCTCTCCTCAGACCTACTGAATTGGAGTCTTCACAATAAAGGGAAAATTCACTGGCAGTTTTTTTTTAAGCTGTGTAGTTATTCACAAGTCACTGAGTTAAGGGATCACTTTCCACTTTCTTTCAGAGAAGTTTCAGCACAAACATATCTTTAACCTTCCATACCCTGGACTTTCTCTCAGGACTGCCATATAGCCTTTGTGCAAATTAGAATCAGGGACCTTTCTTTCTGGGCAGCTGCAGGCCGTACAGGGAGCAAGGCTTGGCCCGTGGAGCTCAGGATGGATTTCAGCCTTATTTACCTTCTTGGCTAGGAGTCTGTGCAGTGAACAACCTGCACGATTACGCATGGCAACCCTGCTTACTCTGTGCTCTGATAAACAAAATAGCTACCCTTAAGTACCTACATGTGGAAGCGAACACAGGCTTTTCCTTACATAGTTATTATCTATAACCTTGACAGCAACTCTTTAAGGTTTTATTAATATGTTGCGGAAACTGAGGCTCAGAAAATTTGATTTCCCTAAGATAACACAGAAAGAAGCTGAACTAGATTAAGACCCAAGCCAGGCTCTGACGCGGCAAGCAGTTGGATTGATAGGAAATTATTTACCCTCGATACCTTGCTTCTTTAACAAGGCTATGGGTAAGTCCTTGTCCTCCTTCCCTCTGAGAAAACCATCAACTCAGGAGCCTGAGAAAGGTCCCCCAGGCCGGGAGTTAGCTGCCTTTCTCTGCTGCTGAGTGAGCAGAGGCCTCAGGCCTCCAAGTGATGAATGAGCAAGTGTTTAGGAAGCTCCAGGAGATCTGGGCAAAAGGCATGTGACCAGTAAAGTGTTAGCAATGGCATGTTTATTATTAGCAAAAGTGTCACTTTTTCCAGCCAACCACCATGATTAAAAGTCCAGTTTCTCTTTTATGTGTAGGAATGTGAGCAAAGGGCTGAAAGTCAGAAGGCATCACGAAATTGGAGTCAGCAATGACCTCTTACTAAAGTTGTCCTGTCCCCTCAATTAGCAGGTCAGCTTCCTGTCTCTCTGGAGTAAGGAGCTGCCTGACTTGGCTGCTGAGCGGGGCCGAGGCCAGTTGCCGCTTCTCCTAGACTCCTGTACCCGTTCGCCGTGGCTGCACTAGGAACCACGCAGAACCCAGTGGCTCAGCAGCACCCAAGTGTTATCCCACATCTGTCAGGTTCGAAGCTGAGCAATGTCTCCAACTGACATCCTACCCAAGGCTGATGATGACGGGGTGGGAGGGTGAGCCCCTCACCCTGTCATCTCTGTGGCTATTTAAATGATTCTTTTGAAAGGGTACTGTCACCAGGAATTATAGACCCAGCTGTTAGACTCAACCCATTTCTTCTCTGGCCTCCCTTCCCCAAGTCATTTCCTTGCTCTGGGCCTGGTGTCTGCCTCTGAAAAGTGAGACAGTTGAATTAGGTTATCTAGACTCTTGCCACTCCAAGTGTAGTCCATGGGGCTTGTTAGAAACACAGAATTTGAGGCTCCACCCCAGACCTGCTGAATTGGAGTCTGCAGGTGATTCACGTGCACGCTAACTTTTGAGAAGCACTGTTCTGTAAGGGGCCCCCAATCCTGTGCCTTTGAAACCACGGTTATCCTGCTGTCCCTTTGGTGTCACTCCCCCCGGGTCCTCTTGTGAATGAATGCCTGTTTTGAAAGCCACCTGGGCCCTGCTCCCTCCATCAGCAACGTTGTTGCTGCTTCCTTGGGCTGCCTCCAGGTAAAGAGGCCTCGTGTTCCTTCTTGCCAAGGATGAGGAGCCAGGAAACCTCTGGAGAAACTTACAAGCCATGAAAAGTCAAGAAGAGAAGTGCAGTTAAAATTCTAAACAAGCCTCATGCAAGTCTGGGTCACTAGACACGTAGGAATCACAGAATCGATTGAGTGTTATGAGAGCAGAGAGGGGCAGAAAGCCAGTTAGAGAACCAACAGCAAGGAAAGTAGAAGCATGCAGGACACCTACTTTCCATTACTGCTTGTCAAAAATACAGGCTGATATATGCCCAGGAAAAAAAGATTATAAATTTCCCTTGTTCCTTTCCTCCATTATTTCAAAGAGGAGTTTGCCATGGAGTTGGAGCTATGCTGATTGGCAATTTATTTGTGAATTGTTTTCTGAAACTGGGGCTCCTCTTCTTGGTTCTCTGCAGTTCCCTACAATTAAATGTGATTTGGAGGAAATTTACTTTCCCTCAGGCCAAGCTCCCCATCCCACCCCACTGTACCTCCTTCAAAGGAGATGACCATTTAAATAACAGGCCCCTCAAGCTAATGGAAGATAGACTTTTCCTGTTATCTCTCGGAGCCTTCTGATTTTTTTCCTATCTCTTCATATTTATTCTCATATAGTATCCTGTCAGGGAACATTGACAGTTTATGCATAAAACCAAAGGGTTATCCTTCACTCTTGTCTCCAGGCCCAGTCTGGGAGCCAGGGGCCCTACAGAACTCTGAGACGTTGGATTAGGAGCAAACAGACATACTCCCAGTAGAAAATAAGCAAAGTGTCTACTCTGTCCGTAGGCCATTTTAATAAGCAGTTTATTGAATAGGTACTGGGTGGGCCAAGCCCTTTGTAGTGAGGATTGAGTGAGAGGGTGTGCAGTCAGCTTTCTGCAGGTAGGGAGATAGGCAAAGTAGTTGCCCAAAGGCCCGGGCCCGGCAGGTGGAGCGAGGGTCCGAATCCAGGACTCCTGGCTCCAAGCTCATACCTTGAGCCCCTCTCTGCTCAGTTCTGACTGGGAAACGTGGGAAATGCCACTCCCCCATCTACCTGTTTCCTTGTAAGCTTTTTTTAAAGAAACTCTAAACTATTCCTACTTAGTGCGTAAGACACAGGTAGCAGTCTCCTCTTCTGGGCAGCCCTCCCTGACTCCGTTACCCCTACCCCACCCCACTCCTGGCAGAGCCAGTGGCTCCTTTCTGTGTGTAACCAGCGCTTCTCTCAGAGTGTCTCAAAATGAGTTCTCCCGTGGTCTTTCTCATTAGACTCTGAGAACCTCAAGTCAGAGACCACGACTGATTGGTCATCTGCATCCTTCTAGCACCCAGCACAGTGCCTGGCAGGAATGTCTGTGTCTTTTCTTGCATGAGGTGAGGAATGAGCAGGTTCTGTGTGTTGAAGCAATACAGATGGAGGCATGCGTGTGCATACGTGTACGTGTGCCTGGACATTTCCCTACACCTGTGCCACGTTACATTGTGATCGTTGTGCTTTAAAGCATGTGTAACCTAGCAAAAGAGACAGGACTGAGGCTATTTCAGTGACTTATGAAAGCAAGGTGGCAGGGGCTTGCTCTCGGTGGCAGGGAAAACCTCTGTCAAAACTCAGAGCCCTCTAGATGTCTGTGGTTTGTTTCTCTCCATCAAAACCCTGACTTTAGTTATTATTCCTGCAAAACTGCTCTGAACAGGGGTCAGCAGAGTGTGACATGTTCAGAAAGGTGAGCAGACATTTGTTTTTCTGTGTGGCTTCCCCATGACAGTGAGACGGCTCTGTTCTGAGGCTCGGAAAGGGAGACACCAGGTGCCAGAGCGCAGTGGCTGTGTGAAATGCACAGATCGCCCCAGGGTTAGGCTCCTGGGCAGTTTGTGTGCATAGTGGTTACGAGCGTGGAATGGGAGGCTGGCTTGCCATTTGGTAGCCAAGTGATGTTGGGTAAATTGAGGCAGTGGGGGTCAGTTGTTTCCTCATTCTGTGATGTGAGCATAATAATGCCTTCCTCAAAGAGCTGCTGAGAAGGTTAAAGAAGTTCATGGACGTGAGGCCTTGGGAACAGCTGCTGACACAGTTAGTGTCAGTCGTTGGGTCATTGCTCATCTGCCCGTCACTGGACTGGAGACTCCCAGCGGGCCGGCCCTTCCCTGTCAGTTTTTCTATATCATAGACCCCGGTGCAGTACTTTCAGGAAAGATTTGTTGAGTAAACAGGTATTACTCCCGGCCTTGGTGGGCAGGTTGGAATAAGTCATGAGCTGACAAAGAATTCGAGGTACAGGTTGGCTTTGAGGAATTTTGTAAGCTCCATTTTGTAATCAGTGGTTGTTTCTTAGGACAAAACTGTTCACAGGCCCCATAACCATGGCAGGTGCCAGCTGTGGATTTTCATCTGAACTGGTCAGAATCAGGACAGAGGATAACATGATCCATGACCTCATTAACTACATGAAATCTACTTCCAGTGATAATAGTGACTGCAGATGAGTGTTAAGGACATCTGCTCTTTTAAAAGTCCTACTCTCTTGCTCTTGCGCCTTTGACATACTAGAGCTCTGTGGCAGGGTCATTGAATCTTCTGCAGTTTGCAGGAAAGGGTTAGCCTGACAACAGGCCTAGCCACAGAAGGGAGAAAGGAGGGTGGCTGGAGAAGGCCGGGCTCTGACCCAGAGCAAAATGCACCCTCTGCACTCATCCTAGGAGCAGATCCTGTCCCTGGGTGGATGAGGCAGGTGCCGGCTGGACCTGGCCTGCTTGGTGTTTGGTCTGGACCAATACCTGTCCCTGGTTGACTTCTCCCGTTGGCTGCTTAAACTCAGGGAAGGCAGCGCTGTGCCGTCACACTCACACAGGGGGCCAACAGAGACCTGAGAATGGGGGTGGGGTGAGAGTCTCTGCAGGAACAGGTTGACTCTGGGTCTGACCCCCTATCAGGTCTCTGACAGAGGCAGCAGCCTTGGAATAGTTGTGGCTTCACCTAGTACATGGAGACACTACTTGGTACAGGTACGTGAGGCCAGCGTGAGCCACAAGGGCAACCTGGTTTGTCTCGGCAGGAACCTGCAGCTGCCACCCTGAGCCTAGAGCACTCAGAAAGGCCCTACTCATCTGACTCTCAAGAAGATTTCCAGGCTGACTTAGGTCAGGACCCCCCAACCGAGATAGAATCGTTGCCACTTTGGGTAGATCTCGGGGTTCTCAGCCTGCAGAGCCCGCTTGTGCGGGTTCCCTCCCCCATCATTGCCTCTGTGCACGGGCCCTCAGTAGCGTGGGGCCTGGGGGAGTAATGTATTTAGATGGTCGGTGAGTGCCTCCCAATTCTCCCAGAAGCCAATTCTGGGAGAATATTCAAGTGCAAGTGGTTTATCTGGGAGATTAGCCCAGGCAACATTGGTCTGGGGAGAGGGAACGTGCGACAGGGGAGGGAAGGAAGCCAGGACACCCTTCATTGGAGGGTAGGTAACTGCAGCCAACCGAGGTGAGGGAGCTGCAGGGGTCATGGGTTCAAGGCCACTCATGGGGCTGTTAATGTACAGGCACTCCCAGCCTGGCCCCCAAAGGCCGAGGCAGCCTCAGGCAGAGAGTCCAGGCTCACTGGAAATGCCAAGGGGACATGGGCCGGGCAGCCCTGCTGCAGTTGGCTGGGGGAAGGGTTGTTTGGTTTTGTCTTTGAAGCAGATTAAGATTAAACCCATTGTACAAGAGGAAGAACTAAAAGGTAGAAGCAGCCCAAGTGTCCATGGACAGATGAACAGGTAAACAGAACATGATATGTACATACAATGGAATATTATTCAGCTTAACAGAGAAGAAAATTCTGACACGTGCTCCAACATGGATGAGCCTTGAAGACCTTGTGCAAAATGAATAAGCCAATCATAGGAGAGCAAATACTGTATGATTCCACTTACATGAGATACCTAGAGTAGTCAGATTCACTGAGACAGAAAGTAGAATGGTAGTGATGGTGGTTGAGTTATTTTTTAACAGGCACAGAGTTTCAGTTTGGGAAGATGAAAATGTTATGCAGATGAATGGCCGTGATGGTTGCACAATAGTGTGAATGTATTTATGCTACTGACTTGTACACTTGAAATGATTAAAATAGTAATTTTTATATTATATGTAGTTTACCACAATAGAAAAGAAAGAGGGAAAACCAAGGCCCCACATTGGAGTGACTTCCCCAGAGCTGCTGAATGGTTCCCTGGTGAGGCCGTGCAGAGAGGTGTCTGCAGACACTGGGACCCCTCACCCACTGAGGATTCCACAGCAGGGACAGAACAGGTTTTTCTGGGTATTATAGCTGAGATTAATTTGAGACAAGAAGGAAGACTTCTGGTGTGTTGGAGAACAAACCCCTTGGAATGACCCACCTCACTCTGAATTCTATCCTGTTACAGTTTTTATCATGAGCAAAGTGAAACTGACACTTTGAGGACCTACCACGTGCAGGAACTATGTACTGCACCAGATGAGGAGGGATCAGAGCAAAATCCCCGCCCCTTAGTTTATGCCTCGCATGCAGGAGGGTGTGTAGACAGGTATTAAGAGATATTTAGGCAAAAACCTGAAAGATGAGGCTGCTCGGTGAAGGCGGACCGAGAAGGGGTTGGGGAGGGTGAGACATCTGGATGGGACAGCAGGGGCATGGCCTTGGAGGGACTAAAGGTTAGGGTCGTGGAGAATGACATGATCAAGTTTTCCTTCTTTTAATCTCCCTTGCTGCAATGGGGAAAGTGGATTAGTCTGGGTGAGGGTAGGTAGAGGTGGCCAGTTCGGAAGTGACCGCAAACTCCCAGGTAAGCTGTGACAGAGTGGCTTGCACCTGCACGTGGAGGTGGTGTCACTGGTTTCACATGAAGGTCACAGAGGACCAGGCTATAGAAACACTGCAGCATCTTTGGAGAAAAACATCTGTAAGTCATAGCCTATATTTAAGTAGAATTTGCAATATATTTAATCATTTGTAATGAGGCCAGATTTATATAGAACAGAAACTGAAAACCTCATTTTGGGTGGCTTGGAGGTCATTGGAGGCTGGGTAGGTAACTGTCACTGCACCGTCTCTGGCTCACAGGGCACCGAGAGACTCCAGAAAGGCCTTTGCCATCATGTATCTGTTCATGTCCCTGTTGTAAAATGGAGGGTCCTACTCTTCTGTGCGCTTTCCGTCCATTGGGCGTTCTGCTATTTGCTGAGAGAGAAAGAGAGGTACAAGATAAACAGTTGCGCCTCCAGGGAGCTTCGGCCTGGTTGGGGTGGTCAGGCAGGGGCTGCCAAAGAGTTAAGCGGGTGGTTTCATAGCTGCTCAGGGCAGCCAGAAGTAGGACGTGATTAATTGTTTAGTGATAAATGGGGCAGAAAATACAGGACTGTAGGAAATGAGAGAACGGGAGAGCCCCCTAGGGTTTTCCGAGCCAGATCTGGAGTCTAGAAGCATGCCCGGCACTGGGACAGATCCTCAGCACGTACAAGACGGGGCAGAGGGGCCACGTGGCCAGGCAGCCCAGTGCCCACTGAGCCGCAGCAGGGAACTGATTCCTGCAGGCGAGAGGAGGTGCAGGCTGCCCTGCAGCCGGAGAGGTCGTGAGACACCGGACCGTATGCCAGGGCTGGGGGCTTGTGCACACTGGGGAGCCGAGCAGTGTCGAGCTGGTGGGTGATATGCTCAGAACGGCATTTTTAAGGTGATTCCTTTGCCACGGTGGTTGGAGTGCCTAGCGTGAGAGACTGGAGTGGAGGAGCCACCAAGGAGGCTGACAAGGGACTCAGGGACTTGAGATGGGCCCCACGTTCTGAGCCGGCCAGGTGAACTCGGGCACCCCGTACCCGAGTCAGGGTGGACCAGGAGCGCTGAGGGCTGGAGCCCAGCTCAACAATTCTGAGGTGCTCTGACGGGGTGGGGGTGATGGCAGGTGGAAGCCTGGGGTGGCAGGCGGTGATGCCCCTGGAAGGGGGTGGGAGGAGCAAAGTGAGTTATTTCAGACGTGCTGATGTGATGCTTGGGGGACATGCAAGGGGAACTGTCAGATGCAACAGGAGGAGGATGAAAAGGAAAGACATGCTCATTGGATTTACCTTTTAGAAGGCCACTGGGACCTTCAAGAATGTGAGATGTGAAGGGTAGCAGAGCTGTGTGTCAGGGTGCAGGGCCCAGGAGGAGGCAGATGGCACACTCAAGTCGGGTAATCTGAGGAGAGATTAATAAAGGGATGGTATGCGGGGGTGTGGGAAGCCACAGAGCATGGCAGCTGGCCTGCAGAGACCAGAGAAGGGAGCTGTCGCCAGAACCTGAAGCAGGGAGGCCAGGGTGGAGAGGGGCCGGGCAGAGTGAGCCCAGGGAACCGGTGTCCTGACCCCACTGCCCTCCCTGCCAGGAGCGAAGGGAGCCATTGATGAAGTCCCTCCCCACCGTGTGTCAGCCTCCTGGAGCCAGAGCTGGGTGACAAAGGGAAGAGAGGGGCTCCCGAGGGCCACTCAGAAGACATCACAGCCAAGCTGCAGGGTGAAGGAGACAGGGATGATGTGGCCCAGCGCAGTGGCAGGTGAGTGGAGACGGTGGAAGCAGAAGGTCCTGGGCAGCCTGCACAGGTGGTGGTTAGAGCCGGTAGCACAGCTGTGATGGGGCCTGGGGTTACCTGAGGGTAACCACAGTGGGAAACAGCCAGGTTTGAGTCCAGAACCAGGCACAGGATGTCACTGCTCAGTCCTCTCTCTAGGGAAAAAAAAAAAAAAACCCACAAAACCATAAAGAGAAAAGAAGAAATATGCTTGAGTAACCCATGAAGACTGTTATACTGGTGAAGAATACAAAGTGAGCTCCCAGCAGTTTGTCATATGACTGACTTTTATGAAATTAACAGGAACGAGAATTTTCAAACTCTGCCTCCCCTTAGTTTCTTTTCCCTGAAAGTCTGCCCCAACTGGTGCTTGAAAATAATCTTAAACAAGTAGCCTGGCAGGAAGCAGCCCATTTCTCAGGCCCTTCAATCATCAGCATCTGCGTGTTTGCGAGGCTTGCCTGGGGCAGGGTCCTCCGGCTCTCCCTGCGCACGTGGGGACCTTGTTTACCGTGTGCGCCCGTCCTGCGTGGCTGGAGTGGGGCCCAGCATCCGCGCTTCTAACCAGTTCCCCAGGGAGGTGCTGTTGGCTTCTGGAGCCACTGTGAGGAGCCAGGTCCTGGGAGACTTCCTGATGATTAGGATAAAACAAACGAACAAGAGGCTAGATGATCACAGGTATGAGAACCAGATGGTAAACATCTCCACGAAAGAACGCATCACAGAGCAATGGGCTGGCTTCCACCCTGCCGCACCGCCCTCTGCCGCCCTTCTGAATAAATAAAGCCCTGCGTCTCCAGGAGATGTTCTCCGCTGGTACATGCTGGGTGCCACTTAAAAGCAGATGCTGCTGGAGGCTAAAACCTTTCATGCACGTGGTAAATTACCTGAGAAGAGCAGTGGCGTCGTAAATAGCCTGGCCCCGCGCTTTGCTGATTCCTTCTTACTGAAATGGTTCTCTAGTTCATACCAGACGGATTTCACACCACTCCTCTCCCCCTGCCCCCTGCATGCCCTAAAAATGGTTTCCTTCAACTTCTTGGGGGTGATTTGAGTCCCTAGCTGGAAGCAGATATTTCACGAGCTCCTTTAAATGCCTCCTTAACACCGATAACTGTGGGGCTGGCCTCCCTGCCGCTCTGACTGCTACCAGTAAATTCTAGAAAAGGCAGGTCCCCAGCGTCCACTGCACTCATTAACTGAAGAGGCCTGTTATAGTTTTACTGGATTTGAAAAGCACAGGGCGTTTGAGGGTGGTGGTTTCTGAGGCCCTGACTTCAGGCTCTTCCTAGCCAAGAGTAAGGGATGGACGGGAGAACAGCCAGTGTCTGGCTTCCCAACTTGCAAGGGTGTAAGCTGGGACCTGCCTTTCGGTAGTCTTGGGGTAACAAGCTGAGAGCTAGGGATGTAGTTACTGTTATGCGACACTTTGTATTGAACATTAAGGTCTGTGCGGTGGAAAAACCTGTCTAACCTCCTCCCTCCCGCCCCACCTCACTGCACCCCACTCCACTGCCTCTTCTTCAACTTCCTTTTTAAAAAGCAGATCATAGCATTCGTTAACCCACATGGTCTAGAAATATCTGGATCCAGCCATGGTTTTCTGCTCTTTCCTGATTGTGTTCTTCATACCCACACAAACCCACCAAGTAGAACAAGTTCACCCATAATCTCTGGCTCATGCTAGATTATGGAAATTTAATTCACTCCAAGTGGAATCACCCCCTCGCAGCAGAGAGCCTGAAGGGGCAGCATCTGCAGCAGCATTCTGTTACCAGCGAGCATTACTGAGCACTTACTGTGTGCCAGGGACCGTACCAGGCACTCTACGTGCAGCACCATTGCCGTGTCAGATGCCTCTGTGAGGTGGGGGTATAATCACGTCCCATTTCACAGAGGAGGAGACCAGGACACTCGTGGATCAATACACTTGACGAGGATCACTGTTTAGTCCTGCCCAGCTCCAGAACTCTGCTCTCTAGGGCTAGAGCTGGCTTGAGCCGCGTGCACCTAACCAAATATGCTCGTTGAAAGCCTCACTCGTTTTGGGGTTTGGAAGTTCAGGGGACCCACATTGAACAGCTCCTTAATTAAAACACTGCAGTCTAACAAGGTCCCAATGTGGAACTAGGTATCATGTACCCTCCTCTGTGGGTTTCACAAACGTCTGTGTCCAGGGCGTTTGTCGAGGCACATTTCTTCAATGAAAAGTCCCATTCCCACCTCGGGCCGCTGCCTGCCTTTTCAGGGACCCTGAGGAGTTCGTGGTGAGGCACTCCTCCCTGGTGCCCGGCTGCAGCACTGTGTCCGGTGGCCGCTGCAGTGGCGGTTTGTCTCAGGTTCTGGGAGGGTTTGGATCCGGCGTATTCATTTATGTCTGATTGAGTTAGGTACCTAACACATAAAACTGCCAGACCCGGACTCCAGGGTCTTTGAAATCTGGGTTATTTAGTTGGGGTGAGCAAATTTATGGTCAGCCACAGTGTGTAATGCACCTATTTATTTGCAAGCCATAGACAGGGTGAAGTGGAGAGGCCAGATAGAGGGATATATAAGACAAGCCCTGTGTCTAGAGCCTTAAGGACACTGGCAGTGACAACACATGTCAGTCCATAATGCACACCATGGTGGCTTTACAACATGCAAGGGAAGGCCAGCAGGGGCCTGGAGAGCCCTCGTGGAGGGGGTGGTATTTGAGATGAGACCTGACTAAGGCAATAGGACAAAGACAGGCAAAGCCTTGAGGGGGTTGGGCCACTGCAGGTAGAGGCAGGGAGGCCCCCCCTTAGGACTTTGAGGAGTGTCAGTCACATACAGTGTTTGAGGGCTTGAAGCAGTGTTGCCATATGGGCTTGGGAAGAGCCAGATGTCTGAATCCTCTAACAATAGAGCCAACATCTAGAGTCTTACTCCACCCTGTGCTTTGGGGACATTCTCATTTCATTCTTTCCCTGTCCCTCAGTGGTAGGTTTTATCATCTCCATTTCACAGATGGAAAAACTGAGGCCCAGAGAGGCTAAGGGACTCACTTAAGGCCACACAGCTAAGTGGCAGGGTGAGGTGTGAACCCTCAGCAGGCCTTCTCAAGAGGTTCTCCTCACCTGGGCTTTCTGTCTCACAACATTGACCCTCTCATGGGGACCAAAACTGGCCTGCAGAACAAGAAGTCTTGAAAGGTGGTGGTAGCTGCCCCTCCACCCCAAGTGAATTCCGGCGTCTTCAGGCCAGATCAGCCTCTGAACCCACACCTGTGCTATGTAGGTGATGAAGACGTCAGGACCTACACAGGCCCCTGCCTGGGTGGCGCACACCTCCAGAGAGGAAGAACAGCCACACAGTAGGGGCAAGGAGTGCCCAGAACGGTCTGTGTCTTGGCGGTGGCTCACCTGCAGCCCATTCTCTCCCAGCCGGTCGTGTGCAGGTACGTGCATGCAGAGCCCCTCCAGGGAGCAGGCGTGCCAGGGAGCTCCTGTCTCTTCTGAGCACCCGGAGGCTAAGGGAGACAGGGCGTAGCAAATTAAAACAATTGAAGTCACATCACTTGTGTCTCTTTGAGGCAAGCTGTAAATACATAAATTCTCAAACCTGCTATTGCGATTCTAGCTAATATATTTTAACCGAGGTCTGAGTGCCCTGGAAAGCAGCTGTGAGGAGCAGAGCAATAAATTGGATTGTAAAAGCACAGGATAGAAAAATGATTGCAGCGTTTTTACAATTACCCGGTTTTCCTCCGTCCACGTAAGAAAGAGTGCTTTCTCTTTGTACTTCTGCGATAAAAATGTATCCAGGTTAAGTCCATGTCATTATTGTATCATCATAATCTAACATGTACTGATTGCTTGCCACTTGCTGCGACACGCGTGGCCTCACACTTAACCCTCGCACCTACCTGGCCAGGCAGGCTCTGCCAGCCTGTTTCTGCTCTTCACGTGAGTCAGCTACGGCACAGAACAGCCAGGCAAGGTTCAAAGCCACAGGGCTGGGAGCTGTGGCAGCCAGGACCCCAACCGAAGGCATCAGACAACTGCTCTTCCCAAGGGTGAAAGTTTTGCTTTTTGTTATATTACCTTGGGGAGAAGGAAAATAGGTCAATTTTCATTCTTCAAATCACGTTTCAACAGGGATTCACAGTCTCTGGGCCCCTCAAAACTCAAGCACATACATGCTTCCTCTAACTGGAGCAGCTGGGTCCCCTCTTTGTACAGGAGACAGGCAGGACCCATGCTTTGTGTTAGAGCACGCTGCTGTTTTCCTTGTCGCCCTGCATGTTATTAAGAATCTCGCAAAAGTGAACTTAGATCCATTGTACCAAGTACAAGCCGCTTTCTATTTTTTGCTCTTCTTAAATTTTCAAAGATTCTAAAATAGCAGTTGCCATTTTTTACCACCTTCTCGTCTGAAATATTTAATTCTTCCTTGGGAGGTTTTAACATTGTGTTGCCCAGGGATTAACTTCCATTTTTGAAGAGAGTCTATTAACCAAGAGAGGCAGAAAATGTATTTCACCGAGTGGCAGAGACGGGGCCCAGCCGTGCAAGCGAAGAGAGATGGGGAGGCTGTGGTTTTGCCTTTGTGAAGCTGCCTGCCCATCAGCAAAGCAGGGACCAACTGCCTTTATTAAACGCATACTGATTTTTAGAAAGCAGAGTTTCCCTGCAAAGACCAATTTTAAGGGGATTAATGCTCAATGAATAATGCATTGGGGAAGAACTACAACAGTAATACTTAATTGGGAGAGGAAGGATCAACGGTGGTGAAGTGCACAAGTCACCTTCTAGATGCGAAGCAAGTTGGAGGTGGGCGCGTGGGTCTGAAGCCAACTGGAACGTGAGGGCAGCTCCCAGGTCACCAGCTGGAATGGGGACAGCCAGGACCACAGGCTGCCAAGTGCTTTCTCTAATTGTCTGTTTCTTAATAACTGCCCAAAAAGAAGGGAAGGAGGAAATCACGAG
Source organism: Propithecus coquereli (assembly GCF_000956105.1). Classification (NCBI taxonomy): domain Eukaryota; kingdom Metazoa; phylum Chordata; class Mammalia; order Primates; family Indriidae; genus Propithecus; species Propithecus coquereli. The sequence goes on along the minus strand of NW_012133857.1, from coordinate 8,902,589 downwards.
AGAGATGCAAGCTTTGGTGATTTCTCCTTTTTATTTGAAGGTCCTAATCAAGAGCCATGTTTCTCCGTCTTAGGCGATTGTCCGGCGGCGTTGATTGCAGGTGATCCTGCAGCGCTCTTGCTCAGTCCCTGACCTGCATCTCTGCTCCCTTTGGGCCAGGCCTGCAAAGTTTGAAGTTTATCCCCCCCGCCCCGTCTCCAGAGGCGGCTTTTTCCAGCAGCCTCTTGTAGATAGCTGTGATGGTTTTTTGCTGACTTCCTTTATGTGTCTTTGCGTCCTTTCCTGATGTTTGGCAGGAATCTATCTGGTCTATGGGGTTTGCAGTTTTTTGCTTCTTTGACCAAAGTGTCAGAATTCACTCACAGTGGTAGTGGGAGAAAGGGGAAGTTTCCTCCCTAATCCTAATTCACTTGGTTTTTTTCAAAGAAAAGTCTCTAAGCCATGATGTTGGAAATGTTCTTACCAGGTCAAGATGGGAAAATGTAATTCTTGGCTGATTAGCTACAAGGCTGATTTTCCCAAATCCAGATTGAGTAGTGATGAATTGCTGACCCTTGCCCATTGCCATTTTCTTTTTTTCTTATAAAATGAAAGGGGACCTCTGAAAATTAAAAAGAGACTATTAGGATCCTACTTTTAGCCAATTGCGGCCCTGCGAGACACAGAGGACACCTCCTGTTTTCCACCATGCCTCAGGATGACTGATTTATAACGCAGAGGTACAGGAAGCACCTGGACCCAGGGAGCTGTGAGTGTGCAGGGCTGCTGGAGATGCTTCACAATGGGTTTCACCTGTAGGGGCAGGTGTCCCTCCTGGGAAGGCTGGCCTTCCGGCTCCCATGTTCTCAACTCTCCGTAGTCCCCAGGTGTACAGCAACCACAGGGCCAGGCACAGGGCGGAGGGGGTGTGTGGGGGACGCCCCCTGACCTGTCATACCTGGGGCTCAAGAGACACAAACCTTGCTGCCCATTAGAATTACCTGGGTGGGCGCCAGGGGGAGGGTGGTTAGAAACCCTCTTCCAGACTCACGCTAGACTAAGTAAATTGAATCTCTCGGGGAGGGACACAAGCATCAATATTTCTGTCAAACAGCCCACATGAATCCATTGTGCAGCCCCGTTTGAGAACCACTGATCCCCAGGAGCCTCCCGAGGCAGACTGGGAAAGGTTTCATTCAGAATAACACCTGCCTGCATCCTAGTCCCCTTGTATTTAGCGTTTCTCCACATCACTGTTTTCCATATTTTTCCCATTGCTTTTCACTTGATTTTTGACACATTCATTTCACAGCTTCATTTTCCCCTCCACAGCTATTCAGGCACAACCTTTAATAGTCCTGTTTCTCACCATGAAGGCAGTTTAAAGATTTAAGCTGTATGTAAGCTTACACTCTTTGTCCAATTTAGTCACTCTGCTGTCTTTTAGCAATGGTGACAAAGACTTCACAATTCCATTGTAGTTATTTTGTTGTACTTCAACAGATTTTTTCTAAAAACAAGGATGTGTTTGGGGTTTGCTTTTAAAAGATTATTATAATTTTTCTTTTAATTAAGAATGCCTTTGCCTTTAGGACCAGAAGATTCCTTTGTTCTAGAATTCTCCCACCAGTGTTTCCTTCGAAAGTAAATTATTCCCTTCCACAACTAGATTGTTGGGAGTCTCTAAATTACAGTAGGTCTTTAATAAATATCTACTGTTTTTTTGTAAATTTACATTTGAGAAGAACAGGCATAAAATTTATTATGTGAAGCAGGAAGAACAAAGTGAAACAGCCATCATCGCAATTAGGCACTCCTTTTTTATAAGACTGACAAATAATGTGTTTATTTCCCCACCAGTATGCCTTCTGGAACACATAAGCATGGTATAATGGGAGGCAGCAATCTCTGGTTCAGTTTCTGCCTCAGCCACTGTCTAAATGTGAAATGTTAGATATTACACTATGTTATTTCCTGAAATTGTTTCTATTCTGCCTACCTCAAAGGGCCATTATGTGGTTTCAAAGAGCTATAGGTGAAGGCACCCTAAAAAAACCTAAGACACTATGTGATATAAATTTAAAATGTTATTAATTAAGGTTACACTGTCTGCTGTGGCCTTTTTGTACCTGACTGGGTACAAGGCTGCCCTAAAATAGGCACCTTTAAGACATGATCTAGCAGAACAGGTTAAAAGGGAAATTAGTAACAACTGGTAACTTTTCAGCACTATTTCGCTGGGGGCAAAGGGAATTTACATTACGACCTGAAGAAGGCAATTAATTGGTTGAAACACCACTGTCGTTCAAGACAGTGCTTTCAAAAGCCTTACACTGTGCTTCGTAACAGGCAAGGGGAGTTGGGAAGAGAGCCGGATTCTCAAACAGGTAGATATTATTTACATAATATAATCTCTGTTTGAATTTTTAAGTCGTTTGAAAATTACCTGGACTTGTTTTATATGCAACATGTTTTCTCCACCCTGAAGTTAATCATTCAATGCGGAGACAACTTGGAAAGCAGTGAAATACTACAGCCGGAAAGTACGGCGGTGCACCCCAGCCTGGTTGCTGGCATGACTGACTGTCGTGTGTTTATGCCACACTCACCATCATTTAGGACAGTAGAAGGAAGACACAGGGTATGCCCTTATATGTGGATGTATTTACTTTTTTTTTAGGATAAGCATGTATTACAGGTTTTAAAAGTCATTAAGGTGAGGAAGGAATTCCTTAAGGAATGATGGGAGTATAAATGAGTGAAAAACATAGCCTTTTACTCTGTGTATTTCTCTCATACGTTGTTAATAAGGTCTCCCTTCACTCACCTCCTCCCAACTTCAGCTCTCCCCATCTCTGCCCTATCCCTGAAAATAACCAGTGTTACCTGTGTAATGTTTATGGGTCCAGACATTTGCCATTTATAATCACATGGCTGTAAGGACAAAAACCAAAAATGGGACTGTATTCCATATGTATTCTTCCAGTTACCAAATATTAGTTGAGCACCTACTATAGGGCCAGGCACTGTTTAGGAGGAGTCACCACAGACAAGTTCCCTAATCTCAGGTATCTTGTATTCTAATGTTTAGTGACTTTAAGAAATTCTTTTTATTTTGAAATAATTATAGATTTATGGAAAGTTGCAAAGCTAGTACAGAGAGGTCCCAGGATCTTGCACACCCTCTATCCAGTCCCCCTGCCCCATGGTTATATCATACATAACTGTGGTACAATATTGAAACCAGGAAATTGACATTGGTACACTGTGTTTGTATAACTCTGTTGTTTTGTCGATTTGTCATATTGGTAGATCTCCGTAACCAAAATGAAGATACAGAACTATCCATTACCACAATGTCTCTGTTGTGCTGCCCTCTGTAGTTATGTCCACCCTTTCCTGCTCACTGCCCCAGCCCCTGGCAACTGCTAACCTGTTCTCCATCTCTGTCATTTGTCATTGGGAGAATGTTATGTAAATGAAACCCTATGGTATATGATCCTCTGTAATTGGCTTTTTTTTACTTAGTAGAATGCTCTTGAAATCCATCCAGGTTGTCGTGTGTATCAATAGTTTGTTCCTTTTTATTGCTGAGTAGTATTCCTCCACAGTGTGGATTACCACAGATGGCTTAACCATTTACCTGTGGAGGGACACGATGGCTCTTTCCAGGCTCATACAGGTAAAGCTGCTGCTATGAACAATTGTGTACAGATTTTCACATGAACGTAAGTTTTCCTTTTTCTGGGACAAATGCCCAGGAGTGCAATTCCCAGATACTATAGCAATTGTGTATGTTCAGTTATTGAAGAAACTGCCATACTGTTTGCCCAAGTGGCTGAACCGTTTTGCATTCCCACAGGCAGTGTATGAGAGGTATGGTGTCTCCACATCCTGTCCGGCATTTGGTGCTGCCGCCGTTTTTTTTATTTTATCTGTATTGAGGTGTGTGGTGATATCTCATCATGGACTCAATTTGCATTTCCCTAATGGATGAATATTTGTGGTTTCAAAGAGATGTAGCTGAAGGCACCCTAAAAAGCCTAACACACTGTGATATTATATAAATTTAAAATCATGAGTATGTGAATATTTCAATATTATGTGAGATGATCCCTGTCGAATATGTTTTACGTGGCTATTGACTGTCTTTATCTATCGTTTACAGTGGGATGTCTGCTCATGTCCTTTGCCCATTTTCTAATTGGGTTGTTTGTTATTTTAATATTGACATTAGACAGTTGCTTATATATTCTGGATAATAATCTTCTGTAGGATACGTGGTTTCTAAGCATTTTCTCCCTGTCTGTTCATCCTCTGAACAGAAACTTCTGCAGAGCCAAAGGTTTTAATTTGGGGAAGGGAAGGTACACTTATCTAAAGAGTCTTTGCATAGCCCCAGATCCCAAAGATTTTCTCCTATTTTTTTTCTGAGTTTTAAGTTTACATTTCATATTTAAATCTATCTTCCATTTTGAGTTAATTTTTGTAAATGGGGTGAGATTTGAGGTTCATTTTTTTTTGTCTATGAATATTCAATTGCTCCAGCACCGTATGCTGAAATGCTACCTTTCCTTCACTGAGTTACTTCTGCATCTTTGTCAAAAATCAGCTGGATGATAATCAGTTGGACAAAAATCAGTGTGTCTGTGACTCCACCAATACCAGTCCCGACTACTATAGGTATCTAAGTCGTCTTGAAATCAGGCAGATTGATTCATCTCACTTTATTCTTTTTCAAAATTGAGCTATTCTGGTTCTTTTGCCTTTACATATAAATTTTAGAATAATCTTGCCTATGTCTACAAAATAGAGAGATTTTGTTAAGAATTGCATTAAACCTGTGTCAAACTGGACAGAACTGATATCTTTACTGTGTTGAGTTTTCCAATCTATGAATAGACTATGCCTCTCTCTTCATTTTAGATCTTTGATTTCTTTCATAAGCATTTCGTGTTGGGCATTTTGTATTTTTTAGCATCCAAGTTCTGTACAAGTTTTGTTAGATTTACATGTGTAAGAGGAAAAAAACAAGTTGTTTTTCCCCCTCTACTCACACACCAGACGTTGGGGGGATTCCCCCCACACCAAGTGCTTCTCCAGAGGACACCAGCTGGGTGTCCTATAATCCAATTCAGTTCTGACGCTGTCTCCCTGGAGACAGCATCAGATCTCACAGGTTAAGAGCTCAGTCCTACAAGACACAGGACTGCCCCTTCTTCAGATGCCAATCGCAAGCAGTAGGTTGTCACCTATACTTCTTATTGACCAGCTATACATTGGGACTCCCATGACCCCTTCCTTGCATTTAATTAATGTGCTAGAGCAGCCCACAGAACTCAGGGGGAACACTTTACTTACAGCTTATTGATAAAGGATATAATAAATGATACTGATAACAGCCAGATAAAGCAGCCCATAGGGCAAGGTCTAGAAGCTGTCCTCATGGAGTTAGGCTGCAACACCCCACTGGGTGTGTTTCCCAACCCAAAAGCTCTCTGAACGCCAAAATTCCGAGATTTCTATGGACAGGCTTTATCACATAGGCACGGTGGATTATTAACTCTGTTTCTAGCCGTCTCCAGCTCAGGAGAATGTGGGGTGGTAGCTAAATGCTCCAGGCTTGGTCATATTTACAGTTTTGGTGACCAGCCCATATCCAGGTGCCCACCAAAAGTCACCTTATTAGAATAAAAGATCAGGAAATTCCAAGGAGTTTAGGAGCTCTTTCTCGGGAACCAGGGTCAAAGACTAAGTATTAGAACAAAAGATTCTCCTAGTACCCCTCTGGCTCGGGAAATTACAGGAGTTTTAGGAGGTCTATGCAGGGGCTGGGGGCAGAGACCAATAGCTATATTTCTTATTATTTTCCAACATGTATTTCCTTTCTTTTCCAGTGATTATAAATGGTATTGTATTTTTTAATTTGGCATTTATTTACTCATTGCTAGCACATAGAAATACAGTTGATGTCTCTGTTTTATTATGTTTATCTTGTATTCTGTGACCTTGCTGAACTTCCTTATCAGGTCTAGGAGTTGTTTGGTTGTTTTTATAATGTTTTGTTTTTAGATTCCTTGGGATTTTCTACATAATCTCATGCTATCTAGAAATAGGGACAGCTTTATTTCTTCCTTTTTGTTCTTTATGCATTTCATTTTTTTTTTTCTTTTTTGCACTGGCTAGAACTTCCAGTACTATGTCAAATAGGAGTGGGGAAAGCAGACATCCTTGCTTTATCCCGTTTTATGGGGAAAACATTCAGTCTTTCATCATGAAGTGTAATATTAACTGGTGAACATTTTGTAGGTGCTTTTATCATGTTGAAAAAGTTCCTCTTTATTCCTGTATTTCTGAGTTTTTGTATTGAATAGTCATTGAATTTCATAAAATACTTTCCTGCATAAATTGATAAGATCATATAATTGTCTTCTTAGCCTATTAATATGATGGGTTATGTTGATGGAGTTTTGAATATTCAACCAATTTGCTTCCCTGGAATAAACCCCACATGGTCATAATGTGTAATTCCCTTTATAATATTGCTAAATTTTTATTTGCTAATGTCTTGTTAAGGAGTTTTAGATCTATTTTTATGAGGGATATTGGTCTGTAATTTTCTTTTTTCTACTATCCTGTCTGGTTTTGATATTAGGGTAATACTGGCTTCATAAGATAAGTTGAGAACTCTTTACTCCTCTTCTATCCACTGGAAGGAAATGTGTACAATTGGGGTTAATTCTTCTTTGGTGGAATTCTCCTAGGAAACCATCTGGACCATGAGATTTCTATTTCGGGAGATTTTAAAATACAAATTCAATTTCCTTAATAGTTATGCTGATGTTGAAATTATTATTTCATATTGGATGACTTTGTGCTTTTTTAAGAAATTGTTCGATTTCTCAAAAATCGAAGTATTGTTCATAGTAATTCCTTAATTATCATTTTGCTCTCTGTGGGGTCTGTACTATCCCATTTTAATTCCTAATATTGGTAATTTCTGCCTCCTTTCCTTTTTTTTTTTCAGTCTTGCTAGAGATTTGTCAATTTTCTTGATCCTTTAAGAACCAGATTTTTGTTTCATTTATTTTTCTCTTTTTCTATTATATTTTTCAGTTTCACTGGTTTTGGTTCTTTATTATTTCCTTTGCTTGCTTTGGGTTTATTTTGCTCTTCTTTTCCTAGGTTATTGAGGGTAGGGGTTTAGATTATTATTGAGACTTCTCTACTGTAAACATTTATGATGCTGCTTTCCTGGTTCTTTGGCTATTGAGAGAATTTTGGGGTTGGGGAACCTTTTATTGGGACCTTTTTGTCTGTGCTCTCTTACATTTCCAGGTTGTTGGCTTCTTCAACTTCAGGTCTGGGATATAGGAGGCAAAAAGAAAACCTAGCAAACTCACCACCTTGTCATTCTTTCAGGCCCAAGGTCCCTAGCTAGTCTTCCTTCTCCTCTACACTTTTCACATCTGTATCTCAGTGGTGTGAAGATATAGATACATTTTGGAGGATAACAATCGCAAGTTTTGAAAACAACTATATTTTCTCTGCCTTTCTAATATTTATACCTCACTTCATTTTCTGGTCTCTGCCTTTCCCATCCAAGACCACTGGCGTAGTATGGAATAACTATGATGATGGCCATCCATCCCTCTCTTATTTTTTATCTTTCACTGTTAATGTAGGTTGTTCTGTAGGTTTCTGTAGGAATGATGTGCAGCTTCATCAAATGTCTTTCCTGAATTTTATCAAGATGATTGGTTTTTTTTCCCCTGATCTATGAATGGGTTAAATTATGGTAATAGATTTTTCTAATATTGAGTGATCCTTGCATTTCTAGGGTAAACGCTCCTAGATCATGTTGTGTTACTCCTTGAAGACACTACTAATTTTGATTTAAGAAATTATATTAGGATTTTTGCCTATATATGTATTAATAAGGTAGTGCTTATAACCCCTGCCGTACACCAAACTGATGACCTCTTTCAGATGGGTCATGTGTTCTTCCTAGGGTCACTCTATTAAATTAATATGAAATTTCCTATTAAAAATTAAATTGTGTCCTATTAAATGTCGTGCCTAGCATTTGTAGACATTTTGAGTTGTTGAACTCTGGTGTGTACTTTGCTATTGTATTGCCACACTATCCACTTTTGGTATCTAGGTTATGCTAGCTTTATAGAATAAATTGAGAAGCTTTACGTATTTTCTAACAACTTTAAAGGTTGTTAAAAGAAAAAAAAACTGTGGAGTAGTAAAACCTTCTGGGCCTGGGACCTGGTTGGTGTGGGCTGGGATCTTTGACTGTCTTTTCAACTTTTTTTGCTTATCATTACTGATCTTTTTAGATTTTCTGCCTAAGTCATTTTAGTAGTTTATATGTTTCTAGAAAATTATTTTATTTCTATTTCCACATTTTTCCAAACATTTTTGAAATATACTGGTATTTGCATGTATACCCTCTAATAATTTTCAAATCAAATCCATGTTTGTTATGTCCTTTTCATTATTCCTAATTTTGTTTTGTTTACCTTTATCAGAAAAATCTTTTATCTATCTTAACCTCTTTAGGGTTTAATGATCAAACCAACTTGTTTTCCATTTTACCATCCTGTTTTTTCTTTATTAAATTCCTTTTTTCTACTTTGTTTAGCTCTTTTTTTAAAAATTTTCTTGAGATGGTTATTTAGTGAATTTGCAGTCTCGTTTCCAAATGCATTTGTAAACTTCGAGTTCCTTTTTGACGCTTCCTGTAGATTTGAGCCGAGTGCTCTCATTATCACTCATCACTAAACGGTCTCTAATTTCAGCTTTCGTTTTCTTTTATAATTTACTCTTGGGTTAGGGCTCCGAGAGATCTGCAGTATTTCTGTTTTGCAGGTTTTACTAACATTTATTTCTGGCTGAATACTCAGTCAGATTTTTTAAGTGTACCATGGAAATTTAAACATAGATGTTTTCTCTTAGTTGAAAACTGAGTTTAAATGTGAAAATCATCTAGCTCAATGATTATATTTTCAAATTCTTATACCCTTTACTATTTTTTGGTCGATTTGATCTGTCAATTTCTGAGAAAGATGTGCTAAAGTCTCCCACCACGATCGTAGATTAACAGTTTCTGGCTGCATTTCTAACACGTGTTACACAGTCCTGTGCTGTGGTGTTCATTGAAAAAAAGGTTTACCACTGTTACTCTCTTCTGGATTGCAGCTTTAATTCATATAAAATATTCCCTTGCCCTTGGCCTTGAATTCTATTTTTGTGTAACAGCAACAGTGCATTTTTTGCTTTCTTTTTGATAACATTGATAAGGTTTATCACCCTTCTTTGTTATATCATTTTGTTTTAGATCTTTTGAAAATAACATACAGCTTGGTTTTATACATTTCCCATCTGAAAGTCTATTAGTAGGAGAATTTAAACTATTTGTATTTACTACAGATACTGGTATGTTTGGAATTATCCCTGTCATTTATTTTCATCTTCTACTTAACATGCTTCTCATCGTTTCTCTCCCTGCCTTCCTTTCTTTATTGGTATATTCATAACGTTTTCTTTTTCATCCTTTGGTGCCTCAGAAGTTCTACATCCGTTTTTTCTTTAGTTGTTTAAAACAGAGTATTTAATCTCCATCATTGATAGGAAAATATAATTTTAATCAAAATTTATAACCTACCCTCCCCACAAGACAAAATCTTTAGCACATTTTTCACATGTTTTTAACTGGCAAGGACTTTCTTGCTCTCTTTTCCCAAGAGCCTGTTCTTGTTTTACCAGTGAGTGTATCTCTGAAGATAGCGAGAGCTAGCGTGTGTGTGAGTTCTGTTCCCTGCGCTGGAGTCCAGTTCTGCTTATCTTCATCTTTCTCTGTTGAAAAATCATTTTCTCAAATGTCTGATAATTCCTGCTTGTCCATTCATATTTTAAAATGCAGAAATGTATGAATTGGTGTTGGTAACCGTCATGTGTTTCTGCAGTCATCATGTGTCTCTATTTCCACGGAGATCTGAACGGAAGGGATGGCTAAGAGCGTCACGCCAGTTAGTGGGTGGTGTGAGAGCACATCTCCCTCCAGGGTGCCTGGGATGCAAGGCGCCAGGCTGCCAGGGACCCTGGGGGCACTGTGGGGAAGCTGTTCCCTGGGGAGTACTTTCCCAGAGCTCACTTTAGAACAGAGTTGCGTTTCTCTTTTCCTCTCCTTACCCCCGACTCTGTCCGCTGCGATATCTTGTGCCCTCTGCCTAACCTTCTCGACTCGGTGTCCAGAAAGACAGCTACTGCCCGTCCTAGACCAATTCCCAGTCTTAAGAGCTTCTCTCATGGGTCAAGCTTGGGCATGCTCACTGCTTCCACCTTCTGCATACTGGGGAAGGGACAGGAGGGGTTGGTTTAGCTGTGTATAAACTATCTTTTAACTTATTATTTCCCTCATAAGTGCCCCCGTGGTCTGCACCCTCTCCACATTTAAGGTTTTCCAGATACCACTGAGAAGACTCTCTCACCTCTGCTCATCCTACTGCCAGGCTTGTTGCACACAGCAGTTTTCACTATCCTAATGTTTCTATCAACCTGCCCCACCTGCGTTCTGTCTTTCAAAAATTCATCAGTATAGCCTGGATACTGATGGTACCCTCACCCTTTTGATGCTGTTAAGGATTTCTTTTCTTTCTTGGTTAGGGGAAGGAAACATATGTGCTTGGTCTACCATCTTAAACCAGAAGTCTAAAAGAGGGTTTAGGATGTTACAAACATGAGCTTTTTGAGTAAAAAAAAAAAAAAAACAAATCACTAAAATATTTTTTTCTATAAATAATTCTAAAAGAGATATCTCTTTTTCTGTAATTTTAAGTCAAAAAAATAAAATATAAGAATGTGAATAGTGTTTGTCTGCAATTAGAGTGAAGTGGTGAGCACTGCTGCCCAACAGAGGCTGGGTGTCGGGGCTTTGTTTGTATTGGCAGCATTGGTCACATACACTAGCTGCCTCTATTAAAATGTAACTACTATTAGCAAATGAAATTAAATACTTCAGTTGCCTAGTAACTAATCCAATCTGAGAAAGAGGCAAAAATAGAATACATAAATTTAGAACTTTTAGGCCACATGCCAAGCAAAATATTCTTGCTTGTATCCTTTTGATCATCTGCAATTTGAATGGGAGAAAGAGTATTTAAGTGTCAAAGAGGCAACATTTGTGTTGACATTTCTTGCTGAAAGGGACTACCTTTTGATGACTGAACATATATGAGAGATCATGTAGCTTCCCCAGGGACCTCTGGCCACACCAGCCCCCAAAATCACCAAATAAAAGAAGCTCTCATTAACTATTAGGAATTTATTTTTCTGACTTAATTGAAAAGCTAAAGGGCATTATGTGATTTCAGCCACATTATACTGTTGGAAGAAATGTAGAAAGCATCTGTTTTACCCATTTTCATGTAAAATAAAAATATCACTTTTCCTCCCAAGCAGCTTTTCAACAAGGCACAAGAAAATTAAGAAGTAGTTTAAGATTATATGGTACATGAAGTAATTACTGGGATCATATAATATTAGAGTTTAAGGAAATACCATGATAAATAGATTAACATTAAATGTGATGTCAGTTACTTCAAATATTACTTTTTTCTGCCTCAAAAAAATTTAAAAAGCTGCAAGTATGTATGGATGACATATATCAAAATAGAAAGTAAAAAAGAAAATGGAAAAAATTATTCCCCCCCCAAATAAATATAATTTAAAATTGAAAGATGAGTTATAGGAATAGTACAATGAATTTCCATATACTCTGGACCTAGATCAATTACTTTATCACTTCTCTCTCTCTCTCATATGCACACATACATACACACACATTTTTTCCTATACCATTAGAGAGTTAGTTTATCTTTAAATATCTCAGGATGTATTTCCTGAGAACATAACCAAGTACAGTTATACAGTTTAGGAAGTTTAATATTGATACGATATTGTATTTATACAATTGTATTGGTATCATTTTGATTGTATTCATACAGTATCACAATCCATATCCAAATTTTGCCACTTGTCCTAATAATGTCCTTTACAGAAATTGCTTTTTCCCTTGGTCCAGGTTTCAACCCAGTAGCATGTGTTGCATCTGGTTATGTCTCTTGGATCTTGGGCAATCTGAAACAGTCCCTCAGCCTTTCTTATCTTTCATGTCATAGACCTTTTTTAAGAGAAGGTCCCTCATTCTGGATTTTTCTGATGTTTCTTCATAATTAGATGGAAGAAACATTTTTGATCATTAATCATAATATTCTTTTGAATAACCTGAGTGCTTACAGTAGAAGACGGTCAGCAAACCAAACCACAGAGCCCCGTCACACCAAAGCGTGACTGGGTCAGGCGTGGTTCTTGGTTGGGAGTGACTGGTCACTCCGCCAGCCTGTGTGCCAAAGGCTCTGGCCTCAGCTCCGTAGCAAAGGCCCAGCAAGTAGAAAAGTGTGCAGGGACTGCTTCCAAAATAAGAAAGCAATCATTTGAGCGTGAAACCTATTTTTTTCACTCTCTTTTAGAGCTGTAAAAGCTCCTGAGAGGCCACACACATTAGCAAAAATAGTTGGGCTATCTGAATGTTCTACTGTTACTAATAGTTAGCAAGTTTTTAAAGGGATACCAACTTAAACTGCTTAAAGAAAGGTTGGCTGGCAGATTGAAGGGTGAAAATTATGTGTAAACGTCACTGGCAATGCAAAGAAATTAGTAAAGGACACTTAAAGGGAAGTTCACATTCAGGCCAGTGAACTGAAGGCACAGCCTGCCTGTCTGGAAGTCAGGTCTCGCTGCACAGCCAGGTTCTCAGTGATGGATCAGGTCAGGGAAGGATTTTGTGGGTGTGTCTGAGAGAGAGACTGTTTACACATAGTTGGATTTGGAAGAAGAAATTCCAAAGACCTGTTTCTTGTCCTTAGGGCTGAAGAGTTTCATGTCTGAGTGTCCCACGGGCACAGGTTTTCACAGGCCTGGGCCATTTTCACCCACACTCACGGGTACATGCGCATTATAGATTCCAGACAGTGCCTGACAGTTCTTCGTGGCCTCTCTGTGCAAGCTCCTTGCTTAGTGTCCAACTTCTTTCCTTTCTACAGCTCTTTCCCTCTCCTCCTCACTCCCATCGCTCTGCAGTTGTTGCCAGTCTTTAAAATGCAGACCAGAAGCATCATAGCACTTGCCTCTGGGCTGTGATGCCAGGTTCTTGGGGCTTCTCACCGTGGCACTTCATGCATCCTTCTGATTTGTAATTCTGATTATTTTATTATGGCTTGAACCTCATCTTAGTTCTGACCTTGGGTTCACCTGCTCTTCTTCAGCTTCCGTGAGCACCTTCTCAACTGCTGCTTCTCTCCCCTGCTTTGTGCAAAGCCAGGGGTACTGCAAAGGCCAAGGGAGGACTGGGCAGCTCTTTGGAACAAAGATGTTGCTTCCCATTCTCTCTTTCATATATTCATTCATTCAACAAGTATTTATTGAGCATCTACTATGTACCAGGCACTGTTCTTGGCACTAGGGATACAGAGGTGAACCGGTCAGACGAGAGCCCCACCCTCACAGAGCTTATATTCCAGTGGGAATCATGTGATATACTAGTACATAAATACAGGAAGCGTTATAACGAGATCACGGGCTGACAGGGCAGACGGTGGGGAATGCCTGAGCACTCACCTGGCCCCCAGCCTGTCATGTCAGCTGGATGCCCTCTCCAACTGTGGGTTCTGCCCTCTTGCTTCTCTGTGCAGGCTGCCTGTCTGTTCCCTCTTTTCCCCAGGACTGGATCCAAGGCGAGTAGGTGGGGAAATGCCAGCAGGGCCCCAGGAGCTCTTTATTGGTCTGTAGGAGATGGTAAGTTATTTGGGGTTTCTTGGAGACACGACAGGGTATATACACGTCACAGGCAGAACCTGGGATCAAGGAAGTGAATTATTCCATTCAATAATCTGAGAAATTACTTCCTAATGAAAAAGACTTTTAGTTTGTTCAAGGGGAAGCTAATAGAGCATTATTTATTTAACCTAATTTTTATATGGAATAGAATCAGAACTATGATACAACAAATTTAGAATAGACATCATCTTGTTTATACTTTCTAGACATGACTATACTGTACTGTATAGGTAATTCAAATGATTTTCTACAAACTCTTGGTAATTACCATTCCAGTTACACCTGCCCCTAAGATCAGGCCATGTGCGAGTCTGTTATTTATCTTTCAAAATCAAAAGGTAGTCCGAGTACAGTGGCTCACACTAGGGAAGCTGAGGCAGGAGGATCGCTTGAGCCCAGGAGTTTGACACCAGCCGGGGCAATAGCAGATCTTATGACTAAAAAAAAATAGAAAAATTATCTGGTAATGGTGGTATTCACCAGTACTCCCAGCTTACTCAGGAGGCTAAGGCAGGAAGATCACTTGAGCCCAGGAGTTTGAGGCTGCAGTGAGCTATGATCATAACACTGTGCTATACCCCAGGCAACAGAGCAAGACCCTGTCTCAAAAAAAAAAAAAAAAAAAAAAAATCAAAAGATAACAGACTGAAATTGTGTAGGTGTTATTTTTTCACATCTTATCAGAAAGTCACATCTTTGGACTGAAGTATGAATTTTTAGAGTGCATCTAGGTAGCCTGGAGTGGGCATGAGAGGAAGGAACAACTGTATCTGTTCAGGGTTTAATTGGTAACAAGCCTCTAAGCCACCAAAACTGATTCTTTTCCTCTGGTGTTAGCCTGAGATAGTTGCATTATAAATTTAGCTGTGAGCAATTTTATATTGTGTAGTACAGAAAGCACATACACACTGCCTAGAAAACATACGTGCTTTCACTAAAACTTGACCTTCGGTATTCATTTAGGAGTCGGGCAGCAAGGGAGGCCTCGTGCCTTTGGTGGCACAGAACCACCGCATCCAGCCGGGCTCATCGACCTCACTAAGGTGTCGGGCTTCTCCACAGTCTGAAATGGGCTCCTCTGCTCCCACCCAGCAGGGAGCTCGAGATTCCCTTTGACTGTTGCCTTGTCACGAGAACCATGAGCTGTGTGGGCAGCCCTGGCCAGGAACCCCCAGGCTGCAAGGGTTGGAGAGTCCCTGTCCAGGGGAGCACTGGTCACAGAACTTTGATGCCCACACCTTGCCTAGAGGGGAACACAAAGCACCTCTCTCCTTTCCTCTCCTCTGCTCTCATCTCCTGGTTCTGAAAATCCTGCAAAGGGCAGAGGCCCAATGCAACAGCTGAAATGAACACCTCTTTTGTATTCTCAGCCAAGGTGGTCCCTGAGGGGCAACAGAGGCCTCTCTGGAGAGGCTCTGGCCCACATACCCTCACCAAGGTCACAAAACAAGGTTAGAAGGTCAAACTTCCTGCCTTCAGAGTCTTATGGTGCTTTAAAATTTGGAGATAGAAAGTTCAAGAAGGAGATCTTGAATGGCCCAGTGCACAGATTTTTATCACGGTAAAACACAACACATAGATAGGGATTTCTCTACCCCACCTACACCTGGACAGCACCAGTTTGCAACATCAGAAGGTTGCTGAGCAAAGAAAGCACAAAACTATCAAAGTCTGAGTGTCCCTCTGATTCCCTGGTAACCTTTAGTAGCCCCCCACACCCCATCCCACAGGACTGTCACCATTTCTCCTTCTCCTGAACCCAGCCAGCTATGGCCTCAGACGTGCGGACCACTCACACGGTGCCGTACCCCAAGAGTAGCCTCCTAATCCAGAGGGAGACCAAACAAAGAAGAAAAAAAGAAATCTTCCATCTGTGAGAGCCCCTTTTTTTGTACACAATGTGAACGTAACCTGAAAGATACAAGTAAAAACTTGAAGATCCAAAGAAAATGAACCGTAGTGGCAAGCATGATACATACGCTACTGCACTCTATGACTGTCCAAATTCAGCAGGGAGAATCATTGTCCCATGGTGATTATGCGCATCCATTAGCGTGGCATCCATTCTTTGTCAGAAGCGTTTGGTGACAGTCTCTCTCCAGAGAAGCACACAGCTCTGGGGCCCGCAGTTAGATGGCCACGTCGCGCCTCCCCCAGGGAAATGCTGCTGATGACACCATATTAAAGGCAGAGTTTGTTGAATTTTTTTTTTTTTTAATCTCAGATGCCAGTGCAGAGGCACAAGATGTTTATTATAATTTTATAGACGCCGCGAACAAAAGCTTCACTCACGAAGGAAAATTAAATGTTAAGGTTTCACGGATGGTGGAGGTGGGGGTGGGGTGGTGAGCTGCAGAAGGTTGGAAAGGACAGGGGAAGTGTCATTTCCTTTCCTTTAGGAAAGAAAAAGATGGAGCAAGCCATAAACATAGCTTCATTCCCAAGCTGGCAATTCTTACCCTTAATATGTTTTGTCAGGCAAGTCTTCAGTACAGATTAAAATGAAATGCCAAGTAATTTCCACCTCTTGGCCGCTGGTGTCTGTGAACAATGGGGAGTGTTTTGATGAATGTCAGTTAATGGCACTTGTGCTTTTGTACATTCCGGACTGAGAAATGGGGGCTCGGGGGCGGCTGTCTGTGTGTGGAGAGGAGGGATGGGCAGATTGTTCCATACTGCCCCTTCTGATGTGGTTCATAATAACTGAAATTGAAAGTGAACTGAAACCAAAATCAGGATGCCAAGATCAGATGACCCTTTGTTGTTAATTAAGCAAAAAGCATAAAATATGATTTCTAAGAGCCAGGTCCACTTGGAAGAGGATTTCTTCACATTTAGGGTGATGGTCGGGCAGATTCTACTTCAGTGGAAGGAAAGGGGGTGGCTGCGTTGCTGGGGTCTAAGCCTTTGGTTCAGCTGGGACATTCGCAGCAGGGCTCTCCACGGTTGCATGTTGGAGTCTGTCCCCTGCCCGCCCTGGTATCTCCTGACAGCAACCAGACGCTGCAAGCCCCAGACAGAGCCATGTTACCTCGTTCCCGAACATCACTGCCTTTGCGATTTTGCATTCTAAATTCCCAGCGTGGGGTGATTGGGAAGAGTAGGATACAAACTGAAGCACCAGCAGAATTCTGTCACCCAGGGATTTAATCCTCACCTGCCTCGTGCCTGCGTGTGCCCTGCACTTACTTCCTCGTCCTGTGCCTGAGCTTGATTGGGAGGATTTGGTCTTCGCTCGTTCTCTTGCCGCTTGGAAGAGGAGCTTTAACTGGAAATTGCTGACTAATTTTACGGTCGGGTAGGTAACAATTAACACTTGAGTCCAGTAATCATCGCGAACCAAGTCTTTCCATGCTCAAAGTCTAGTAGGTTACGGTGGCCTTCCCGTCGCAGCCACCAGCCTGGGGACTCGATTTGGGTGCTTACATGATTTTTTGCCGATTTGTTTTTTGAATCACTAGTTACCAACATTTGTAGCTTTCTTAGATGTTGAATCAGAAAGAAATTCCTGGGATGTGTGGAAAAATTCTCTTCTAGAATGTGACCAGAATGGAAGTCCCAAGGGCAAGGAAATAAAAAAAAAAAGGTATGTTGGGCTCAGCTGTTCTCACTTGTACCCTGTGCTGGTTCCTCTCCGACTTCATCTGGTTTGACCCACACAAAAACCCTCTGAAGGGGTTACTGTGCCCATTTTACCCACGAGGAGACTGAGCTCGCCGGCTTAAGAAGTGAGCTGGGAAGGACAGAGCAAGGAAACGAGCTTATGAGTCTATCTGACCCAGAGTCCCCACTCTCTCACCAAAGCCTTATCCTTTAGAAAGTTTCCAGCAGTGACTCAGGAAATGAGTTTACTTGCTTAAAAAAAAAGAAAGAAAGAAAGAAAGAAGTTCTTGTCATACTTGTACCCGATGCTGAATTCTGTTTTTAAAACTTTTAACCTTGTACATTTGGGTCAATAATTAGTCTCAAGGCATAAAAAGTGATTCCCAAGAGCTGAATCCATTCAGTGGAGGATTGCTTTGCATTTAGGCATCGTACACACTTTCTCACGTATGTTTCAGAAGCAGCAGGAGTTTTTACATTCCTACTTAATCGGAAAGTACATTTTGCCACCGATTCCAGGCTTTTCAAAACTAGTTTTAAGGAGATGCTTCTAAAGCGGGAATAAAATGGAATGGCATGAGTTGGTCTCCCTTCTGCATCTAGAGAATTTGGGAACGCAGCAGAGAGCAGGCAGCGTGCCCACCTGTGAGGAAAGGGTGGGCATCACTCCCTGCAGATGCCAGGGGCTGGAGCACCGTGTCCCAAGTGGAAGTCATAGCCCCATGACTGACCCAGAAGCCTGCGACCACCAACGCCACTGTCCCCCCGAGATCCAGAGGCATCATCTGGGGAATGCAAAGTCAGCCTCTCCCTGTCTTGCCTCCACCGTCACTGGGGTAGAGGTGAGGGAGGCACGTGAATGAGGCTGAGCTTCCACTGCCTCACCCATAAAAGGGGGCAGTGACACCTGCCTCCCAGGCTTGGAGAGGAGGCGTGTGACGCACTGAGCACAGCGTCAACGGCGGTCACTGCGACAGAGGCGTTCCTGAAGCCACCAGCTCCGCCGGGCATCTCCCCCCTCGGCAGACCTGAACTCAGTCACTGCCGACTTTTCACAGTCTGGCTTTGATAACAAAGTCTTCCGGCATCTGGAGGGAATATAAAAGTGGGAGTTGAAGGTGCCAGGGAGGTGAATACTGAGTCTTTAGCCCCAGCCTGCAAAGACTAATTCAAAAAAGCAGCTTTGTCAGGCCAAAAACTCCAGGGCGTTTCCTCAGGCTCACTCCTCTGGGACCGTCTTGTGATCAGAAAGGCTTTCTTCCATTTCTAAATCAAAGTAAAATCTCCAGCAAAACACCAAAATAGAGCTGAGCATCCCTGTCAGCAAATCTTGCTTCCTGAAGAACTGTTCCCACAGGCAGAAACACCGGTGGTCACCTGAGGAGCAGCAGGTCTGGGGCCCAGGAGCCCTGCCCCCGCCTAGACTCGCCCCCGAGGGGCGCGTAGGGCTGTCTGCGCCCAGCACACGGGAACCGAGAGAGGCCAGGAGGGGCATTCCGCCAAAGGACTGAAGGATTTTTCTAATTTGTATTGGTGAAAACCTGAGGAATGTGATAGGAATGGATTCTAAGGATATTAGACCAAGGAGGATGGAGTAGAGAGATTCGGAATTGAACATGTCAGTTGAGCAGCTGGAAGTGGCTCTAAGAGATTGCTTGGTTGGTTGGCTGAAAGTGGGACTCAGTGGTTCTACATGGCTGAAAGTGGGACTCAGTGGTTCTACATTCGGTGAGGTTTCCAAAACTTCCTTGGCACAATGCAGAAGGAAGGATCGAAGGCTTAGAAGGCTGGGATGTTGGCGTGGGTTTATCATGTGCGCTTGCACATGCACTTCCATGTCCTGCCCCCGCAGCAGGCTCAGAGGACACTGCCTTCACTGAGGCCCCAGCAACATGTCAGTGATGGCTGAGCCCTGTAGGCTGGGCACACGGGGCGGGGCGCTGCCATTGAGATGGGCTGTCTGACTTCAGTGGGGACGGCGGGATCACCACATGGCAGAAGCCAGGGGCGCTTACCTGCCACAGACAGAGTGGGAACAGTTACTGAATAGGCATCAAAATTTTGTCTGGATATTGCTATCCAGCTCCCCTACCAACCAACATTAGTCGTATAATGTTTCCTTTCTCCATTATTTTTCTTTGCTTTTGCTATAAGTACCTAAACACTGCATACCCTGTCTTGGCTATGAATCCACTGATGCCTCTGCTTTGATCCTTTTTTATTTTTCTTCCTGATCTTTGATATTGGAGAAAACTACTTCCAAGAACCTAATGGGTACCACTAACATGTCATTCTTTGGCATAATGGACCCTGAGCCCAGAGATGTTATTTTGAAAGAATGTTCCAAGTGTGTGCTGCTTCTGCAGGGCTTCTGGTGGCAGAGCTAGCTATAGGCACTCCCCACTGTGGTGTCTGGCCGTGTTCTGTGGTATCAGGGGCACCTGTTGGTGAGCTGCCAGTAACAATGACTGATGGCAGTGACGGCTATGTTTGTTGAGCCAGAGGATTATCTCTTATTCCCTCTAATAACTAAGGAGAGTGAGTGCTGTCCCATTTTACAGACGGGGAAACTGTCATCTAATCATTGTGTGTGCCTTGCTGAGCCTTCCCCTTCCACCCCAGGTACTCAGAGTGTCCCCACGGAAGTCCCTTCAGACCTCCTTGAGTGCGGCGTGCTCACCTTAATGCTCCTGCCGACTTAGTGTGAATAAATGTCCTGGAAGAGCTAACTTGATCATCTTCACTTTGCTGGTCTCAACCCATTATAGGAGTCAAGAAAATAAAAAGCATTAGCTTCAAAGGAGAGCTAAAGATGTTTACTAAACATAATGGCCCCTACCATCCTGTGATTTTTATAAAGGTTAATAGGCTGCTCTAGAAGAATTTGCTTTAAGCTCCACTGCCTCCATTTCCGCCTCTGAAAAATGGAGACAAAACCATGATCCATTCCCCATCTCCTCTCATCCTATTTTATTGCCTCTCAAGGACAAGGGGAACTGAGGTCCAGGTGTATCTTCAGCTGAGAAGAGGGGCTTTGCTAAAGGTTTTCTCATTTCACCCCTTTCTCTTCAGCTTCCCTTGAAAGCCCCCTTCTCCTGAGCCCCCCAGGTCTATAGCTGTTGCCTGAACCTCTGGGAGTGAGGGGACAAAGGAATGGCATCAGCTAGGCTGTGGGCTTGTAGTACTGCACCTTTTTATTTTTTCTTTCCGAGAGCACCCCAGCCCTAAAACAGGAAACTCTTCATCCTCTCACCACCTATGCTTAAAAGACCCATAATAGCATGTCACTGGAAGCACTGCGTGAAACAAGAACTAAGAGGCACTTGAGGGTGCTGTGATAGTGTCATACGTGCCCTGTCATTTTGTCAGATATGCAAGCGTGGGAAGAATCAGCACCGAGTGCCCTGGCTGGCAGAACTCCCCACCTGCCCTGCCCACCCCCGCCCCAACCCAGTTTTCCAGCCCAGACTTAAGACAGCAGGTTAGTGAGAAGGTGGACACTCTTTGGGCCAAAATGACCCCCATGAAATTCAGCTGAGTCCCAAAGTTGCTTTTGCTGAGTCTGAAAGGATTTTCCCTGAAGTTAGGGTAACCATGAGAGTGACCAATTTCTGAAAATTTCTTACAGAATGAAGAATGAGGCCGAACGTCGTGTTTGAGTCCAGAACAAGAAGGGAGAGGCTCGGCAGTACAGACAGGTCAGTAGAGTTTTTTCTGTGCCATATGAAGGGCTTCTGAGTTGGCTGCAGCCATGGCCTTGGGCCAGGCGTAGGAATCTGAGGCTGAAGGGTATTGTTAGTCCCATTTTATCAATAAGGAAACTGAGGCACAGAGTGAACATTTGGCAGCATTATTAGGCTGTAGAAAGCAGTAAGTTCAGGTAGGTGTCAGCTCTGGGGTATGGAGATGCATCTCACATTCCTGCTATTCCCCACCATCTAACTAGCATCCAAATTCCACAGGGAAGGGGCTCTTGATCTTGTCTGTGCCGTGGACGCCTTAGCAGAATATAATTCTTGGCTGGGAGTAGTGGCTCATGCCTGTAATCCCAGCACTTTGGGAGGGCAGGAGGATGGCTTGAGGCCAGGAGTTCAAGACCAGCCTGGGCAACATAGCAAGATCTCATTTCTACAAAAAATAAAAAAATTAGCTGGATATGGTGTCAAGTACCTGTAGTCCTAGCTACTTGGGAGGCTAGGCAGGAGGGTCCCTTAAGCCTAGGAGCTCAAGGCTGTAGTGAACTGTGATTGTGCCACTGAACTCCAGCCCAGGCAACAGAGTAATACCCTGTCTCTAAATAAATAATAAAAATGAATTTTAAAAAATAAGGATATATTTCTTTTAGGTGGCAAAATTGAAAAAGTACTTTATTTTGAGCAAAGCCTCAGGGATATTTGTCTAAGCATTCCTCATTCAATTATGTCAATAAATAATTGCACAAATAATTTTTTTTAAATAGTGTTACCAAGGAAGCTGCATGGACCCCTTGAATTCTACCCCCTGCCTTGGTCTATCCCACCTTCCTGTTCTTTCTGTTTGTGCATCTGAACGTGCCCATCCCAGGCATAGGAGCACCTCCACTTGCAGGAAAGCTGTCCTCTACCCCCAGGCCTGAAGGTAGAGAAAGCTGGCCTCTACCCCCGGGCACTTCGAGGTGTACTACACAGGGCCAGAGTTCCAGGGGAATTCACTAGCTCCAGCTGACCTGTGCCTCGGTTAGGGGCTAGAAGAGGTGGATCCTTGAGCTGCTCCAATCATAACATTTGGTGGAGTCAGGTTCAGGTCTATGCCTGGGCCCAGAGTCTGGGGAGAGGACTCTCCATGAGGCGGCTGCTCCACACCCCCAGAAGCTGGTCCAGAACCGCAGAACGATTTGGACTCGAGAGCTTGTCCTTTGATTTTCCTAGTGATTTCTCGAAATAATGGCCAGGCGATCTCCTGACAGATCTAGAAGTGAGACTAAAGTGAGTCATTGCGGGTGTGCGCCAGTGTCTCCCCGACTCAGGCTGCAGAGTGTGAGAGGTGGTGACTCATTCATTCTCAGAAGCCTGCTCCGGGTTACCTTTTCCCAACTACTTTGTGGCGGTGTGGAGGTAGCTCATTCTGTTCCGAAGCAGCACTTCCCCTTGCTAGTCTGTGAAGTTACCTTTCATTCAAGGGTTTTCTTTCACCGAGACCATATTGGTTGCTGCATTTTTGAGAAGAGACTCTCTCTGAAGAAGTGCTGGAGAGAAGGACTGCAAACACGTTATGACAGAGGCGTTAGAACCTTGCATGGGAAACTTCATAGGGCTCAAAGGCCAGGAATTGTGGGAAGGAAGCAGCACTTTCAAAAAGAAAAATTAGTCTCTGCGGATAACCAGAAATGCCCAGCCAGGCCTCTGAGATCTCAACGCCAGTCAGGGTTTTCAAACAACTACTTATTTTCTTCCATGAGAAAAACTGCTAGGTTAAGCTTTCCAAATATGCATTCTGTCTAACAAGAACTTTGTGCTCTGGCAACGGGAATGCCAGGAGAAAGTGAGAACAGCTCGCCTGCTGTGGGTGATGGAGCCCAAGGGACCCCGCCACGGCCACCTCTGTCTGGGCAGGGCTGTCCCAGGCTTGCCCAGAAGGTCCCCTCCCACCAGGGCCCTGGGCAGGCGGCAGAACAGGCAAAGCCAGTAACCCCAGGGTGCTGACCATGAGTCAGTACCTTTGAGAGAAAATGGAGGCGGAATGGTCTTGTTCATTTATTAATAGGCATTTGTCACACACCAGGTTAGGAAGTAATCCTCCCATTGTCAACATGTCCTAATCCTCGTGTTGTCAATATGTTTTCCGGGACTTCCAGGGGAGGCGATGCTTTTTCAGAAGAAATCCCTTTGTAGAGAAAAACGCAGATATGCCTCTTTTTACACAATGGGCACGTCCCTAAAACGAAGCACGTCTCTCACGCGATATTCCCAGCAGCAAGGAAACTTGCTTCTTAACGGTCCTCCTAGAGCTCTTGAGGAAGTCACTCCTTAGTGGATTTTCTGTAAATAGGGGTTTCCATGTGTTGGGTTTCTTGACAGCAAGGTTTTCCTGCATTGTGCTTGGTTCCTAAAATAGCAACAAGCGTTTCTATTCGGGAAGGCAAGGAGCTGACAGCCCTTAGCGCCTCCAGTCCTGGCCGTCTCAGATGAACGCTGGTGGGATTTTCACTTCCCTGTTACCACCCGCCTCCCCACCTTCCTCTACAAGCCTAGTAAGCGAGATGGCCCCAATAAAAAAGAGAGAAAATCCAACCACCTTCAAGCATTTTTAAATCCGATGAAGAATTAGAAAAGCAGAGCTCTGAGAGCAAGGTCAAAAGCAGGTCTCTTTCAATTGTATGAAATTGTCACAGTCAAATCCTTCCCTCTGACAGGCCGTGAGTGCCGAGCACAATTCTAGAACCACCAAAAAGACAGGATTTAACCAGCTTTGATTTGGCTAAAAAAGAACAGGGGGTGGGGGGAACACACACAAAACTAACTAAAGCACCAGATTCACACTGTAGAAAAGAAGAAATCATAAACTCCTTCCCTGGGTGCTAAGTAGCATTCATGGCAAAAGCGAATTTTCTGACAGTGAATCAACCACTTAAAAAAGCTGCTTGCAGCACCGGGCAGGGAGCAGCCTTCTCAAACACTGGTGCTTATTATTCTGCTCCCAGCCTGTATTTCCTCCCACCCCACCCCCCAGAAAGCTACGCTCAGATACAGCGATCCATCCACAGAAGAGCTCCGCCTTTCCAAGATGAATTACAAGCAGGGGCCATGCATCTGGGCTGGCTGTATGATTGATCCTACAGGAGGACATGCAATGGGAAGCTAATGAGAAGCTAATGCTGCCTTTTATCCAGTAAGCAAAGTTCAGAGATGTTTACTTTCTGCTAGGTAAGCAAGACCCAAGATGGACGGACTGTCCTCTCAGCACAAATTCTCACCACGGCAACACGCAGGAGTGTCTTTGTGGACCTCACCCGGGCCATGAAGGCCAGAGAGGGTCAGAACTCCTAATTTTGCTAATAGCTTGATTCCATCATGTTTTAATTAGCATGAAGTATTACAAACCTATTCTGTTCAAGAGATTGGCAAATGAAAACTAGATTAAGATCAGTGCAATAGAATTGGGATATATAGGGTTTTTCTGATCACTGAAGTATGCTGGATGCTGGAATTTCCTAATTTTTGCAGAAAAGGAATCTTGGTTTTTTTTGTCATAACTGCCTCCCCACCAAGAAAAATGCGAGTACAGGATTCATCAAAAACAATAAAAGGAAAAAGAGAATATTGCATATGGGACAAACAAATACTAAAGGGACTTGGTAATTCAGGAAGTCCACCCTTGACTCAGATGCCCAGCAGAAGAAATGGCATCACACCAAAGATGGATTGTGTAGCCTAGTGGCCTGGAGAGCCCCTGGGCTCTGGGCTGCAACCACAGCTCTGTGGCTACTTTCTGGGTGTGACTTTGGATAAGCTAATTGTTATTCCAGGCCTCCATTTCCTTAAGTGGGAAATCGGTAAAACGGCAGTGTTTCACCCCCATTAGAATTAAACGAGATAACACATGTGAAGTGTCAAACCTGATAACACAAACATAATAAGTGCTCAACTAATGATAGGACTTCATTTATTAGAAGATCCAGCAGGACCTAGGAAAAGTAGGAGAGAGAAGGCAGTGCTCGGTGGCTGGGTTGCCAAGGGAAGCAGACAGCTCTTCCTTGTAGCAAAATACTCTCTTCACATCGCGAGCAAAAATCCTGTCCTGACATGTCTGATACCAAATAGGCCTAATGTTCTGCCCTCATGGTTATCAGAAAGATATCTTAGGCCAGGCACAGTGGCTCACCCTGTAATCCTAGCACTCTGGGAAGCTGAGGCAGGAGGATCACTTGAGGTCAGGAGTTCAAGACCAGCCTGAGCAAAACCCTGTCTCTATAAAAAATAAATAAATAAAGATGTCTTAGTGCTCCCATTAGGATGCATTTTCAGCTCTGTCCAAACCTGGGAATGTTTCAAATCTACGCACGCACCCCATCATCTAAAAACTACTCATAAGTCTTAGCAGGGTTCAGACTGGAGTATCGCAAAAGAGGACATATGGGGTAAGAATGAGTCAGGGTGGACAGCAGTGAGCGCCTCTTCATCTCCTGAGCCCTGTGCTGGCGGCTTTCCCTCCACGATCCCACACAGCTGTCACCACAGCTCCATGAAGGCTGTGGGGAGACCAGGAGGCAGATGGATGGAGGAGTGGAGAGGGAAGCCCTGGTGCCTTGCAGGGGACTCCATAGCCACAACAGCCAATATTTATGGGCCATTTGCTGTGTTCCCAGCAGCATGCCAAGCACCTCACATATAACTTTTTGATTTGGTCCTCACAATAACCCTGCAATGTAGAACCAAGTCTCCCATTTCTAATGTGGGTATTGTAAGAGTCTCAAAGATTAAGTAATTGCCCAACGTCATGTAGCAGCTCAGCACTCAGGCCCTGGGGATCTAATCAAAGACCTCATTCTCATCCTCCCCGGAATGCCTCCTCACACCCACCAGAGGTGCCAGGGTAAGGTAGAGAGAGGCAAGTGGTAGGTAGTGGGACTGGACAGGGCTCCTTGTATTCCGATTTCTGCAATTAGCAGACAGGAGAGTACAGCTCACATCTGCAGACCCTAAAATACATGCCCATGTGGAATGTTACCCTGTGCACTCTGCATATGGACTACAGGAAGCTGCAAATAGCAGTGAGTTTTGACAAAGTTCCCAATCTATGCTAATATCAGCTTACATTTATCCAGTGCCTGCTCTATGTGTGCCAGCACTGTTCTGAGTGTTTGACATGTATTAACACTGAAGCCTTGCAGCAATCCTATGTGGCAGGTGCTATGGTTATGCCCATTTTACAGATGAGCAGAATGAGGCCAGAGAGGTAAAGCAACATGCTTGGGTCATAGCAACAGAAAGTAGTCCAACTGGGATTTGAACCGAGGTAAATCTGGCTATGAGGCCCACCCGTGCTCTTAACCCCACTGGGACACAGACTAGAAGAGCAAAACATTGTGGGACCTGAAGACGCTTTCTGCTCCCTGTGTCAGGTGGATACCTAAAAAAGGTGCCTGCAGGAAAGGATGTGCCTCTTCTAATAATTTGTGTTAATGATCCCACCAAATCTTAAAGAGTATAGCACCAAAGAGGATACCTATGCCTGCCATTCAGCCATCCTCAAGCCCTTAATGTGCGGAAAGCCTTGGAAAAGTGATCTTTAGCTGATCTTCCTGTTTTAACCCTTCCTGTTCAGCTGACAGCTGGGTATGGCTGCCAGAAAGAGTTTGGAGGCCCGCTGGGCACTGTGACATTCGTCTGGAAGATACTGGCATTGGCAGGTATCCATACACTGTGATTGACTTTCAAACCATTTACTTGAAATTATATTTAAAAAAAAAAGAAAAAACAAAGGAGGGAGTAAGTGCCAGAGTAGAAGAAAGATCTTGGCAAAAACCTTATATGTCCTTTTTCCACCATTGGATTGACCAGACAGGGCCACAAAGCTGATACAACCGGATTAGCAAAATTGCATTGTTGGACATAGGCACAGCGTGACATGTGCTACAGCAAAGGCATTTGGCAGGATTAACCTGCCAAGGATAAAGATGTAGCAGACAACGGGCTGAATTAATGGACTGGCATGACAGAAGCAGGGAAATCTATTTGCATGCGATATTAACTGTGCTAATAAACTCTGGGCTGAGCTCAGCAGGCTGGGCCGCCTCTTTGAACCAGGAGTCTTTATTTTAAAGCCTACCTCAAAGGCTTCTGCCAAGATGGGCTAAAGCAAACAGGCTTTATAGGTTGGTTGACTTTTGGTTTATTTTTGCCATCATCTTAAAAGTCAACATGCTGTCTTAAATGCCTACAATAGCACGTGTGCTTTACTGACCATGCAGAATGATCTTAATACTTCAGAATTTAGGGGCCAAAAGGTCCTCCGTTTAGAGGGTTATTGTCTATGAAAAAGCAATGAAGAAACATAGGTGCAGCACACTCTGGAAATACCTACTTGGAATGGGTTGTTTTGCCTGATTTGTGTATTCTGAGTCCCTGAAAG
Organism: Propithecus coquereli; assembly: GCF_000956105.1. NCBI lineage: Eukaryota > Metazoa > Chordata > Mammalia > Primates > Indriidae > Propithecus > Propithecus coquereli. Next base: position 8,874,989 of record NW_012133857.1, on the reverse strand, counting down.
TCAGGGTGGGCCTGGGGGTGAGCAAGCAAGACGCCCAGGATGCACCCGGGGTCTGGCTCGTGCAAGTGCAAGAGCAGGATCAGCACCAGCACCTGAGAGTGTGTGCCTGTCCCGCCTCACCCCGGCCCCACCCCGGGAACAGCGGAAGATACTCCCATTCAAAACCACAAGCGCTCTTGAGTGCACTTAACACAGACACTAACCGCACTGCCGAGTGTTGCCAGGTGGTCCAGGAAGCATTGTAAGAGACTGCAGAAGGGAGGCAATAAAGACTGTGTTATCTGTCGGCTTACTGCTGCAGGGGCGGACCTCTGGGAGCTGGTGTAGAACACATCTCGGGGTCCCACCCAAGGGCCAAGAGAGCCGGGTGTGTATTCACCTGCGCGGTCACTGGTTGACGCTGCCCAGGGAGGTTAACTCCCTGGCACTCAGCTGGCCGCACGCGCCCTGAACACACTCCTGCTTCCATTCCTGACCCGAGGAAGCCCCCAAGCTGGGAGTTGCACCCTGTGTACCGGAACGGCAGTGTTGTGCAGAAACAGGCCTGCCACGTGGGCCAGATTTAATTTTCTTCAGAAGATGCTAAAGTCATATCAGACTCCCACTGTGCTGAGACTCATTAGGAACACTGGTTTTTAACAGAGCCCTAGATTTAGAGCAGCAGTTCCCAAACCTGGTTTATCATAATCCCCTTGGGTAGCGGGGTAGATCCCTGGATGTTACCCCAAAACTGACTCAATCAGGGTCTGGGATCTTAGATTTGGGTACAGCCCTGAATCCCCCAGCCCAGACCCTAAGCCAGCCAGGTTCGGTGGTGGATGTCAAACACTGAAGGGGATCTCTGTTGATCCGTGGTGAACCGGGGAGGTGGCTGATGAAGAAACACATCCTCCATCTCCGTTGCAGTCATCTTTTTCCAGAACTAACAGGTGAAAAAACATCTCATTGAGACCTCTGATGTTATAAAGCTCAGATAAATGTCATGTCCTTGGTATTGCCTGCGCCAAGCGATCGTTATGTGATGTTAAAAAGGAAAAAAACAAAACACAGAATTAGCTGGCTTGGCCCTAGCAAGCCGGTAGTGAAGAAGGGCTAACATAAGCAGGCCAAAGTGGAAAATAAAAGATAAAAATTTTGATTAAAATTGGTGCAGAATTTTGGCATAGTAGCTATCTTCACTCTTTAAATACCCCTGGGGTCACTGAGGTCCTTAAGAAGGCAACGGCAGCTCACAGGCCCTGACGTGAGAGGGTGTAGAGTGTGCTCCACCAGGGCCACTCCGTGTGGTTGCAGGACACAGGGCCCCTGTCCAGGGGCACGTGGGGGCTGAGGTCCAGCCCGGGCATCACTCAGGAGGTCACATGCCCTGTCAAGGGCCTGTGTCTCCCCAGGGGCAGGGGCATCTTCTCGAACCCACAAAAGGCTATGTTCAAAGGAAATGCCTGATATTTTGCACTGCAGAAGACACCATATGGTCTAGCTCTGTGTTTCAAGATCTGAAAGAAAGTGCAGCCACAGCCCATGAGGAGGGAGGTGACAGTGGACAGGCAGGGGCAATGCAGCCACAGCCCAGGAAGAGGGGGTGACGGTGGATGGGCAGGAGGGGCTGGACCACTAGGGCCTTGTGGGCTTTTGCAAAGAATTTGGATTTTATTCTGTGTGTGATGAGAAGGAAATGAGAGTTTGAAGCAGGAGAGTAACATCCTCTATTCATGTTTTAAAAGGGTCACCCAGGCTGCTCTGGGAAGAATGCATTGCAGAGGGACAAGTTAGACCCTTACCACACGGTCCAGACAGGCCAGGGGTGGGAGGCAGGTCTGGGCTGGGCATGTGGGGTGGCCATGGAGATGAAGAAATGCACTTCAGATGGAAAATGCTGGGACTTTCTGCTGATTCATAGGGGATACTAAGAACAAATTTTTACTATCGTTGTGCCCACACACCCCCAACTTTGCAGGCCCTCCTCGTGGAATGAGAGCATATCCAAGCTGAAGGCCCCCGAGTTCCAGCTGCTGTGTGGGTGCTGACCTGCCAGTGACTCCACCATGGCCTCTGTCCTCATGGTCACCATCTACTAAGACAGACTGAAGAGGTAAACAATAATTTGAGGACAAAAAAGGTACAAGAGTCTTAGAGGCCAGGCCAGGAGCTTAGGCTGAGCAGAGGGCAGGCAAGGCCTTCTTCATGGCTGCGTAGAGCAGAAAGAGGGATTTGTGGGGTAGACGGGGGTACAGGCGTCCCAGTCAGGTTTAGGTCATGGCAGCATGCATACGTGCTGTCCTGGGGGCTCTGCTGCACTGTGGGGGAGGGGCAGTGAGGGGCCGTAGCGTCTGGGACTCTATCTTGACAGCAGTGGGAAGCCTTGGAGAGGTTGAACGAGCTCATATTGACCCTCTGGAAGAGTCCCACTGGTTCCTGTGGATCGCAATGGGGTTAGCGTAAAGGCAGGGAGGTCTGACAGTCAATCTGTTGAAGTAAAGTTATCTGTTGCAAAACAGCACTGTGTATGTCCCTAAAATAGTCAGTGCCATTTTGATTTTCCTGAGAGTGTCATCTGAGCACTTAGCAAAAAGTAACTAGGGAGCTAGGCATGGTGGCTCACGCCTGTGGTCCCAGCTACTTGGGAGGCTGAGGCAGGAGAATCTCTTGAGCGGAGTTCAAGGCCACAGTCCGGGAAACATAGCAAGACCCCATCCCCAAAAGAAAAAAAGTAACTGGGCTACAGAGTCTTGGTTGAAATCATTCATTTAGCCAACCAGTCTCCATGAACCAGTATCCCGTGTGGCCAACACTGAGGCTGCAGTGGTGAAGTTGGACTCGAGTGGAGGAGACTTCACTCCCACTCCATGATAAGCGCATTGAAGAAAGAGTACCAGCTGCCTACAGAGCAAGTTCCAGAAGAGTCAGATCTGATCTGGGCTTGGGGGTCCAGGAAGTGACTCTGCAGCTGAAGCCTGAAGGAGTTGCTATTTAACTCTGCAAAACAGGGAGGAGGCATTCCAGGTGGAGGATGGCACTTGTGTGAAGGCCCTGGGGTAGGAGGGAGCATGGCCCATTTCGATAAGTTAAAAAAGCACAGAGGGCAAGAAGGACTTTGAGGGATTAGAGGAGTAGGAGGAGGTGGGGCCCAGCCCTTGCAGGACACCAGCTCCTTGCAAGCGTTTGAAGTTAAAACGTGATGGTTATTTGTTGATCATTTCTTGGTCTCTTCTTGATCCCCTGGGCACTGGTGGGGGTCTAGACAGAACCAAGAAGTAGAGTTGGCCGCAGATAGCTCTGTTCATGGCCGCAGCTTCTCACCTGCTCCTGAGTCACCTTTTACCCATGGATGCAGGGAGGGGATAAGTGTCAGTACGTGGGTCCATGGTATTTTACTTTCTCAGGGTTCGTGCAGGTTTCACCCACTACCAACATGACTGTCCCCTGTACACAGTTTTGGCCAAAAGAGTGCATTAACTTTGCCAAAGGCTCTTCTCCACTCTGCAATTGGGTCTCCTTGCTTTATTTTACAAAGAGCTAATCCCACTTTCTGGAACTTGCTAATTCCCAGAGTGAGTAGTTATTGGTCCTCAAGAAAGTTCTTCCCCATGGGAAAGCAAAAATTCCAGGTCTCTAGCCAATGCTCAGAAAGCCAGCCACAGTACCTCGGCCAACACTTATCTAGCATTTGCTGTATGCCAGGTTTTCTGATCTTATTATTACACTGTTTTGCAGGTACTGAAACTGGAGCCCAGAAGGTTTCAGTAACTTGCCCTAGGAGCAGAGGTAGGAAGGGACAGAGTCAGAATGCGTGCCAAGCCCTGGTGCGTAACCATGGTGCCACACGGCCATCTGCTCATCTACACTGTGTGTCCAGAAAGTAGGCTCTGAGCCTGCAGAGCTGGGGCTGTGGGACTTAGAGGCCATCTGCTCTGGGCCATCTTCATCAGAAGAGCAATCTGACATGGGAGAGGCACCATGAGTCAGCCGTGTCCACCAGGGAAGTTGACAGCCGAGCTGGAGCTGGGTGTCCTCTCTACCCCAGCTCCTCCCCCTGCTCCTTGACCACAAGTTCCTTCATCCCCTTGAACTTCCCATTTCTAGACCAGTGGGCACAGTGATAGATCATGACTCTCACAGGGTGTGATGAGGATTCAAGGAGTTCAGGTGTGTGAAGTGCCTAGAACAGCACCTGGCCCCAGACGTCAGCATTCCTTCTGCCCTAGTGCACAATAGCGGCACACCTGGTTGCATGCCTTTCCTGGCTGTCTGGCAGGAGCAACCCACATTTGGTAGAAATCCCCAGCATGGCAATTCTGTGGACCATAGAGGACCCAGTGTAGAGATTATAGCCTAATGTCCCATCAGGGATTCTTTGATTGTAGACAGTAAAACCCAGACATTTCTGAACTCCAAGGCCATGGTGGTTTACATGGCGTGGTATTAGGCTATGATTGATGAATTAGTCAAAGTTTCTGCCTCCCCCAACTCTGGCAAGAACTTTGGCAGAACTTCTGTGCCACATCCAGTACTAGCAACTTGCCAAGTTTGTGTCCTTAAAATAAAACAGTTCCAAGATAGATGGCAGAAAGTGGGAAATGTGATTTTTCTTGATTGGGTAACTAAGAACCATGCAGCAGGCAGGAGCCATTTGGGGCCAAAGAACTGTTCATTTAAAGTGTTTATTGACACCTGGAAATAGGGATTAAACTTCTAATGCTATTTTCACATCAATTTACGCTACATAATTTCATAATGGTGATAAAATCCAAGCAGATACCAAAAGGAGAGTTCCAAAGTCATTTTACTGCCGAGTTTCCCTAGGAGAGACACACGATATCCTAGACCGGCTGAAACTGGGGAGAGGAAGAGCCCAGTGAGTCACCTGCTGGCAGAAAGGCAAGGTGCCATGATGGTTAAGTGCTTCATGTTGGCTATTTGATTTCTTTGCATGGGTCACTGCCCCAAATCCGCAGTGATCACCCCAGTCTTGTGTTTGGGATGTGTTCCCAACTCTGTAGTGGACTGAGTCATGGAGATTGCACCCCATCCATGAAGGATTCCATTTTGACCCGATCATCCTCAGCAATCATGGCAGCTCCTCCAAGTGTGGCCTTCAAGGTCTGGGGACCCTGGACGGGCATACAAATGGCGGGGAGGGGGCTTGGCAAAATTACTACTCAGAGTGCGAGGGGAGAACCGTCTCTGGTTTCTATGTTTGGCAAAAGAATAATGGAAATCCCTTCATTCCTCCCCAGACGAGTATCATCGGGGAAGAAAACTGTAGGGATGGGTTAAAAGTATTTGGTTCCCACTGCACCTCCCCGAGCAGAGATACTCAACTGTGGAGGGCTGTTTCCTTTGAGGATTTGTTAACACAGATCCTCTTCCCGGAGAAGTACCAGCACACAGGTGAGTTTGTGCCCAGGATCCAGGGCTCCTTGGAGCCACTGATACGCACTCATGAGCCCATGGGATGGGGAAGCTGGCAAAAGACACAACAAAAGAAGAGAAGTCTAGGAGTCCACTTGCTCAAGACGTCTTGAGCATGGCTCTGGGTAAAATAGTAAAGAAAAAAAAAAAGAAGTCTAGTAGATGAGGCCAGAAGAGTGATGAAGTGATGGAATCTGCTTGCGTTCCTGTCTAACCGCCGCTGCTCTCTCTGCTCTCTCCACCCCCGCCCCCAGCAGCAGCACCAGTCGCCCTGCGGAGGGGCCCCCACGCCCTCGGCCCCCCAGGCCTCCGCGGCATGGTGCGGCGGGGCAGCTGGTGTTGTGAATCAGGCCGTTGCCAATCAGAGAACGGCTACTTCACAACACCAGGGCCGCGCCGCACCGCAGGCAGCATCCGGCTCCGGCGAGGGCGCCGCCGCGAGGCAGCCAAGCGCTCCGCAGAGGACGGCCGGCTCCAGAGCCCAGGCGAGCAGCGTTCAGTTCCCGGCCTGCTGGGGCGGCTCCACCGCGAACACTGGCCTCCCGAGGCCGCTGTTTATCCCCTAGCACAAACAGTTCCACTTTTAAAGGAAAAGCCACTCCTGACAGCATTAGCTTCCTACAGAGAAAACAGCGCTACCCGATTTCCCACTGTGAAAAATGGAGTTATGGCCCTCAGGTGAAGCACCACTAAACTAACCGTTTCCTCATAAGTTCTGGCAACACAGTGGCTGTGGAGGGAGGTTGAGGCTTTGAATAGGGCAAAGTGGAGGACCTAGTTACAGGATGGTGGCCTTAGGGGACACTCCCAGAGAAAGAAAGGCCCTTTGTAGCCACATGTACAGGGAACGCATCTATTTGCTGGACGGTCCTAGGTGCCCTTTCTGTACTGGGGAGAGTTCCACAGCTCTCCGGCGGTGTGTGTCCCGCAGATGTGGATGCTGGATGGGAACCACGCACGACACCGTTCCCAGGGCCCTTATCTGCCAGATGCTTGGTCAGGGATAATTCGTGCCATTACCTGTGCTGACAGATGGGCTTCCTTTCCCCAGGTCCTCACGGTCAGGGACCCGACAGAGTTGGAAAACTACCTGGGGTCTCCGTAGTTGGAGTGTTTTTATGCCTAGCTTAAATCTGATGTGTGACACCACTATTTTGGAGAGCCCAGCCAGGAGTGTCCGAGACAGTGGCTGAGTTGCATCCTTTCTGAAGCACTGAGTAAGATGTCCTTCTCTCTGACTTTCTATAGGACAGAGATCCAGGGTCACTTTGATTAACCCAGCCCTGTCTGTGTGACCTCAGTGTTACACAGGGCTTTTGCTGCCGTCCCATAGAAAGCCAGAGAGACAGACAAAAGCCCTGCGCGGACGTCGCACAGCATCGAGGTTACTCAGAGCCTGAGTTCATCAGAGCCGCTGGATCTCTGTCACCTTAGAGTTCCAAGAGGTGAGTCTACGATTTCTGTGAAGTTCTGTCCCTCACCCTATCCTCAGGTCACTAAGGGCATCTCTAAAGTTTGTACTAAATTATGTTTGGGGACAATTATCTTCGAAGTACAAAGAGTCCCAGTGTTCAGAAAGGGCTTCCCACTGTCTCCTGAAACATATAAACTGCCTGTCCCTGAGAATCCATCCACTTACCAACTCCCCCACCACCATCGGAGTCTAAGCCAGTACCACTCATGCTGTGGTCCATGGGCAGCAGCTTCAGCATGTTGGAAAAGAAGGATCCAAGGACCACCACGCATCTGCTGCCCACAGACAGAACCTACAGTGGGGACAGCAAGCTGGGCTCAGGAGCTGTATGTTCACAGGCCTTCCGGGGGATTCTTCAGAACCACTGTCACCCCCTGGTCTCCCCACATCCTCTCCAGCTTCCATTCCAACCCTCTCTCTTCTGCAGGTTATAGCCAGAATGATGTTTTCAAAATGCACCTCTAAATCATGTGAATCCCTCCCACCCCCAGCATTAAAACTGCTTAAAGAGTTGGACTCCCCCTAACTGCAGTAGAACCCAAGTGGCACGCACTGCCCCAACTTCCCCTCCACAAAATCCCTCCTGCCCCACCCCAGAGCCTTCATTTGGCTCAGCCCAGTCTGGGGTGCTCCCAGCTGTTTCCCAACTCCCATTATTGATGCCTGACTGTCCCCCAGATTTCAGACAGCTAACACCACCACCCCCACAAAAGGCCAGCCCAGGTTCTGTGTGCCCAGCAAGCTGAATTCTGTCCCTTCAGAGCATTCGTCTCATATTGCCCTTGTGCATTCATTAGCCAGAATCTTCGCAGAGCATCTGTCTTTCCCACAGGCTGTAAGCTCCTTCAGGGTAGGAATACTCAGCTTCCTTCACTGCTGCACCCCCCATCCTAGCTCAGTGAGTGGCATTGAGTAGTAGCTCAATAAGAGATGTGTTCAATGAATGGATGAGCATAGCCGGAACCCAGTGTCCTTCAGAGTCAGATACTCTTGCTCTTTGTTGAAGCCCTGAGTCTTTGTTTCTTTCCAGTGGCATCATAATACTAGCAGCAGGCACTGCCCTGAGTGCTCTGTATGCATTTAGCCATTTCTTGGTGCCTCGACTTCCTCATAATCAGGGCACGTGACCACCCTATCGGGTAAATACCAAGACACATCATCCACAGCATTGGTAGTTGTGACTGCTATTCAAACCCAAGCACTCAGCCCCAGAGTCCATGCCGCAAAGCGAAGGGGACAAAGCTGAAGGTGGAAGTCCTCAGGACTTGCTCCCAGAGCCTGAGTAAAGCCTTCTCCATTCTCAGAGGCTTCCACTCTGGCTTCTTAAACCAGGTGGACCAGGCAGTGTTCTCCCACTGTGTGTTTGTAGATTCTAACCTTGTTTAAAGCACTTCATAGTGGAACCTGATTAAAAATCCAATAAAATATAAAATGGGGTCACGTCTAGGGAGACAATGAGAGAGAGAACCATTTAGGATCCAGAAGAAGCTCTACTTAATTTTGATGTTAGGCTGTTGAATCCATTTGAGGTTTGCACAGTGACCTTCGGAGGCCAAGGCTGCAGAGGCAAACATGTGCCTCAGAACTGCGTGTTTCCGCCGGCCCAGCCCAGGGGAGGGCAGCCAGAGCCCCACCCTGGGCCACACACCTCTGTCCACATTGCGGCTGCTTTTCCAAAATGATCCGACCTCACTGAGAACAGCCTTCCTCCTTCAGAACATCCCAGACCCTCCAGTTAGGTTGACCTGATGCCACCTGGCCGTAAAAAAACTAGAATGTGCATGTCCCCCTTTTCTAAAGCCTTGATTTAGTGATCATCTGAAGCCCTGAGTTTAGAATCTCTATGTTGTAACTTATTGTGGGTCCTACATTTGCAGCTGGCCACATTCCAAAGTATAGGATTCTCCAAGAAGCCCATTGCAGACAGCCTCAAACCTTGGTGCCACAGGGAGCTCATCAGACACACACCTTCACATCCAGTCTTGTCCTCTCCAACTGCTTACCATCTGCTGACCCCAGTCAGCAATTCTGGGAGAAGCTGGATTTGGAAGGAAGTTTCCTGAGTGTATTTAACATCAAATAGAGCGAGGGTTCTCAAAGAGTGGTCCCTGGACCAGCAGCGGCACCAGCACCCCATGGGAACTTGTTAGATGTGCGCGTCTTCCAGCCCCGCCCCAGCCGAATCAGAAGCTCAGGGCCGAGGCCCAGCAGGCTGTGTGTTAACAAGCCCCCACCCCCAGGGGATTCTGTGGTGCACTCAAGTTTGAGAACCAAAGATGGGGGGAGAAAGCCTTCCAGTACCAAATGTTGAAAGGCCATGGTATGATAAACGCGTGAGGGGATGGATGCCCCAGTGACCCTGATTCAGCTGTTACACGTCGTATGCCTGTGCAAAAACATCCCATGTATCCTGTAGATATGCACAATTGTGGACCATGAAAATTAAAAGTTAAAGAAAAAGAAGGCCACAGTAGGGGAGTGCCTGTGCCTGCCATTTGCAGCAATGTGAAAAGTTTACGGCATTTACCGTTTGTCGGATAATAATTCTCTTAAAAGTCTCTTTTCCGAATTTCAAAAGTAAATCCCCAGGTATTCTGGGCTATGAAAACCTGACTCTTCCCATTTTTGCCAGAATAAACATGGCCAGAACATCCTTTCATCCCTCACAGCAGGGGAGTTGGAAGTAAGTTATTTTCTACCAATATGAAGTCTTAGATTTTTTCATAGTTATTGAGTTCTTAACACACTACACGGCACAGTACATTTTAAAGGCTTTCCATTCCTTTAATCTCATCTCACGACCAGCCCATTCTAAGGAGAGAAAGTAGAGGCAGAGAAGTTTAGGAACCTGCCCCCCGGGGATGAGCAGAGAACGGAGCTCCGCAGTGTCCCCAGACCCACGCCTGGTCCTGCTTTTGATTTCCCGCCTCCTTAACGGACAAGTGGGGACCAGGAAGGTCGGCTGTGCCCCACTCAGAGCACCTGCGTCTGAGCACTGAAAAGCCATTCGAGTGGCAGCCACCTTGGGGAAACCCTGACCCTAAAATGCAGTGCCATAAAGAGTCAACATACTGGGCAGTCATTTCATTTGAACTTGAACATTTTTGTACTTTTACCTTGAGGTGAGCTTCTTTTTTTGGTGGAGGTAGGGATAGATGTCCTCACCAGCCATTTACTTTAGGCCTCGAGATAGTTTTTTATATATTCCTTGTGACAGCCACAGCCAAAAACCTTTTAACCCTGAGCATCTGTCTCTTGGGAGGTATCGGCTCCAGGCAACTGGCTCCTTTTTTTTTTTTTTTTAATAGAAAATATAGTAATTTGAGGGTTTCTGTTTGTCATTGCTACAAGGCAAGAGTTCCTGCGTGCTCCCATCTTACCGACTGCACTGAGACTATCAGGAAGGCTGTGGACACCCTCCCCAGGAAAACTCTGCACATCGCGTTGCTGAAATTTTAGGAAGAGTTCATGGGTCTCAAGGACAGAGTTGAAATCAAAAATTTTCACCTTGGTGTTGATTTTTGATGGATTTTTAAAGGGGGTGGGTGGGGCACCAAGAATCTGTTCTACCATTCCCTCTGTCCCCTAAAGGACTCATAAGGAGCCCCACGCAGACCAAAGAGTTTGAAATTGCCATTTTAAATGGCATAGCAGAAAAGGGTTGCGATAGAAAAATGGAGCAAAATACCTAAGTAGTAAAACCTAATTTCTAACATGCGCTCTAGCTGCCTGGCATTCTGCTTCAGTTCCAGAGACTTGGACCACTGCTCCCTATTTCCAGGGAGTGCCAGAGGCCAAATGCAGCGAGACCTAAGGCTGAGGCCCGACAGAAGATGAAACTTGTGAGCAGTCTCAGGTCTGGGAAGCCTTGCTTCCTAGCAGAGCAGATCTTGCATGCAGCGGGGCCCAGGGCCGGACGCCTCAGCAGCCCATCAGCAAGGGCTCAGAGGAATGGAATCAGGGCAGGGCCCACTGAGGCGAAGGAAGTCACTGTGAGGGACACCTGCAGCCTGCTGCGGCCTTATCGCATTGCAGCTCCACCTTACACTGGAAGCAGAGGCTCAGGAAAGTTAAGTGCCCTGCCCTAGGCACACAGCCCAGTGCCCTGTTTCCAGAGTCAGAGGTCTTGGTACTGCACGACAAGGACAGTGACCCCACTATTCCCCTGGCACTTACTGTGTGCCAGGCACTGGGTCTGCGTCATCCCATTTAGGCACAGAGCAGCCCTGGGGAGGGAGGCAGTGTCATCATTCCATCTTTCAGGTGAGGAGCAGGCTCAAGAAGGTCCAGCAGCTGTGGGTAGGTGTTTAGGCTCCGAGGACTTGCGCTGCTAGCCCTGCACAAAAGGGCTTCCCGGGCAGCTCTCTGCCACCTGCCCCCAGGCCATGTAGGTGTGCCTGCCTTCAGAGTTTTCTACCAGCCTTCAGCTTCAAACACTGGAGTTTGTGGAGATAGCACACTGGAAGTGGGGAGAGGGGAACCACATCCTCCTGCCGTGAACTATCAAAGCTGTTCTGTTGGGTCTGACTTGGCTGGAAGAGGCATCGTGTGTGTGTATGTGTGTGTGTGTGTGTGTGTGTACATACACACGCGTGTGTGGTACGTGTAATTGGCGTTATGACTGAGGCTCAGTAAATACTCTTCTGTCTTTGCCTACACTGTTTCTTCTTATACGTTGCTTAAAGGAATACCCATCAAGGTTTAGAGGCACAAACCAAAGAAAACAACACGGCTCAAGGACCAAAAATTAAAAAGATTATAGGTGTACAAGATAGAATGTGGAAGTCCCTTATAGTCCAGTGCCCAGAGATAACCACTTGTCTTTAGCAATTTGAATATTTGTTGTGATTACAGAGGTCATACTCACTTAAAGATACATCAGAACAAATTAAACATGAATAAATGCTTCATTGCTCAGGTTGTCTCGGTACATGCAGGGTCTGAGCCTACATCCATTGATACAACTTGGTGCGTGGGTCACCAGGTCTGCTCACTATTGATGCCTCGATTTTTTGACTCAGAGTGAACAGAATGTGCAAGGGCTGACCTGAAATCCTTTTCAAACACAAGTCGGATCCTGGGGCTCTGACCTCCGCTGCTCGTGGTCACGCAGGATCTGCCCCATCCTCACGGCCTTCCTGCTGTGCCTCGCACAGGCCCGCCCCTAGGGCCCTGGCATACTCTGTCCCCTGCAGAGGCCTCTCTTCCCTCCTACAAGTCTTAAGACGAGTCCCCCCTCAGTGAAAGCCACCCTGACCTCCCTGTGGAATGTGTACCACTGCCCACCCTCCCTGCCCTCTCACCCTGTGTGCCTTGCTTCCAAGACAGGTATCGCCCTGAAATGCCTACATAAGTTACTGTGATCTTGTCTCCTCCTGCTAGACCATAAGCCCCCAAGCACAGGGATCACTGTCTGATATGTTCATTGATACATCCCCAGCAGCCAGAACAGTGCTTGGCACACAGCAGGTGTTCAGTGTACAAATGTGAGACCCATTTTTGCCAAGGCTGGGAAGTAAACAGCCTCAGTGTCGCCACCCCAGCTGAGTCTGCACCACTCCCCTGGCGGTGCCTCTCTCAGCAGCTTTTGTGTGTCACTTTAGCTCTGGGAACCTAGAAGTTCATCAAGTCCAGGCTCCTCACTTTGCTGACATGGACGAGAAAGCTCATCGGCGAGGGCTCTCATCAAAGGGAAGACAGCCTTACCGTGGGGCATTGTGATCTAGAGGCTATCACAGAGAACCCCAGGAATTTTGGATTCGTCTTGCTGAGATTAAAGACACAGAAAAAAGCTTCTAGGCTGCCTTCCCTGGGCCCTCTTCCATGATGCACTCACACGGCACCCTGTACTTTAAAACACCGCGCACATAACTATGCATGAAATTAACTGACTTTTTGATATCCTTGTTTTCCACCAAGTGATAAGATTGGGAAGGACAGGATGTGGGTCTGTTTTTTCTTTTGCCTCCCCCAGCACTTGGCACAATGCTCAGCATATAGTAAGTGTTTTGAGGGACAGCTGACTGTCTCATGCAGTGCCATGCCCTGCCTTGTGTGGCATACCGGATGCTTAACATGTTCCCATGCTATAACAGACAGGCAGTGCTCTTCTCCAAGAGCCACCAAACAAATTCAGATACTATTGCCAAATAGAGGGTACCACCAGCTTGGGAAGAGAGTGCCTTGTTGAGGACATCTATGTTTCTCTCCATGGAGGCAGCATGGAATAATGGGGGTGATCTAGGACCTAGAGTAGAGACCTTAACTCTGTTACTTGCAGCCAAAAGCATTCATAACTGCTCTAACCAGAGCTGTTATATCAGAATTATCACTCATAACAAGAAGCCTGGAGGTAGGAGTCTAGTCCAGAGTTGGTGTAATGACTCAAGGATGCCATCCAAAGCCTAGAGTGTACTCTTCTGCTCCACCATCTTTATTACCTCGTGGTCAGAAGGGGGTTGCTGTTATCCCAGCCATCACCTCCATGTTCCAGGAGGAAAAAAGGAGAGGTGAACAGTCCAGTAATAGCTCCTTATTTTATCAGGAGGCATAGGTTTTCAAGAAACGTCTATGTCCACCCAGCCAACTTCCACTTAAATCTCTCTGGCCAGAACTCCATCTCTTGGCCACATCAGCTTTGAGGAGAGCTGGAAAGGTGAGGCTTCAACTCTAGAGAGTGAAAAAACAAGCAGCAAGGGAGGAATGGGTGAGTAATAGCTGCAGAGTTAGCTGGCCAGCAGCATCTGCCAAAACTAGGTAAATTATTTTTTGTAACATAACTGTTTTTGTGGATTTTCATATTACAAAAGCAATAAATACACTCCGTTACTTCAGAAAATAGATGTTTAAGATCTCCACAATCCCATCACACAGAAGTAATCATAGTTTCTTCCTGGCTTTTTATTCTTCTAGACTTTTGTATTTTTTAACATGGATTGAACCACTCTGGGTTGCTCTGTAATTAGCTTTTCACTTGATATTATGAAAAATCTTTACAATTTATTAAATATTCTTTGTAGAATGTTTTATGTCTGCGTGTTCCATTGAATAAGGTACCATGATTTGTTTATTCAGTGTTGGGCATGTTTATGAAAGTGACATGTGAGAAACCAACACTAGTGATTCTCTTCATAGCTTAATCTTTGACCAGCAGCTGCTCTTTCAGGAGTACATCATAAAGGAATAATCCCGGTTGTGCACATTCTTTAGAGCTTTTGCAATATCCTGCCAAATCGCCTTCCTAGATAGGCTGTTCCAACGTACAATCCCTCTAGCAGATGTAAGTGGCCATTTCCCCCCAAAATGTTCACTGACTCTGGAAACAAGACGGGAGGAATAGGAATGGTGATGTAACCCAGTCCCTCACTCCCCAGAAGAGGGGACAAAGGGAAGCACTTGCACAAGGCCACACAGCATGGCCATCCCTGGAACGCAGGCCTCAGGACCAAAGGCTGGGCCCCTCAGAGGTTCTCGAGAGAGGGCCAAGGCCAGGAGACCCTGGGCATCATGCCTTGTAGACGGTGGGTGTGGGTAGACACATTTATTTCTGACTCAGCATCTTACTGCCAGTCAAGCTGTATGACCCTAAGCTTCTCACTTAAGTGTTTCTGGGACCAGTAAAAAGAAGAAATATGGCTTAGATCCAGGTCTTCTTGCTGGCCGTCATCTCTGTTATGGACTGAATTGTGTTCCCCTAAAATTCTTATGTTGAAGCTCTAACCCCCAATATCACTGTGTTTGGAGATGGGGCCTTTAAAGAGGTACTTAGGGTTAAATTAGGTCATAAGGGTGGGGCCCTTCAATAAAAATGGTGTCCTCCTAAAAAGAGGACCAGACCCCAAGGAGAGCACACAGAGGAAGGCCGTGTGAGGACATGGCAAGATGGTGGCCACCTGAAAGCCAAGGACAGAGGCCTCAGGAGAAACCGAACAGTCCAAGATACCTTCATCTTGGACTTCTAGACTCCAGAACCGTGAGAAATAAATTTCTATTGTTTTAGCCATCCAGGCTGTGGTATTTTGCTGTGACAACCCCAGCGAACTAATACAGTGCCCCAACAGTTGTATGCTCTCTGCTACTTCCCCTGAATACTGAGTCACAAGTATCAGATGTTCTGAAAGTGGAGTCAGATTCTTTCCAAAAACCTTGAGTATGCACATGGCAGATGCTGTGGACGATGCCAGCAGCTCCGTTCCCAGGGGCCGTGATGGGCAACTGCTGACCACTGACTGCATCCGCCCCGCCCCTCCCCAGTTCTGTGCCTGAGGCTCTTTCTGGCGCCCCAGGAGCTGCTCAGCCTAGGCACAGGCCATGCCTGCCAGGAGGTGCCAGGAGCCCCCGCCCCCGGGCTGCATTCCACAAATGAGGAACAGAAGCCAGGCTTGTCCCACATTCTGCACAGCTCCTCAGCCGGTCACCAGCAGGAGGGAGCACCGGCCGCCCATATCGACTGGTTCACTGACGCCCTTTCTTGGCCCATGCTCCTCTCTCCGCCCCCACCAAACTTGTGGGAATGTCTTCTCAACTTAACCACTTGCCTCAGCATCTGCCTTCAAGGGAACCCAAACTAAAGCACGTGGGAAAGAAAGCTGTGGGGATTTTTTGTTGGTATGTTTTAATAGACTTTATTTTTTTAGAGCAGTTTTGGGTTCACAGCAAAATTGAGTGGAAGGTACAGAAGTTTCCTACATACTACCTGCCCCCACACCTGCACAGCCTCCTCTATTATCAACATCCCCCACCAGAGTGGTACATTTTTTACAATTAATGAACCTACACTGACACATCGTCATCACCTAAAGTCCACAGTCTACAATAGCGTTCACTCTTGGTGTCGTACAAATGTCCGATGACACGTACCTTCCATTGTAGTATCATACAAGTACTTTCGTTGCCCTAAATATCCTCTGTGCTCCACCCATTCATCTCTCCCTTTCCCCCAACCCCTGGCAACCACGATCTTTTTACTGTCTTAGTTTTGCCTTTTCCAGAACATCATATAGTTGGAATCATACAGTGTGTAGCCTTTTCAGATTGGCTTCTTCAATTTAGCAATATGCATTTAAGTTTCCTCCATGTCTTTTCATGGTTTGAGAGCTCTAGATGATGTTGGGGTTTTGGTGACAAATTTTTAGATACAACACCAAAGTTATGATCCTTGAAAGAAAGAATTGGTAAGCTAGACTTTATTAAAATGTTCTGCTCTGTGAAAGACACTGAAGAAAATGAAATGACAAGCCACAGACCGGGAGAAATATACAAGGAACTCTCAAAACCCAACAATACGAAAACAGACAAACCAATTTAAAAAGGAGCCAAAGACCTGAATAGACACCTCACCAAAGTAGATATACAGACGGCAAGCAAGCATAGGAAAAGATGCTCCACATCGTGTGTTACCAGGGAAATGCAAATCAGAGCGACAGTGAGATGCCACTGCACAGCTATTAGAAGGGCCAAAATCCAGAACACTGACACCACCAAATGCTGGTGAGAATGAGGAGCAACAACACAGGAACCCTCATTCACTGCTGGTGGGAATGCAAAATGGTACAGCCACTTTGGAAGACAGTCTGACAGTTTCTTACAAAACTAAACATGCTCTTTCTATCCCATCCAGCAATCACACTTCTTGGTATTTTACCCAAAGGAGTTGAAAATTTATGTCTATATGAAAACCTGCACATGGATCTTTAGAGCAATTTTATTCTTAATTGCTAAAACTTGGAAACAACCAGGATGTCCTTCAGTAAGTAAATGGATAAATAAACTGTGGTGCATCCAGGCAATGAAATGAAATATTATTCAGCTCTAAAAGGAAAGCTGTGTTTTTAACCCAAGACAGACCCAGTGCAGAGACATAAATACTACCCACATAGATTTGCTCTGGGGGCAATAAGCAGCCACTGATGCTGCAGAGTCCCAGTAAGGACTTACCAAGGGGGTGACAGCAGTTGAAGCAATGGTTGTTGCCACAGGACATTGAAGCAAGAGCATTTGAGCCAAACATAGCTAAGTTCAAATCCCAACTCTCAACCAGGCATGGTAGCTCACGCCTTTTATCCTAGCACTTTGGGAGGTCGAGGTGGGAGGATCATTTGAGGCCAGGAGTTCAAGACCAGCCTAGGCAACATAGCAAGACCCTGCCTCTAAAAAAAAAAGAATTTTTTTTTTTAATCCCAACTTTCACATGCACTAGCAGGGCAATTAGGGGGTAAATAACTTGTTAGGCCTCCATTTCACCATCTGTGGGAGTGGAAATAGCACCGACCTCACAGGATCAGTGAGAGGCTTGAACAAGATAGAATGGAGAGTGTCAAGACAAAACAGAGTATATTCAGCAGATGGTAGCCATGGAGCTGTGAGGCTCAGATCTCCCTACCAGAAAGGACTTGCTGTTCTGCTGCAAAGGAATGCAGTGAGCTGGCAGTCTCCAGCCGCAGCGCCTTCGGCAATGATTCTGGCTTTTGAGCTGAGGACACGCTACCTCCCGGCAGCCCCAGCTAAAGCCTAAGCACAGCAGAGCACTGGGACCCCGCCATTTCCATCCAACACCAGACTTCTCTAAGGGGAAGTCCTTGCGCCGGAGCCTGGCACCGGCCTGGCTGAGACTGTTGGATCTATATTGCGGGCTGAGGCTCCCCCTGCCCTACCCTGCCTTCCTCCGTGCTCTCTCTCACAGGCATTCCCTCCTCCACTCTCCACCCCCTCACACACACCTCTTCCACTCCCGTGCGATGCTAACACTTTTCTCTTCCTCCCTTGTTTCTGCACCTACTGCATGAAATAGCAGCAACAGAGACAGGTTTTCACAGGGCTTCCTTTGATGGTATCTAAATTTTTAATCCCAGTGGGATCCCTCCACAGGAGTCAAGATCATTCAGAGTTCTTTCATTGCAACCAACAGAAACAAACCCTAGTTAATTTAACAAGAAAAGGCAAAAGAACGCCTTGGAATACTGTGGGATACCCAGAGAGCTTAAGGAAAAGCTAAAGAACTGGACTGAAAGGGTAAGAATTTGATGGTCCACAGTCTCCTGAAATTAGTGAGCTCTTTTTTTCAGAACACCACTGTTGACATTAATAAGCTCCAAATTTTAGTCCTTGTAACATCCCACTCAGGATTCAAATCCAAGGAGGAGGGGGTGGGGCACTTTGGCAATTCTTTTTATACTGATGGACAGACCCACTGACTGTACTCGCAGCAAGACCAGGGTACCTGTCCTCAGAAGGTGAATGGATGTGCCAGGTGGCTAACTCTACCCAGAGAACTCAACACAACCTCATGGGAGAAGAAAAATTGCCCAACCTGCCCCGATCCCTCCCAAGAGCTCAAAGCACGGTATCTCCAATTCATTTCTACCTATTCACTCCTACCTAAACCACCATCCATAAACTTCCCCTAAAAGTTTGAGTCTCTTGGGTTCAATATCATTGTGCCTAATCTTAAAAGTTTTCATTGTCCAAACTATCAAGTAAGAAGTCCAGAGGACATACTTAAACACTTTTCGAAAACACTTGTTTGGAATGTAATAAGCTGCCTCTTTCCTCCCAAAGAGAACGACCCCTCCCCCACCCGCCACCAACACCACCGTGGAGGACAATGGGCCTCGAGAGTACCAGTTTCATCATCATGCCCTCAAAGGTCTCAGGATTTATTGAAATCTTTAAAGCCCATTTCACATTCCTTTAACTTTTTAGATTAAGCTCCTCATCCCAACACAAAAGTGCTTCTGATAATTGGGGAAATTCGTTGACATGCAGAAGGCCGACAGCCCAGCCAGGAGGCTTGCAGCAGGTGATGGGTGCCTGCCCATATCCTCTAGGCAGGTGTTCCCCTTAAAACCCTAAAGCCTGCTGCCTGCCAACTCTCTGCCCAAGGACTTTTGTGAGGTTTGGTTTGGTTTTTTATTTGCTTTTGTTTCATTGCTCAGATGCAGTGACAGAGGGGGATTTACTGAATAAATGCGCCAGCTCCCTTGCCCTTGAGGGGATACCTTATACTAAATGGTCTCCCAAAGCTCCTAAGTGGGACTGAGCTCCAAGTGTCTGCAGCAGTCACTGTGGAAAAAGCACCTTTATTGGCCTCCCTCCCTCCCCTGCGCCACTGCTGTTTCCTTGGATTGCCTCCCAAACAATTATTTGCACATAAATCCTTGTCTCTGTTTGTGTTCCCCCAGAAGTAGACTCCAAGACAAAGCCCATCTTTAATCAAAGTTTTGTCCAGAAGGACTTAGAGAGCAGCAGCCCCCTTCTTCTGCTGGCAGAAGTTGGGGGTGTCACCAGGCAGAGCCCCCTGGCCAGCTGAGGGAAACTTACCTGTGCGAGCCCCCCGCCTTCTCCCCTAAACTACTAGGGAGCCCAGCCCTTGTGTCAGAGCCGCAGATTCTGCCCTCTAGGCCTGGGGGTGCCAGGAGGATGCTGCTGGGAACCGAAGGGATGCAGATGCCAACAGCCTTTCACTGCCTATAGGCACATTTCACACTGACAGGCTACCGGGGGTGTAACACTATTTTTATTTAAAACATCGGTTGCCATAGTAACATCCACATGACCCAATACTTATTCTAAGTCACACAGAAAATACCCTTGGGAAGGGAGGGAGAGAAGCCCTGTGCGAGTGCAGAGCCACCCTGGGAATTGAATAGCCAAGCAGACAGGGCAGCGCCTGGAAAAGAGAAGGCCACCCCAGTTCCCAGTCGGGCCCATCTGGGCTCCTCCTCCAAACACCTGCCTGCGTCTACCTGGGGCTTCACTCTGCAATCGATGAAAAGGTTCAGAGGCACATTGGGAGTGCTGATCTGCCCAGGTGGCCTTGTGGCCTGCAGCTCCTTCCTGGACTTCGGAAGTTTTCTCTGGAGTGATCTCAGCCACAGGGGTCAAGGCAGGTGCTGAGAACCACCTCTGTCCTGGCTGCACGGTGGTGAGGCCGGCAGGAAGACAGGTGCCCAGCCCTGTCGGCTTTCCACTGCGTGCTCAGGAGGCAGGGAGTTCGCATCCCCGTGGCCCTGCAGCGGAGGAACTAGCACTGTAGGAAGGTCAGGACTGGACCAAGCCACCTGGAGGGCACCCCAAGGAGAAAAGGAAAAACCCCCAAAGGAGTTGGCTTTTAAGGAACAGAGGGAGAGCCCGTTCTACAGCAGCCC
Source organism: Propithecus coquereli (assembly GCF_000956105.1). Classification (NCBI taxonomy): domain Eukaryota; kingdom Metazoa; phylum Chordata; class Mammalia; order Primates; family Indriidae; genus Propithecus; species Propithecus coquereli. Next base: position 8,854,958 of record NW_012133857.1, on the reverse strand, counting down.
CGCCCCCACATGCCCTCCCTGACCTGGGCCGTGGCATTTCAGTTCCTATGCAGAGCCCAGGGCTGGCAGTGTTAACATCTGAGGCCCTCAGAGACACTGAGGACCCCTTAGTTCCCCTGTGAGGCCTGGGGGGCCTTGGACAGAGGCTATGGTGGTTCAGCACAGCATGGGGCTGACCAGCCTGGCTCCTGTGGCCAGCCCTGTCTGTGATGTGCTAGGCGAGTTACTTCCCAGCTCCGAGCCAGAGATTTTGTCTGTGGCCTGGGCGCCACAGGACACATCTTACAGTTTCTCATGATAATCAAAATGGTCATAGAGAACCAGACATACACAGCAGCCACGGATTAGTAATTGTTAATATTATGATGGGAGTGGGCATGGGCCATCCTTGAGGAGCATGAACAAGACAAATAACCCTGAGCCTGTCCCTTCCCCCGATGAGTCAATAATAACAACTACAATAAGAGCCACACTAACATCTATCAAACACTTAATATATGCAAGTGCCTGGCTTATTTGATCCTGACGACAGCCCTGCAAGGGTCTATTTTCATACACAGTCTGCAGATGAACAACTCTATCTTCCCCATCACAGAGATTAGGTAACCTGCCCAAGCAGCTGGTGTGCTGTGGCGCTAGGACTTGGACCCGGATCTGACTCCTCAATGTGTGCTTTTAGACGCCATGCTATGAAAGTGATCACCTGGGACTGCTTTGCTCGAGAAAATGGTGGCAAAAGAACAGGTGGGGGTGTTTGTGGAGGGGCTGGCTCTGGCTTTGTGGGTGAAGTTACGGCCGGAGGGTGGTGAGGGCTGGCTGCTGTGCATCAGTCTCGGCTCCCGGCCTGCCTTTGTCATTGTCTCTCCACCCCCAGGCCTGCTTGGGCAGCCATAACAGCCCCTCCAGGTCATCAGTAGCTACCATTCTGTTGAGACAGCTGAGAAGGTGGCCAGACCCAGAGGAGGGAGGAATGACCTGGGAGAGACATTTGAGAAGGTGCTGTTATATTTTGAGGTATCAAGACATTTGTCTTGGGTAGAAGTATGGGGTCCCCTGGGGTATGTATAGCCACCAGACCCTGTGGGGCAGATAGGGCTCTTATGGGATGGCTTCTGCCTATGTGTGCCACCAGAAGCACCAGAGGTGACAGGCATGTCCAGGACAACAGCAGGGCCCCCTCAGAGCCACAGTCTGCTCTTCCTTAGTCTGTTGGCCATCGACATCACCTTGAAGATGGAAGCAAAGGTTCAACAGGCCCTGGGCTCCATTATCACCTCCTGTTGGAGCATTGTCTTACAGAAAAAACAAGGAACGTCTTAGTCTAGCAGATCTGGGCAAGACCAGCTGTTTGACATTAGAGGTTCCTTAACCTCTAAAAGTCTCTATTTTCTCATCTTTCAAATGCAAGTGATGCTCAGCTGTAGCAGATTCTGTCAGGTCTCACCCAGAGCCACTTGGCCCTTAGCAGGTTGCCTAGGGACAGTTTCAGAAAGATTATGACTTCCTGCCTGAGGTTGTTCTCTGGCCACAACAGTGAGCTCAGCTGCACATACCGGGGGGGGCCACAAGTGCCAGAGAGCTAACGCTCCAAACACGGCTCTCAACCAATGAAGGGTAGGAGTTGGTGGGTAGACACCACTGAACACCTCACACACATGAATGCACTCTGTGTAGGTTTTCTTCCCTTCCCTGCGTCCCTTCCCCACACCATCACCAGGCTTCCTAAGAGCACCTCCCAGATAAGCTGAGTCTTTGTCTCAGGGTCTGCTTTAGAGAGAACACAACCTAAGACACCACTTCACTTGAGGAAAACTGAATGAGGACGCATGTCAAGCTCCCAGCACAGTGAACGCTTCAATAACATTGAATGGCTCTTATTATATGCAATACTTGGGGATGGCGTAGAGTTTAGCTGTGGTTTTATTTTGCACATTTGTGAGCTCATTAGATAGTCTGTGTTCACTGACCTAGAAGGCCTCTAATTTGGGATTAAATTTGGCTGTAGATGCTTCTCCAACAAATTCTTCATCCTACATGGATCACTGAGAAAGACTCTATCTTCTAGATCAGTTTTTCTAATAAAATTCCCCATAACCTAAAACAGAAGTTGTGTGAGGCAGGCAAGGCCTTAGGGAAAATCAGGCAGTCAGCACACTCACCACTCACCCTTCAGGCTCACAGTGCCATCCTGCTGCCCAAAGAGAGACCCTCCCCCATGCAGGAGAGCCCCCGTGCTCTCTAAATCTAAGTAACCTCAGTTATTGAAAACAAAACAATACCATCAACAAATTTGTACTAAAGTGTGACTAGTTGTCTTCCACTGTGGTAGGGACCTCTAATTGAGGGGGAGAGTGAGCATGTACCTTAGCTATCTCGGGGATAGCAGGAAGCTGTTGTTCCTTCCCCCTCACACTTCCACGAGCCTTAATTTTTTTTTAATAACCTGCTTCAACTGAAGCTTTCACATGGTTTTTGAATTCTACTCTATAACGTACTCAGATTTTAGAAAAATCAAATTAGGATCACAAACCTGCCAACATGTTGAATATGAGTCGTGTCCCCTGACCTCTCATATGAAACTCCTTGATTTTGTTAAAGCTGTTGGCGTTTGTGTCCTCTAATTCCACAGGGCTGCTTTGTGTTTTCAGAAAAGAAAAAAAGAAATCGGATACATGCAACAGAATATTTGAATCAGAAATCGAAAGAGTGGCTTGCCTCACCCACCCATGGCAAGCTCTCCTACCTGGAGCAGCGATCCTTAAGCCTTCGATGCGAGTCACGGGAAACGGAGGGGCTTTGTAACCTGCAGCGCTCACTCCCACTCCAGGAGGCTGATGCGGTGGGTCAGGGCTAGGCTTTGAGATTCTTTTCCAAGCTAGGAAGCTGGTCATTCCAATGAAGGCCATCTCTGGATTTTTGCTTTCTTCCTTTAACTCAGTGTTTCTCACAGAGATGTGTCCCTGAATACCCCCATGCCCACCTCTGCCATGGTTCCACTAAGCTCCCAGAGGTATTCAAGTGGATCAGAGAATGCTGCATTTTGCCTGTCAAAGGTGAACAGACAGCTTGAAAACCTAATGCCTTGCAAAGAATCACGTACCTCAGGGATTAAAAGCCCACAAATGAACCAGTTTGTTCATTTTTAATCTATTGCATGAATATGTTTTTTTAAATCCATGATTACTTATAGACATTCCAGAACTATGAGCTAGCTATAATGCACACCCCTAAAAAGAAAATTTGTTACATCAAATAGTAACAGAAGAAATGTACAGCTGCCCCTTGGACGTATTTGGAATGGACTGGCAGGTATACATTTTGCAGACAGGAGTCCCTGGAGGTTTATTGACATTAGAAAGGGAACATCTCCACCTCTATCTGATATTCTTGCTTAACTATGCTCAGAAATGTTCTACCTGTACGCACCCCAGGCTTCTCATTTTGTACACAATTATCTCCATTTAGATCAAGATTCAGAAAAATATATATCAGCATCAAAATAGCTAATGATAAAAGATTTTTGAGAAAGATTCACTGGACACACACACGGTGATGCAGTGATCCCCTTTCAGCATGACCCAGCTGAGCAGCACCACCCACAGAAGCTTCTCTGTCAACTCCCAGGGGGCACCTAAAAAGCTTCCTCCTTCACAGTGAGTCCAGGGAGAGACTTTAGAGGACAGGAGGCTCCTGGTCTGAACACGTTTTGGACTAGCGTTGCAGACTAAACTGACAGGAGGGGAAGGGCCTGGAGTCAGATAGCCCAAAAATCCCAGTCAAAGAGAGAGATCCAACGTGCTCCCATCCTCATCAATGAACACTGTCACAGATACGGGGGGAGCCAAGGCCCACACAGAGACATGAAGGATAATCGATGCTTTTTAAGCCTCCTTGGTCCCAAAGAAGGGATTGGTCCACCCATTTCCAGGAAGGGATAATTCTTAGAAGGTTTGAGCGCATGGTATAATACATCACTTTACTTTTCTGCCACACCTCCGTCAGCTCCCAGCGGCTGGGGTCAGGACTGCCATATAATGAGCTTCCTACCAGCTTCCTTCCTTCCACACTTGTTCTCCCAAGCCCCACAGTATTTTCTTTTCCTTCCTCCCAGGGTCCAGGCTGTACCTGGAGAGGTAGCGTGGCATTGCCAGAGGAAGTTCTGGTTCTGTGTATTCCAAACTCTTTCCCTTGGGATTACTCAACTACCCTCAAAGCAGAACTTGGGCAAGTTGTGTCTTCATTTGGGTTCTCTCAGAAGCAGATCCCAAGGCAAGGATTTGGGCACAAAAAATTTTACTTGGGAAGTGACCAGGAAACATTGTTAGGGGAGTGGAAAAGTAGGATATAGTAGGTTCCTTATCAAACCGGTTACCCCTGGGGACCGCTGGAGCATCATGCCACCTACAGGGACACTCTGGGAGACAGTGCAGAACAAACACCTCAAAAAATGAGGGTCTTCATTGAAGGTTACTCCCAGGGGCTACTAATTCCCTGGAGCTTCCAGCCATCAGGAAAAACGTCTCCTACTGCCAGAACAACCTTCAGGAAACCAAACGCAGGCGCAGGCAGCTGGAAGTTTGACGGCAGGGTGGTAAAGGCCAGGGTTGTGGGCAGGCACCAGCAGCAGGAGCTACAAATTCTGAGGCTAAGAAACTTCTCTGGCTCTTTACTATCTTATCAAAGACCACTTCCTGTCAGTGGTGAGACTAAGAGAGGAGGGAAAAAGGAGGGAGGGGTAAGGGAAGGGGAGACAATAGACTCTCATCACTGTATTCCTAATGTAGCAACCTTCAAGATAAAGGAAGGAGAAGACTGATCTCCAGGGAAGACAACTCGTGTGAAAGCTCTGCGATGTAATTTCGCACGGGGCTGAAGTGCACTGCTTTTATAAAATACACACATAGGAAGGAAAGTGGGGGAAGTCTTGCCATTTACCATACACGGAAGACAGAGTAGTGATGCCCTGGCTGGTGAGCCTTAAAGAATATACTCTTGGAACAGGTGGCAGATCTTGAGAAGTTTGATGGTTATAGAGGAGCAGCATGGATTTGAAAAGGTTGGAAATTACTGTCAGCATGAATGAGACCAAGAGGCTAAACACTATGTAACCAGGGACCCTGTGAAGTGGATGGCAGCAACCTTGTGATTCAAAAAGATGAGGCACTTTAAAATAGAGCGTGTTGGGAACCCAGCTTCCCTTAAGAAAACAAGTCTGGGACCCTCTGAGTTTCACCCTGGTGGGGATCTCAGCCCTATACCCTGGAGTGTTACCCCGCTGTAGGGGTCTCTCACTCTGAGGACTGCCACTGACTCACTGAGTGTTCAGATTCTTGGGCACGTTACTCTGAGCTACCCCCAAAAGCAGATGCTGGGATGAGGGTTGTCTGTAGAGTGATCCTCCAAAGCAGGAACAACGCAGTGGGAAAAGGAGGAAATGACAACAAAGGGCACGCTGGTGAGTGGGCCACTGGGCTCTATCCTGCCATGGACCTTCCGAGGAAGGGACAGGATGTGTGGCAGATGGCGAGCTGCACATTTGCCCACAGGTCCCATCTCCCAGAGGCGTGAACCCCCTGCTCTTCGGGGCTGAGAGAGTGCACAGTTGCAAGGGGCCTCATCAGCTTGGAAGAAAGCTCCGAGGATGAGAAGCAGAGGGAAGCTATGGCCCACTCATGGCATCCACGCAGGTGCACCGCTCAGATCTCCTTCGACAGAAACTGCTGCAGGGAGTCTCCTGCAGCTGTGCCCTCAGCGTGCTGCAGCACTCACCCCAAGGCCACGCTTCCCCTGGCTGCTCCTAGCCAACAACTGAGCACCACGGGGGTACTGGAACCAAGTCACTCCTGCCCAGTGCAACACTCCTCTAAAGAGCAATCTTTTGTCCAGGCACGGTGGCTCGTGCCTATAATCCTAGCACTCTGGGAGGCCAAAGTGGGAGGATTTCTTGAGGCCAAGAGTTCAAGACCAGCCTGTGCAAGAGCGAAACCCTGTCTCTACAAAAAATAGAAAAATTAGCCACGCATGGTGGGTGCCTATAGTCCCATCTATGTGGGAGGCTGAGGCAGAAGGGTCACTTGAGCCCAGGCGTTTGCAGTTGCAGTGAACTATGATCACCACTGCACTCTAGTCCGAGCGACAGTGAGACC